>NC_072797.1:70346136-70649166 GCF_028583425.1 Eublepharis macularius | reverse complement strand
ATTCTGGTTTGATCCTTTAATAATCACCTGTGAATCAGCTAATTGACAGGAAGAACACAAAGAGCATTTATTTCCCTGAATCTCACACTTGCCAAGCCAAGTTCTGTGGTGCCCCTATTATTCTCTGCTACTTTATCTGATAATTAATCCAGGACTAAAAAAGCCTTTTAAAGAAGCATTTATGAAAAAGTACTTTTCTGTAAAAGCCCACTTCTACCCTAGTTACTTGTAAGTAAATTGTTTTATTTTAACGGACTGACTGTCAAGTAAGTAGGCTTAGGATTGTACAATTCATATCTTATTGGTCAGCTGCAAAATGCCTATTGATTTGAATTGCTTTACGACATAGGTACTATGCATTCTTCATATTGTATAATTCCACTGCAATTGAATGTAATGTTATCTGAATACTGCCAAAGGTTTAAATGCTTTAGTGATTCAGTTTTTGCAGTAATTAGAAAGCTTTGCAAACTACTGATTCAAGGGCTCCCTCTAGTGTGTTACAGAAAGTATGGCAGGAACGTCAAGTTATTGGTTGTTCTTTAAAGTCCCAAATGGCTTGAGACCAGGATAGAGGCTCTCCTGACTGTCCCATTGACTAAAAAGATGTTCACCTAGTGGGACATGAGAGAGGGCCTTTTGGGTGACAGCCCCATTGTTATGACCCCTTCTTCCTCTTGGGTAGATTTTGCCTTTAATCTTTCCCTTACACCCTCTGGGTAGATTGCTGCCACCAGGAATATTATATTCCAAGATATTTTATTTAAATGTTCCCTTTGGTAACGTGCCTAAGCGTCAAGCTCCTTCGTGATTCTATGTGGCCCTGAGGATAGGAATGGGATATAGCAATGACAGCTACTTTGGGATATAACAAAACAAAATAAACTTTTATTTTTCAAGAAGCGTATCAGTTTCACAAAAGTAGTTTTCGGTTCTTAAAGTTATTTCATTTAAACTCATTCACACACAGTTAGCCTCTTTCTCTGACTCAATATTTCTCTCACAGACGTGCTTAAAATTACTCAGGCAGCACACAGCTAGCCTCTCTTTCTCTGACTCTCATTCACAGAAATATTAAACCTGCTCAGGCAGCACACAGCTGGCCTCTCTTTCCCTGACTGAGTGTCCTTTCACAAACATGCTCAGTTCAGGTTCCACACAGGTTATATTTCTCTCATAAATACTTCAGTATACTCAGGCAGCACACAGCTAGCCTGCTTTCTTCTGACTATATTTCTCTCCACTCTCAGTCTAAACTGCATTCACTCCACCCACACTCTTAGTCGTCAACCAATCATATTGCTCTCTTTCAACCCCACTCTTCACCTATCTCACACCAAGCATTTAAAGATGCACACATTTACTTGAAATCGTTACACCCATGATTATGTTACGATGTCCCCAGGGAGGTGCGCTTGGCCCCCTCGCTTTCAGTCTTTAGGAGGCAGTTGAAGATGGCTTTATTTAGGACGGCATTTAACTTAGTTTTTCTAATTATTAACATTTCTAAATTGTGATTTTTTAATTTTATCTTTTATTTTATTTATATACAAGTTACCTTGGGTGCCTTAAAGTAGAAAGGCGGCTAATAGACATTTTAAATAAATACATAAACTAAATAAATAGGTTTGACCGTCTGCATCTTGCTTAAAAAGGATCAGAAAGGAGGTGATGTGAAAGATGTCTCTGCTTGACACAGCCACAGCCAGTCAGAATAGAAAATACTAACCTTGATAGATCAATGGTCTGATTCAGTATAAGTCAACTTCATGTGTGTTCTAACTTGGTTAATATAAGAATGACCATATTTATGTTTCCTTCTGCTCTGTCATATACAACGATCTATGTAGACAAGAGAACATGATGTGCCACTGTGGGCTTATAAATATAAATGCTTCTGGAGAAGCAGTGTATACATTTCCTAAATAAATAATGACTAAAATTGTCAAAAAGGAGAACATTCATTGTCTGCTTTTCTGTCCTGGCAGTTCTTGGCACAACAGGCTATTTTGCCTCAGTCTGTAAAACATCTTTTTATGAAGGGCAGAGAATGGAGCTTTCATTTGATATCATCCTTCCCCCTTTTATTATTTTTTCTATTTTATGTGTCAGAATGTCAGTTTTCTTGTCAGTTCTCAAGCCAGAGCTACGCCATATTCGCATGCTATAATCTGTAGTTGTTGAGTTCTCTCCCTCCAGGCCCAGGTGCTGCCCATGGGAGCGAAGAATTCTTATCAACCCGTTCCGGCCGACCTTGACGTCCTCGCCTTCCCAGGCCTTCTAGACAGGACTAAGGGAGGAGGCTGGGAATGGGTGTTTGAACTGTTGTTACTTTCATTTTGTGTGTCATTCTCAACAAAGCTTTCATTCAGCCAAGGCTTTCCTAATCCTTGGAATATTGACACTTGTATCCTGAGCATTGTCTTTCAATAAACCTTTTGAAATCAAGGAACTTTGTGCTTCTTGCAGAAGGGGGAGACGAATTCTAGATAACTGGGATTCCATAGTCTGACATTATGATTTTTATATACTATAGATTTGAGCTTTGAATTCCCCCCAAACACCCCCTTTTTGCACTAAACAGTCAGCCTGATGAAGCATTTTGAGAAAGTAAAAAGCTTGTGCTATCTGGGTTGGTCCCAATAATATTTTTTTTAAAAAAAACCTGTTCTGAATGAACCAGCACAGCTATTAAAAATGTTGTTGAGGGATATGTCAGAAGCACACTCCTAAACAGAGTTTAGAGCATAATTCTAAACAGAACTACACCATTTTAAGTCCATTGAAGTTAATGGGTTTAAAAGGGTGTTAAGGATTGTACTGCAAACAACGATGCCCAGTCAAAGGAACCAAGCCGGAGAACTCCTCAAACCAGCTACTTGTACAGTGCAGAGTCTATGAATCCCCTGAATTCACCAGCAACTGTGCACAGTAGGAGTAAAGGGGCAAGATTCCAGTATCTCTCGCAACAACCCCCAGGCACTTCCAAGAAGACAACTGAGGAAGCAGCCTAGCTTAATTGGGTCTACCTACAGGCTCTCATAGCAGCCTCCTCCCCTCTTGAAATTTGGGCAATTTGCCAGAATTAGGTTTTCTGATAGCCTTAATGCAGGACAGGATCTAGTAGGTGATCAACCTTATCATAGATCCATCGGTCTCCTGGAGACAGTCACCTGTCACTTCCAGTTTTTTGTTCATTTATCATTGTCCCACCTTATGACCAAACTTCTCAGCTCCCACCCAACCTGATCTTAGCATCCTCAGCATTTTTACAGTACAAATATAGCCCCCAAATTCCCAGTACTTTCCAGCAGTTTTTCCTGATTGTTCAGCTACTGCCTTCTGTTACGGCACAGGCTCCTTAGAGACAAGCACTGGTCTCTGGGTCTCACCACATGAGACAAAAAACACTCATTACATGGGTAATTCAAGTGTATTTGAGTGTAATTCAAGTGTATTTTGTCTCGTGTGGTTTGACCCTCTGTCTCTACACTCCTCTCTTCTGCTCTCAACATCAGGACTCTACAGGAATGCCACACTCTACAGGACAGGTCACATGCTTTCATTCTCCCCTTTTACTGTGTGTCTAGATTCTTGTGTGCCCCTATTTTATTAGTTTCTTAATAAATGTCTTCTGCTAGCTTGCTTCTGGGAATCTCCCCACTCTGATATGAGGTGCTGCCCAGATCTGAGACCTCGGTATACATAGGCAGGATCCTATAATTTGCCCAGTTGCACGTGTCTGTGCTTGACACACTAAGAAGGGGGATGCTCCAAAGGGGCAGACATGTGTAGACTATTTGGGAAACACCAACCACTCAAGAGAGGGATTTATTCATTTAAATATTTATACCCTGCTTTTCTCCCCTGTCACCTTACAACCTTGTTGTCCCCTTCTCCATTTAATTCTCACAATAACCCTGTGAGGTAGATTAGATTGAGGGAGAATAACAGGTCCAAGATTACACAGCAGATTTCTACGGCAGAGTGGGCATCTGAACTTGGGTCTTCCAGATGCTAGTCCAATACTCTAAGCACTGTGCCATGCCAGGTACTGGAAGAGAAGGTCATACTACTAGCTTGCAATATGATAATACTGGATTCGGGCTTATTTATTGCTGATAGCAAAAGATTACAGCAACGTAAAAACTAACAGAAAGTAAAAGGAAAAAAATGCAGACCATACTAAGATTTGAAAATAATAACAACAACAACATTCAATTTATACACTGCCCTTCAAGATGACTTAACACCCACTTAGAGTAGTTTACAAAGTATGCCTTTATTATCCCCACAACAAAACACCCTGTGAGGTGGGTGGGGCTGAGAGAGCTAGAAGCTGTGACTGACCCAAGGTCACCGAGCTGGCTTCAAGTGCAGGAGTGAGGAATCAAACCCGGTTCTCCAGAGTCCCGCACTCTTAACCACTACACCAAAATACAAGAACAAAGCAATCCCCCAAACATAAAAATTCGTAATACTGTTATGACCCTTTCTTTCTCTTGGTTAGATTTTACCTTTAATCTTTCTCTTACACCCTCTAGGAAGATTGCTGCCACCAGGAATTATTATATTCCAAGATATTTTATTTAAATTTTCCCTTTAGTAACATGCCCAAGGGTCAAGCTTTTTCGTGGTCATATGTGGCCCTGAGGATAGGAATAGGATATAGGAAAGACAGATACACTGGGATATATATATAAAAAGTAAACTTTTATTTTTATAAGAAGCGTATCGGTTTCATATTATTTCTTGAGCTTGATTGTTTCAAAGAGTGTTATTGGTTCTTAAGTTTCCTTTCACAGATGCAGTCACACAGGTCTTTTCTCGGGCTTCACACAGAGTTTGCCTGCTTCAGGTATCAACCTCTCTCGATTACAAGACCTTTTTTCAGGCGCACCCACAGTTTGCCTGCTTTCTCCTGACTGAATGTTCTTTCACAAACACACAGTTCAGGCTACCACACAGGTTATATTTCTCTCAGACAACATACACAAGCTCAGGCTGCATACAGCTTGCCTGCTTTTGATACTAATTTCTCTCTCAATTACAAGTAAGACCTTTTCTCAGGTGCACACACAGTTTGCCTGCTTTTCCCTGAATGAATGTTCTTTCACAAACACACAGTTCAAGTTTCCACATAGGTCGTATTTCTCTCAGAACTGCTTAAAAATACTCAAGCTACACACAGCTTGCCTCTCTTGCCTACTGAATCTTTTTTCTCCACTCTGTCTAAAACTGCATTCACTTTCCGCCAACACTCTCAGCCATCAACCAATCACATCACTCACTCATCCCTCTCTTTCACCCCCCATTTCATCTATACCACACCAAGCATTTAAAGACACACACACATTTACTTAAAATCATTACAAGTACAGTTCAAAGTTATTTCCCATAAAACAAATTAAACTACAGTATTTGAGCAATTTACTACCTGGTCAGATACAACTTTGGTCCAAATTGCCTTATCTGGCAATAGAGAAAAAACATGAGAATTACATGGCTGGGGGGCGGGGAGGGGGAGCAGTGGAGTCTTTGTCAAGTAACAATAAAAAATTTCTCTACCATTGAGCTGAACTTTAAATGGGCTAAAATAGCCACAAGAAACTTAGGCTCCAAGTAAAGAAGGAACTATAAAACATACAGTAAAATCCTATGAAGAGTTACTCCAGTCTAAGCCCATTGAAATCAATGGGCTTAGACTGGAGTAGCTCTTCATAGAACTCCACTGAAAATGTGGGTGATCTCTAATTTTAGAGTTCCACATACATTAACAGCCAAGCTGTTGGATATATTGACCTATATAATAGTAAAGTACAATAGTAATACTCTGAAAGCCAACTTGAAATCATGTTTTGAAAAGTACCTTATTATGGGCCATCAATGGCGGATCATCTGCTTGTGTGTGCGTGTGGAGGGGGGGGGAGAGGAGACAATGACAATATTTTAGCAAGCAATTAAAAGTTGTGCTCACTAAACTCTTAAAATAAGGTTGTCCTTTGCACATGCGGTCCCAAGAGTTTTCAGGGTCTAGTGATTTTCCTTCTGCCCTATAACTGTGCACAATGAATACATTATTAATATAAACGGGGCCCGATGCCACTAAACGTCCTTCTTCTCAAGCAAATTTTGTACATAAATTAGAAACTTCAGAGTCATTTCATTGAATACTAAGGGAAATAAAATTGAGCTCAGTTATCCTTCTCTAGGCCTTTATGTCAGCCATCACCTTCTAACAAAACCTTACTAACTTTCTAGAAAGAAATTGGGTCTAGTTGCGTTTTGCCTTAGCAGCTTATAACCAAGGTAGTGGCGCAGGTCCCCAGACACCTGCGTATTCTCTGCGGCCAAATCCAGCAAGGCGGAGACCTACTAAAGCCAGATCTCCCCCGACTCTTCAGCTCTCTTAAAAGCCGGCGGTCCTCCCCACCCCGACTGCCTTTAAAAAACACTCAGACAGACAGGAGATCCAGGCCGGGAGTTTTTGCATTTCTGAAGCCCTTCGTACACGGTCCGAGGGGAAAGGCGCATTTCTCAGAGGCGAGGACCGCTTTGTTCATTGGGCTTTGCTTTCTGGTATGCGACTTCACTGCAGCCTCGGTCATCGCCAAAGGCCAGCATATCTAACAGGAAGGACCTGCTTTCAGACGTTAAGAACCGAGTAAGTTTAGAGACTGGGAAGCGCCGCTCCGACAAACACCGTAACGACCCTAACCGAGCACCATCCCCTTCACGGCGATTTAGCAAGCTCCAATAAGAGCCTCGCAACGCGCCTCAAGCCCCGCCCTTCCCACCTCCAGCACCACCCCCGGCATCCAAACGACTCCACGTCTACAAATGACAGTCACCCGGAAGTATTCTCTATCGGTAGACGGTGGAACCCACCGCTTCCGGGCCGTTTGCACCTCCCACCCCCGGCCACGCCACTGGTAGAAACCGGCTCGGGCAGGTGTGGGCTGTCTCCGGTTCCTCACGGGTGAGTTCCCGGCCTCGTAGCCCCTCTCTTCCCTTTCGAGGTTTCGGTTAGGCGCCAGGCCTGCTCGCTACCGTCCCCTTCCCTTTGTCCCCGGCTCATGTCTTCGTGCCCTTTTATTCCTCTTAGCGCTTGCGGTTGAATCCCCATCAGGAGATGATGTTGAGCGGCAGGCTGGGCCCTGGTGCCTTGGCGGGACTGTGGGGGCTGCTGCTGTTGCTGAACCTGGGTTGCGCCGTGCGCGCCTCGGAGATCACATTTGAGTTGCCAGATAACGCCAAGCAGTGCTTCTATGAGGAGATCATGCAGGGCGTCAAGTGCACCCTGGAGTTCCAGGTAAGAGCGCGCTCCCTCCTGCAGCATCACGTCGTCCTGGCAGATAATTGTTAGCATAGATTTAAACAACAAATCCTTAACTCGATCGTTAAGGAGTGGAGGATTGTCCATCTGGCTGTTTAATTCTTGTTATTCTTGTAAATTCAACGATGTGATTACTCTGCAAGATATATCTAATTGGGTACCTCATGCTGAGATATTGCTACATCTGTATTCCCACTACCTGTCAACATTTTCTATAGCATTCCCTGTCTACCAACTACACCAGGGTTCTCCAGCCTTTAATACTATTTACTTATCAGTAATGAAAAAGTCCCCAACTACTCCCCTGCCCATTACCGAGTTATGTTCTGTCCTAGAAACAGGACATGAATCATAATTGAAGAGCACTGAAATTGAAACTGTTAAGCACCCAGAGAAAATCCAATGAAATAAAATCTTTTTAAAAAACATAGAGGAAACTTTTTTGCAATTTTTATTGGGTTTACAGGGGCCCCACAAACTGCTGGCAGCTTGCCTGTAGGAGACCCCTGATTTTCATTGACTGTTTTTTCATATAGTTTTTGTTTGGTGTTTTTTTTAATTGGTTAGATGTATGCAAATGCTGCTATTAGACTTTGATAGAGGTATAGGGAGAGTTATACAGGTTTAAATGTTTCTGCAGATAAATAATACAGCTGGAGTTCACAACTGAACATTCTCTTGACTGCTTCAGAACTCTCTGTTGCTGTTGGTTTTTGCTCTCTTTTCATGTTACTCATAAATAAATGGTAGTGGTTGTTTGGCAAACCTGTCCCAAAACATCTGTTATGTAACTTTGGCTTGACAGGTATGAATAATATATACAGCTAATAGAATTATTCAGATAGCTCTGATGAAAGCATACAAATTGGAGTATAACTAAACAGAAGTTTTATAGCACTTTAATTTAGAACGCAAGATATGTAGTCTTATGGAAACTAAATACTATTGCATTTCATGTTCATTATCCATATACTCTGAAAACTAATAGAAAAAATTGAGTTAGTTCCTTTGGTAAAATCAGCTTTTATTTTAGCTCTATGCAGCCATGTTTTTCTGACAAGTTTCCTTCAGGTGTGGCCTAATATTTCAAGGAATAGATCTCTCTTTGCCATACAACTGAAATGCTGAATCATCTCATTGTTCAAGTGAAACAAAGGAAGCACTTCTCTTAAGTAATTACTTGAGGCGTTGCTTGTGAAGCCACATAACCCTGACCTATATTTGGTCACATCAGTTTGTTAAACTGTTTCTTCATCTTCCATTCATCCTGGTGGTTCTCTAAATCTTCTAAAAAAATCATTCTTTCTCTCTTTCCCCACTTTGAGTAATACTTGATATATTTATCCACAAGCCTGTGTATGCTGATTGCTTCCATAAATATATTTTCATGGACATAAATAGTGAGTGGTAGATTGAAAGTTTCTGGCAATTAAAACCCCCATTAACAATAAGATCTATGGTTTTAGGAACTTTGTGTAATACAAGAAAATATCCTTTTTTTGTTGCTCTTAAAACTTGAATTTTTTTTAGCCTCCCATCTGACAACTTATATTAAAGCTATACGTTAATCACCACTATCATGCCAGCTGCTGGTTCCTTGCAAAGTGGTGTTAGGAAGGAGTGATTCCCAGCTGAGAAACTGTGGGTGACAGAAATGAGAGCTTGATCTTTCATTTGCTCAATGCCTTCCCCTTTCAATTCCCTTGCTTCTCCAGCTGCTTTTCTAGCTGGGATCTTATACTGATGTTTGAAACGAAAATGTCACTAGGTTGGGAGGGCTAGCAGGGGCAAAGTATTCAGTGGGGAAAAGACTAATAATTTTGTCCTCCTCCTGCTCCACTGGATATTGTCCCCTCCTGATGCAATATTAACACTTTGGTAAGCATTAATGGCAAGTGGGGTTTTAGAACACAAGACAGCCAGGTGATTTGGACTTCCCACCATAGAGTTTGTAATCTTATGTCAGAGTTTGTGCTTCTATTTCAAAAAAAAAATGGAACTAATAATGTAGCTTGTTTTGTTTGCAAGGCCCTTTTAACTCAAAAGACTCCCCTGTAGTTCCCTATAAAGATTGTTTCCTATATACATTATTTGCTTCTAGGGCAGTTCTGCCCAGTATATTTATGTTCTGCCATACATGGAAGTCACAAATAAATGACTATAACAATCTGTTAGCCCTATTAAGGACTTTGTCTCCCAATATGAGTGTCTATGTTAGATCTTCCTTTGAAGTTATCTGATTGGCTCAGCCTTTTTCAGCAGTGATACTGGGCAGCTCTTTAGAATGGTCTTTCTAACGGAGTAAGGAGGGTCCTCACATTGGCCTGATTCCTTAAATGTTTTACAGCCATGTTGTTCAGATAGGCTGTAATGATTTTAAGTAAATGTGTGTATGTGTCTTTAAATGCTTGGTGTGATATAGATGAAGAGTGGGGTGAAAGAGAGGGATGAGTGAGTGATGTGATTGGTTGATGACTGAGAGTGTGGGCAGAGTGAATGCAGTTTTAGACTGAGAGTGGAGAAAAAAGATTCTGTCAGGGCAAGAGAGGCAAGCTGTGTGCAGTCTGAGCTTTGTGTATGTTGTCTGAGAGAGATATAACCTGTGTGGAAGCCTAAACTGTGTGTTTGTGAAAGAACATTCAGTCAGGGAAAAGCAGGCAAACTGTGTGTGCGCCTGAGAAAAGGTCTTGTAATTGAGAGAGAAATTAATATCAAAAGCAGGCAAACTGTGTATGAAGGCTGAGAGAAGATCTATGTAAAGTAAGTTTAAGAACTGAGAACTGCTCTTTGGAAACCATCAAGTTTTAGAAATAATATGAAACCGATACGCTTCTCATAAAAATAAAAGTTTATTTTGTTTTTTTTAATCCCATATTCCATTCCATCCCATTTTTTAATCCTATATCCCATTCCTATCCTCAGGGCCACATAGTACCACGAAAAGCCTGACACTTGGACACGTTACTAAAAGGAGAAATTTAAGTTATTCTGGAATTTAATTCCTGGTGGCAGCAATCTACCAAAAGGGGCAAGAATAAAAGGCTTAAAGACCAAATCTACCCAAGAGAAAGAAAGGGGCCATAACATAAAGAAAGGGGCCATAAATAGGGATTTGTTGATGATTAAAGATTATGAGTGTTTTTATACTATCGAAGGCATACAGTAGTTCAGTGGTGCTACTGTTTCTTACAATTGTACCATTTCTGGGTTCTGATTTTTCTGTTACTTGCTCAACTGCCTTTTGTAATGTACCTTGAGACACAGTAGTCAGTGGAAAAGGTAGGTTATAAATATTTTAATTAAAGTGTAGGCTTTGAGTATCATAGTATATGTAGCAAGCATTCCTATACCTAGGAAAACGTGTGTAATTGAGAGAGAATTAAATATTAAATATCAGCCCTAAATACTTACCTTGAAGTGCGCCTAATTGATTTAAAGGGGATGTTTTAAGTAAATATTTTTTAGATGATACTAATTGCTTTTATTGGTTAATGGATGAAGAGAAGAGCAAGAATTGTACTCAGACTAATAGAGATGTTTTAAAACTGGATTTAAACAATTAAATTAGTATGTTCATTTAGAATACGACAGTGCGGTAGACTAGAACATAAATAAGTAAATCCAAATCTGTCATTGAATAGCCCTAGCTTGAGCCACATACAACATATTAACTGCCACCTCATTCATGTGTAGAGCTATCTGTGGTGCACCCTAAAACTGAGTTGTAGAGAATTCTGGTGAAACTAGCTGGAGTCCTATGTTCTTTCAGTAGCAACATCAAAAGTACAATCATAGCTGTAGAAGAAAGAGCAGTGAGAGCTACTTCTACAGAGCCCTTAGGAACTTCATTGTCATCCCCTAATCATGACATCTCTTTTGATACCACCACACATTATCCTTGCATGGAACTGATGTTTGACAATAGCAGAAACATCAAAATGTCACTTAACCCTTACCATAATCATTCTTACTCACAGAGCACAAGTATACTGCCAGGAAGAACCTATGGTAACTCCAGCACTGTTAACACATTAACTCAGTATTTAGGAGGGCAGCAGCTGATACCCACAGTCACAAACATCAACTCTGGTCAAACAGGGCTTGAGTTTCCTGCCAGCTCAAAAAGTAGTCTTACAAACAGCCACCGTATGAGGAAACCAGTCATACCACACACAGAAGGAAATACTGCCATTTGAACAGCAGCAGTTAGCTAGCTCTGTAGCTGTATGGCTGGAAGGAAGCCTTCACATAGAATACAAAGATGATGAGATTATTGGGAGAGGATTTTGAATCCTTCTGTGAGACTATATAAACAATGCTAACAACACTGCCTGTAACTTCTATGTATTGTTGCCTAAATGAAGGGAACATTTTGCCGGACTACAAAAGTTACAAGGAAGAATGGAAAGTACAATTTCCCTGGAGGCAACTTTGTAAATTACCTGTTAGCTGGTTTGGAAATGGGAGCAATAAACCAACTCCTTCTGTTCTGCAGAGCAATATTCTAACCACAAATTCATCATTGGGCTTTTGTAGTTCTCCAAGGGCTTAATTTACAGTACTTCCTTTTGCCTCCTTCCACCCGTATGCATAAGCTGTTTCCAGCCATATAGTCTGGTACCAAAGAGCCATATGTAGATCTGTACCAGTACAGACACAGTTCAGAAGCTGCCTCAGACTCTCAAGTGAAAGAGAGCTGAGAAGTCTACCTTGCACATGTGTTATAGTGTAGTGCTGTAGTCGATCAGAAGGTGGTGAAGGTACCAATTTCCTCACTCAGATATGCCTGCTCTCACTGGACCCTGAGTGCCTTTTATTTTGGCTGTACCCTTTGCCCCATTCAATCATAACCCCATATCCCTTGTATTTACTTGCAACATTTGTTGGGAAATGTACCAGCGCACCTTGTTAGACATCCACATCTCTCTAATTCTTGCAACCTGGTTATGTGGCTTATCATGCCAGTAGTAATTGGGCAGGGAGAACAGTCAGAACAGCCATGACTATTGAAGCCTGCCCAGTCACTTATGCTGGTGGAGGGGCTGTGGCTAAGCATTAGAGCATCTGCTTGGCATGCAGAAGGTCTCAGGTTCAATCCCTGACATCTCTAGCTATAAAGATCAGGTGGTAGGTGATGTGAAAGACCACTGCCTGAGAGCATGGAAGGCTGCTGCTAGTTGAAGTAGACAATACTGACCTTGATGGATCAATGGTCTGATTCAATAGAAGGCAGCTTTATGTGTATGTATGTGTCTGAGCACTTTAGTAGCTAGACTGTGGGCACAAGGGACCTCCAGTCCTGGAGAACCCACTGCCCACTCTCCTCAGTATGTTTGCCTAATCATGAAAGCAGATGAATAACACACAAGCATATGTCACTTCTTACCTTGTTCTCATAAAAGGATAGAACCCTGCATAAGAGCAGCTAGTTTTCCTCTGGTTTCTAGTGCTGCTGGATGCCTTGCACGGCATGACACGGGTAGGAACTACCCTTGTCTCTGCTTGTTGAATGGCTGCCATGTTTCCTACAGAGATGCAAGAGAAATTTATGAGTGGTAGTTACAGATGGTTCTTGTAATGATGAGCTCATTAGAAGCTGTTGAGCAACTGAGAGGTACTGCCACTTAGGTGTTTTCCCATTATGCTTATCTTAGCCTAGCTCCCCACCCTTCCATTGGATGTGCAATCATCTGGTATTCCTACTAATGTCCATCTGTGGGGTTTCATTTATGAGGGAAAATATTTTGCAGGCAGGACAGCACATTGTCTGCAGTCTCACTGTTTTGTTTCCTGGCTCTGATGTGGCAAGGAAGACAGTCAGACATGGCTGCCCAAAAATCTCAACAGCAGAGTGCTTACTATAGTTCTCTATGGTGTGTAGTGAGGGCTTAGCTACTTTATTTATTTAGTTATGTCATTTATAGTTCGCCTTTCTCACTGAGATTCAAGGAGGATTACACAGTATGAGATTAGTACAATCAGTATCAAGTACATTTCAATACAGTATCAAGGACATTTCATAAACAATACCATAGGGTAAATAGATACAAGTTTAAAAGACATAGTATTAGCAAGAATCCAATACAGAGTAGAAAAAATACTGTAGCAGAACATAATCAATTCTAGGACTAACATTAGACAACATGGAGCACTGGTGGTACATAGGAGTACATATTTAAAGCAGCAGATAATATGTTAGGCAATATAGTGATGAAGTCTATGATCCCTAACTCATTAGCGAAGCATCTGAGACCCCTTCCCTACAATTCAGCCCTCCCATTTGAATAAAAAGCCTTTTGAATAGTTCGGTTTTGCATTGTTTACAAAAAGCCAGGAGAGTGGGGGCTCTCCTGACCTCAGGCAGGTCATTCCACAGGATAGGGGCCACCACAGAGAAAGCCCGTGGCCCATTGTGCAAACAACATAGTTACTCAGCATGTAAAAGATGTCTGCTTTCTGTTGAGTGAAGGAGGGCTGCTAAGACTAGTTTCTCCTAATGTGGGATTATTGAGAAAAGTGGGAGATGCTCTCTAGCCATAAATCTTGTGGGTTTTGCTCACCATTTCACTGGGGATGGAGGAAGATAGAGCTGCAAGAGTCCTGTTTTCCCTGCCTCAGTGAGCTTCCTTTTACTTAAGTGGGTTGTTTTTGAGAAGACAAGCTATTAATCTGCCATTGCTGTGTTTGTTTTCCTTTACTATGGTTTGTGCAGAATGCCTGGTGTGTTTCCTTAGTGGGGCTGTGCAGTGATTGAAAATACTGGCTAACTGAGGAGTCAGTGTAGTTGGGTGGAGCAGTCATGTTGACTCCCCCTTTGATTCTTATAGGAGTCTATTTACTGTTAACTCATTTTACCTTTACATTGAGATTTAGGGAAGACCAGGGTTTAAATCTCTGTTATATCTTTGTCTAAGTATATTGAGTTGCTTTCTTTTGTCATTCTTCAGAGAAGGGAGAGGTGATCTGCCCTGATTTCTTTTCTCACTGCAGTATGCCTTGACCCATGTGGCTTTTTTTAAACTGTGAGGGTCCCCGTTCACTTGGCCATCCATTTTCAAAAAGGGGCTTTTGGGGGAAAGGGAGGGTGGGAGAAAAATCTGCTTCTGTTAGTGGGCTGATCGAAGGAGGCAATCCATTCCATTAATCTCCAGCTTTTCTTTGGTAATTTAACTTTAACTGAATTGAGAAGATTGTACAAACCTTTAATGTAATCTTCTTTTAGTCATCATATTAGAACAGTTTCAGGCCAAAGTCAGGACTCCTGCTTGTATCATAATAGAAAGAGTGATCAGTAAAAGCCATAATTCTAGTCTGATCTGTGATATTTACATAGATTAGGCCAAGTATCTTGGGCTCTCCACTAGGGGTGTGCGCTTTGGGAATCCGATTCGGGTAAAATACCCGAATCGGACCCGATCTGGAAAGCTTCAGAATTTCTGAATTGGGGCCAGCATGCTGGCCCCAATTCAGAAGTCTTGAACCAAAGCTTCTGGAAGCATTTGGGAAGCTTCGGGGCACCCGGGAGAGGGGGTTAGGTTTAAAGGGACCTTTCGCAAGCGGCAGGGCCCTTTAAACCTAACTACTCCCTCCCACCCTCCCACTTACCTGGCACCAGCAGAATGGAAGGCTGGCCCTCTCTGCTGGCCGTGGCGGCGGCAGAGAAGGCCCTGGCTGCACATGGTAAGTGGGGTGGGGGGTGGTGTTAAAGGGTGGGGGTGGGTGCTTAAGGGTGGGGGCAGCCTCCTCCTCCACCATCACTTCAGTATGCTCCGAATCTTTATGGAGCATACCGAAGCAACCTGGAAACCTGAATCCGAAGCGGCATGCCGCTTCAGATTTCGGGGATTTCCAGATCTTTTCCCCGCTTCGAGTAAACCCGAAGCGGGAAACCCGAATCTTTTCGGGTTGCACACCCCTACTCTTCAGTTGGACATCTCCTGTTAATTTTCCTTTGGTTTTCTTCACATAGTTTGTGGCAGTTAAAGTTGGAAATTTTACTACAACTGAAGAGTTTTAATATAGTTGCCCTTCATCTCAGCTCTCCTGATTTACCAGAAAATTACTTGCTGTGCCTGTGTTGAGCGTTCTGTAAATGTGCTTGCCAATTTTGCCAGGAATTATATGCTATTGACTATCTGGTGTCGCCCAAAACAGTTTTCTTTGTTCCACAGGTGATCACTGGAGGACACTATGATGTTGACTGTCGTTTAGAAGATCCAGATGGCATTGTATTATACAAAGAGATGAAGAAGCAGTATGATAGTTTTACTTTTACTGCATCCAGAAATGGAACATACAAATTTTGTTTCAGCAATGAGTTTTCTACCTTCACACACAAAACTGTGTACTTCGACTTCCAGGTTGGAGATGATCCACCTCTGTTCCCTAGTGAAAACAGAGTCACTGCACTTACTCAGGTAGAGTTGCTATTTACTTGGGGGATTCCACATGGGTTTTTTCATCAGTTGATCAGTTTTATCCCCTGATTTCCACATGCATTTTTTAACCTTTAGTTTTCACTTAATATTAACAACAACAACAACAACACTCAATTTATATACTGCCCTTCTGGACAACTTCATGCCCACACAAAGTGGTTTACAAAGTATGCTGTTATTATCCCCACAACAATGGACACCCTGTGAGGTGAGTGGGGCAGAGAGAGCCTCTAGAAGCTGTGACAGACCCAAGGTCACCCAGCTGACTTCAAGTGGAGGAGTGGGGAACTTCTTTGGGAGAAGGATTCCTTGTTCTTTGGAGACCACTTTTACCCCAGTCTTTCTGGAAGCTGCATAATGTTTCTGTTGGTTTCGTTTGTCCCGCCCACCTCAAACCCAGTTCAATTATTGGACTTCTGTCATTGTCAAACCACTCCTCCCCCATTTTGTTTTTGATCTTTTTTATCATCAATTTCATATTGATATATCAACCTAACATTGTAATAAAAAGTGCAGCAGGTTTTTTTATTTAAAAAAGGCTAAATCTCTAGCCTCTTCCATTGCAGAAATACGATTTTTCTTTATACCTCCACAGCACAAGAGGCTAGAGACTTTTTTTTTGTAAAGAAGAAGAAAGAAAGCTGGGAATTCAGAGAACCTGCTGCACCTATTATTACAACAGTAGGTTGCTATATCAATATGAAATTGACAATTTTTTTAAAAATTGAAAAGCTCTAGCAGCCCAGAAGTAGGGTGTGTGGCCACCTGGTACCAGAAAAGGCAGCATGTATTTAAAAGAACATAGCTGCTGCTGCTGTTCCGGGCTCCATTCCAAGAGAGCTTGGCTT
Source organism: Eublepharis macularius (assembly GCF_028583425.1). NCBI lineage: Eukaryota > Metazoa > Chordata > Lepidosauria > Squamata > Eublepharidae > Eublepharis > Eublepharis macularius. The sequence goes on along the minus strand of NC_072797.1, from coordinate 70,632,544 downwards.
GTTCTGCCAGTGTTCACCTTGGCCTCCTGGCTCTGGATCACCAAAACTGCTAGAGAGATGGTGGTGGGTCTACGTTCCATTGGCACTTGAGGCTCCTCAACTCTTACAGCCAATGACTATCTGAAGAAGTGAGCTGTGGCTCACAAAAGCTCATACCCTTCCACAAATTTTGTTATGCTTATAGGTGCTACTGGACTCTCACTCTTTTCTACTGCTATAGACAGACTTACACGGCCGCCCATCTTGATCTAGTCAGTGACTGTGAGTTGGATCCTGTGATCCATCAACAGAAGGCACTGATACATGCAGATTTTTACCTTTTTCTTCTTCTCACAGCAGTTCTTTTTGATCTTGGGGAAGTTGTGCGACCAAGTTGGACTAATAATCATGTGTGACGAAAAGCTGGAGAGGGTGAAGGGGGTGAAATCACCTTTCCTGCATTTTCTGTCAATGGAGAGAAAAGAGGATAGGATGATTTTGCCCTCTACCCCTTCCTGGGCTGTGTGGGTATTAGATCATGTGGGTTGCAGAACCCTGGAAATCTCCTTTTCCAGAATCAGAAAGGACTTCTGAGGGGAATAGAACAAGGAAAAGATCCTCAATCCTTGTAGCCCTATTGTTCAGTGTCAATCTCTTTTTCTACAAGAAATACAGTCAGAGGAAGAGAGCATACAACATTGCAGTCAATCACCGTCTTGTCTGCACAATCGCAGACTTCTGTAGCAGTAATGTAAATTGCAGATCTCTATCAATTAGTGGATTCACTAATACACTAATTGTCTGATTTTGTAATCTCTGCCAGTCAGGACAGTGTCCAGTACAATGGCAGGAATACAGATGTCCGTGCATAATTAATATGCCAGTTTGGTGTAGTGGTTAAAAGCAGCGGGACTCAACTGGAGAACCGAGTTTGATTCCCCACTCCTCCACTTGAAGCCAGCTGAGTGACCTTGGGTCAGTCACAGTTCTCTCTGAACTCTCTCAGCCCCACCCACCCACTGATTGTTGTGGGGATAATAATAACATACTTGGTAAACCGCTCTGGGTGGGTGTTAAGTTGCCCTGAAGGGCAGTATATACATTTGTTGTTGTTGTTAATAATAATTATATATCAAGAACATAAAATGCAAGGGCATTCCTGATGCAGTTAAGTATGAACATAAAATAAGGCTTGAATGCTCATATCACCAATTAAAAGATTAGGTGTTCTGGTGCCTTGGAATACCTGATTCATGGTCACAGTGTTTTGTCTACTCCAGCAACTACTGAAACATTCTTTTAAGATTGTTCTTTCTGACCTAATGAGAGAAGGATGAACATTTGGACCAACACTTTACTTAAAGAAAAACACTCTTAGAGAATGTTTCCATACCCTTATACTATCCAAGAAATATTAAGTGATGAAATTACCTATATGCTAAAATCAGGTGTATTTGATTTGTGTTTTCTTTATCCTTAAGGCTTTATACCTTCATATCAATACAAATGGCACTTAGATGAAGAAACTGTGTGGTCATATTGACAGCTGTTGGTTAACCTTCAGAAAATAAAGCTCAACTAAGTTGAAAAGGCTAAGCAATTGCAAAAGTGTATTGCCCAATGGAGAACTATTTATCAATATTCTCTTTTTCTGTATCCAGATGGAATCTGCATGTGTTTCCATTCATGAAGCTTTAAAATCTGTCATTGATCACCAGACTCACTTTCGGTTAAGAGAAGCCCAAGGCCGCAGCAGAGCTGAAGATTTAAACACACGGGTGGCTTATTGGTCAATAGGAGAAGCCATCATTCTTCTTGTAGTTAGCATTGGTCAAGTGTTTCTTCTCAAAAGTTTCTTCTCAGATAAAAGAACCACCACAACCCGTGTTGGATCATAACTGATGTTGAGAAAATTCTTCAAATCCACTGTTCTTTGTAAAATATGGTTCTTCAAGTAATTTCTAGTTATAGAACATGGAGAACATTTTAAATATCTTTAGCCATCCCTCTCTACTTAAAGTTGAAAAACACAAGTTCCCCAAAAGCTGTGGAAAAGGGCAGCTTTTTATTTGTAATATATGGATTTTCTCTTGTTTGTGTTTGCACAGAGATTTAACTTAAGGTTGCTACATTTTTTTAAAAAAGCTAATGAGGCTACATGTTGGGAGGATAATACTTTAAAATAGTATTTAGCATGCTAATGGGAGATCATCCATATGAAAAGTGGATGGCAGTGTGATTTCTCAAGCAAAAAGGTATGGGGATAAAAAACAAATGCCAGTGTGATTAATTGTAGTCTCAGATCCTAGTACTGCATGTTTTGATTTTTCTATGAAAATGCCAGTCACATTTTTCTGTAATTTCTTGTTTTACTGAACCAAATTTAAGACTGAGGACCCTAGGGAATTCAATTCTCTGTACTTTGAAAATGTTTATCTGGTTGACTTACATTTTTCTTTTAAATAAATGGGAAGAATATTTTGTAACTCTCAAAGTTGTTCAACTCTTTGAATTTGTGATGCTGCTGCTTTGAAGAACTGAAATCTACAGGCTGATCCACAAATATGCTGTTCCTGCTTGAAGTCAGTAGGACTCAGCTAATGTGTAAGTGGACTGGGATAAATGATTTGTGACTCCAAGCAAAAGCTTGCTATCAGTATAGTATGTAGGTAGACCTATGTTCTCTGGGACTAGGTTGGCATAAGTGGATTGAGGGTTATAGCCTAAAAAAATGTCTTATTAAGCAACATCTGTACAGCCACCAGGAATGGTTGTATAACATCTGTGAGAGTTTTATTCTCCTTTTGAAAATTTTAATAATTGCTGGAAATCTAGGTTTCATGAGTGTAACAAACTAATTTGTTGCTTTGTACCAACTGCTACTACTTTTAGGCTGTAGGGCTTCCTTGTGCGGTGGTTTATGAATTGTTTATTTGGGTTTTCTTGTATCAATCACTGTTCTTGTTCATGGCTAATATATACTCAAAAGTTTTGTAAGTATGTGAGATCCCATGCTGTACTGTAGTTACAAGCAATCAAAGTAAAATTAATATTACCACTCTTACGATAAAACACATCTATTTGAAAGTAAGTCTCAGGGCCAAACTAGACATGCTTGTTTTTAAAGAGTTGAATCTTGGTGTTCCAAGACCAAAAAGCCATTCTTTGCAGCCACTTTGAAAACACAATTGTGTAGTTTGGCCCTAGCTGACTTCAATAGAGGTTTTTTAAAGAATATATATTTTGGATTACAGAAGGCAGTTTATATCAGAAAAAAACTTGACTTGTAATATTTGGAAACATATGGATACCACTAAGGCTTTACAATCACAAAAATGCACTTTGCATTGAATTGTCCTACAAAGCTGCCTCACTCTATTTTGCAATTGTAGGTAAGAGAACAATCCCAGAAAAATTTGTTATATGCTTCCCTGTATTGCATTGCACTCTATGAACCTGGACCATTGTGTCAAATTTAAATGCTCGTGGTTGTAAGGAGTGTAGAGTAGATTTTCTCTAGTATTGAATGGTTCCGCTTTGAATCATTGATGATGAATCAGAAGATTCTTGTTCTGCTTAGTTACTGATTGTTAAAGCATCCCTTTCATTACACACACTCACTCTTGCATTTGTGTGTGCTGTGAGAGGCTTTTAAAAGAAAAGAAAACCTATAAAATTGTGCATTTTAGGGACAGGGAAAACTACAGTACTGTAAACAATTAAAGCCCTGTAGAACTAATTCAGTGTGTAATATTTGGCGAGAGGGGGGTGGCTGTTCCACTTGAGCTTGCATAAAATAAATTTGACAGTACTTGTCCACTTCTTTTATTTAGGTTTTATTATATGCTATCAGATATGCAGGTGTAGTTATGATAGATCATAAAATCCATTATCGCTGGAATCTAACTCATGCAATTTCCATTTCTAGTACTGAGGAGTAGCACTACATAATAACCTAAGTGAAAATAAATGAAAGTTGATGTGGTAGCAGTAATGATTAGGAGATTTGGCCATAAAGACAAAAGATCTTGTGAAAGCATATCTGTTTGGATTAAAGGTAAAAACTACTTGTAAGTAGACCACCTGGGGGAATTCAACAACATCCAGAGTTGATGAGTTCCTGATTAATTAGTCAATTACTCACATAGATACTAGGTGGAGTCATACAACCAAAGGCCATGCAGTAGCCAGTTAAAACTAATCACGCTGTGCCCGTGAAAACATGAGAGGTGGTTTTCTGTGGACTCTAATGAAGCAGTAAAAGCTCATCAACTGTTCAGCTTCCCTGGTTTTCCAATCAGTAAAGTGGTTACCAGCTACATTGTTAGAGTCTACATATGACTCCCTCATGTAGTTACAAGTACTGAGTGGTTACCTTGTGGCTCCTAATTATCTTAATTAACTGTTGAACTGTGTGTGAGCTTTCTTTTGTGATTTTTCCATTCTACTAAATGTGTATAGAGCTACCTAATTTGGTGGTTCTGCTGTCATGGGCTAGTGGCACTAGCTTTTTAGCACCAGCTCTTGGGTTGTGTTCCACCCATCTTTCTGTGCAGCACATTTTTTTTAATGTCCTTCATGTTTTACACAAATTCCAAGGCACATGACTGAGTAGTTAGATGTTAATATGCACAGAGTAAAATTGATACAAAAAGTGGGATTTAAAACGCTGTAAAAAATCAACAATTGTTCAGATAAAAACGGAGGGGGGGGCATATCTGTGACTGAAAAAATAACCACAACAAAAGATGCCAGAGGGTTTTTTGCTTTATGTCTACATGTGTTTAATGATGTGAAATATGTGTCCTAATACTTTGCAAGCTTTTTGTTTCTTATTTGACGCTAAATTGGCCCTGTGAACATTATACAGGATAATAAAATTAATATAAGGTTCTTCTGGAGTGGATCTTTCTTAATACAATATATACATTTTTCAACAATCAAGGGGGTTGGTTTAGGATTTATATCTGGACTATTCTAAAACTTGAGCTAGAATAATTCTATAATGAAAGGATTTGAAAATTAAGCCTGGTCTTATGTTTACTCAACAGTAACTCCTACATAGAGCTCAAGGAGAGCAAGGCAGGTATTCTAAAAACAAAAGGCAAATATCTGCTGAGTTAGCATACTAATTAAATATTAAAAACTATACCTGTAGCTAGATGCTGTGTGTAATTAAGCAATTAAAGGACAAATATATATCTGATGCCAGAAATTACTGGTAAATTGTTTTTAGTTTTATAGTTCCTACCACATCCCTTAGATATGCATGTTACATAATTGATCAAGGAGCTCCCATTTTAGTTATAAAGCACCTCAAATACATAGCGTTCAGTTACTGAATTTTAAAAAATCCTGCCCCTCAGGCTTACAGCCTAAGATGAGACCATAAAGAAAAAGGAAGAGAAACACAAAAGGAAGTGGAAATTATATGTATACTGCTTCAGTGGAAATTCCAGATTACTTTCTGATTAATCACATGACTCTTCATAAACTCTGGCAGTATGTTGTGATAACTGAGAGCAATTTATTGGACATCCACTGTGAACTGATTGTTGAAAATGTCATACTACAGGCATAATTGGCAAATACAGTATTTAGGCATTAATAGGAAAAGGAATTAAAACAGCAAGTAACAAACATATGAGGATGGGTAGGGAAAACTATTTACTCAAAAACAAATTTGCAAAAAGAACAGAAATAATTCTTTAGAATTCAGGGTATAGTAAGCACTAACGTAAAGTGGCTCTACATCATGGTAACCAGAACTGTACTTACTATTTTCACAGAAAACATACCTCAAATTATGAGATGCTGACAACTAACAAAGAATCAATATCCTTTTTTATGTGAACTTCCATATTGGTTACTCAGTAAGAGAAACAAAATGCTATCTCTATGGCCCATTGGTTTGACCTGCCACTCTTATATTCTGTTTTGATAAGAATATCTATAGTCCAACTGCTGTAACAAAGTTAATAATAATAATATTTGATTTATATACCACCCTTCACGATGATTAAGTGGTTTTCACTTAATAATAACACAATTTATATACCGCCCTTCAGGACAACTTAATGCCCACTCAACGCTTTTTACAAAGTATGCTATTATTATCCCCACAACAAAGCACCCTGTGAGGTGGGTAGGGCTGAGAGAGCTCCTAGAAGCTGTGACTGACCCAAGGTCACCCAGCTGGCTTCAAGTGGAGAAGTGGGCAATCAAACCTGATTCTCCAGATTAGAGTCCCGCACTCTTACCACTACACCAAACTGGCTCTCAAATTCTTTAAGTACTCTGTCAGCTGCCTTCATTTTCAACTGCAGTCAAGCAACAAGTTTATATCTAATCCCAGAAAGCCCACCAGGTGTGTTGGTCTGTATTCTGCTTGGCAGTAAGCTTATACATGAATTAGCATTTCAAGAATCTGCTTGTGTTCTGTAGTATTTGGAATATTCAAAAAATGCCAATATTTGAAAACTAACTGCTGGCTTTGGTTTACGTTTATGTTAAAAAGGAGAATTAACGTGTATAATATTTAATAGTAGGTAGTGATCTAGAAATTAAAAAAGTGTGCCTACATGAGTAGGATTAACTTTTTCTGCACAAAGTCATTTCACTAAGATTTAGTGAGGAAGGCCTCCATAGTGGTGTTAGAACTACTGGAGGATGCAAAGGCTTGGATCCACCAGAAATTTTTACTGATGGGATTTTGCATTAGCAGAGCATGACTTTCTCAGTTTTGCCTGCTGCCCCAATGATCACCCCCCCCCCCCCCCGCAGCTCCTAGAGGAGAAGGGACCATCAGAAACACCATGGGGGTGTTGCTGAGCTGGAGAACTGGCAAAACTTCCCATATTTAACTTCAGTGATTTCATATGTACCTTTGGAGTTCAGTGTCAGATACATTGATGATACACAGCTGTACATTTCTTTAAGTCTTCAGAAGCAGCTGTCTCCCTTCTAAAGCAGTGTCTGACAGCTGTGATCAAGTGGCTAAAAGAAAACAGCTGAAGTTAAATTCACTTTGACACAGTTCTGGAAGTTGTGCAAGGTTGAACTTTTTGTGAGGTCTTTCTGTCTGATCTAGACTTTCCAATGATTTTATTTACTGGAAACCATCTTGCATCCATTTGAAGAAAGGCAGATTAGAAATGCTTGAACTATTTTTGTCCAAGCCCATTTCAATATGACAAATACATAGTAAACAAACAGTGGTGTAAATGTGGGTGCACATTGTTGGCTAAGGAACTAAGTTGGCCATCAGATGGGTAGCAAAAGCAATATACCAACGGCAGCATAATTGAGTTAATAAGGCTGACATCTAGGGTATCAGAGAGGATCTAAAGATTATTTTTCAAATAATTTTCCTTAGGTATTTATGCCCCATTTTTCTCCACAATGGGATCCAAAGTGGTTTCCAACATGGTTCTATTATTATTTAATCCTTGCAATAGCAATAAACTCATGTAAACTTAAGGGTGGCTTTTTAAATGTTACCATATATAATAGAATCAGCTACTTGTGGGGCCTTCAGACTAAATCAGCACCTCCTTTCTGAAGGGAGACAAACAGCAGACATCTTCAACACCAGGTACCTGGCTGACCATTAACAAACAGTAAAAGAACATGTATTGTCGAAGGCTTTCACGGCCGGAGAACGATGGTTGTTGGGGGTTTTCCGGGCTGTATTGCCGTGGTCTTGGCATTGTAGTTCCTGACGTTTCGCCAGCAGCTGTGGCTGGCATCTTCAGAGGTGTAGCACCAAAAGACAGAGATCTCTCAGTGTCACAGTGTGGAAAAGATGTAGGTCATTTGTATCTACTCAGGAGGGGTGGGGTTGAGCTGAGTCATTCTGTAAGAGTTTCCCAGGGTGTGGAATGCTAATGGCGGGAGGCTTCACTGTCTCCTGAGGAGGTTCTTTTGCATATGGATTGGTGCTTGATGTGCTAATCTTCTCTGCAGGGCTATTGTCGGGTGTGGAGTGTTTTGTTGGCCTGGTGTTTTTCAGAACCGGAGCCCATGCTCTGTTCATTCTTAAGGTTTCTTCTTTCCTGTTGAAGTTTTGCTTATGCTTGTGAATTTCAATGGCTTCCCTGTGCAGTCTGACAAAGTAGTTGGAAGTGTTGTCCAGTATTTTGGTGTCCTGGAATAAGATACTGTGCCCTGTTTGAGTTAGGCTATGTTCAGCCACTGCTGATTTTTCAGGCTGTCCAAGTCTGCAGTGTCTTTCATGTTCTTTTATTCTTGTCTGGATGCTACGCTTTGTGGTCCCGATGTAAACTTGTCCACAGCTGCAGGGTATACGGTATACTCCTGCAGAGATCCCCTCACTCCACACCCGACAATAGCCCTGCAGAGAAGATTAGCACATCAAGCACCAATCCATATGCAAAAGAACCTCCTCAGGAGACAGTGAAGCCTCCCGCCATTAGCATTCCACACCCTGGGAAACTCTTACAGAATGACTCAGCTCAACCCCACCCCTCCTGAGTAGATACAAATGACCTACATCTTTTCCACACTGTGACACTGAGAGATCTCTGTCTTTTGGTGCTACACCTCTGAAGATGCCAGCCACAGCTGCTGGCGAAACGTCAGGAACTACAATGCCAAGACCACGGCAATACAGCCCGGAAAACCCCCAACAACCATCAGTAAAAGAACATGTTTGTGTTTGGACAGAGTTGCCAGTCATTGAAGCTACCAGGTTAAGGAAAAAACCAACTGGTTTGGGTAATGTAGGAAAAACCCCAAATTCAAATCAGATGAATGTATATTTAAATATTGAATTTGTGATAGGCTCTTTTGTTCCTTAAAACAATGCTTCAGAGAGGAGCGAAACAGTCAATCAGCACTCCCGGAGTGTTCCTTCAATTGGCAATTATAAACTGCTGCCAGTTTATTTGAACTCATAAATTAATAGGGATGTATTTTAATCTAGCTAGACATTCTGTTTGTTAAAATTGAAAATCAGTCTTCTCGGTTAGGCTGACATCTACTTTGCTTAAACACAATTACTCTCGTTTTCTGCTCGCGGTTTATTCACGACGATTACAACGACATCGTGTATCCGCTTCTTCTATTCGTAGAATTATTTCAAATTTTAAAGTTAATGTCGGAACGCTTGCGGAAGGGCCTCCGGCTCTCTGCGAAACGCCTCAGGCTCAGGGGCGAGGAAACCCAAACAACTCGCCGGGTCCTGCTACGGTCTGTGGCATGCGGTCCGGACACACCGCGCAATTCATGTCTGCATACCGATAGCCTCTCCGGAGATTGCGGGACCACCGCGGGCGCTCCTGTTCCCTCACCTGCCATTACAGACCCCGCCAAAGTCTCCCTGCCCGGCACTTCTCTAGCCCGGCCCTCCCGCTTCCTCCTTCACTGCTGGGAAGCGCCCACTTCTTCCGCCTTGCGCCGCGAAGGGTGCCGACGGGGTGCCGTCGAGGCTGCCGAAGAGCCGCAAAACTTCAAGCAGAACCAACGGGAAAAAGCGACGCCGGGATGCCCTTTTCGCCGCCCAACTTCCTGCCTGTCCCCCGCATGCGCCGAAGCGCCCTTGGGCTCGCCACAGCCAAGGCCAGAAGCCGCCGCCGGGGATCTGGAGCCCGCCCCGCTCCGCCCTGCCCGCGCTTCTGCTGCTGCTTCCTCGGTCGGACGTGCTCTCAGCGCAGTGCCGCGCCCGCAGAAGGGATGGAAAGGGCGCCAGCGACGCTTCTCTCCGGCCAGCGGTGAATCTTGTCCCGTCGCTGCTGCGGTAAGCAACACTTCCTGGATGGGATGGGATGGGATGGGATGGGGGGGATTGATCCAGCCCCCAAGTTGCCGCCCCGTCCCCACCCCCACCAGCCCCTTCTCCCCAGGGCGGTGCTTCTGGTAGTCTGCTTACCTCTCGGCCGCTGCGTTCCCCATCGACTCCTAATGCTCTTACATCAACGAGAGTGGCAGGAGCAAGCGGGACGTCCTGTCGCTGAACACCGCGGAGGGTTACCAGACTCCGAGGGGCGTAACTGATACCAGGATCACTGCCTCCTCTCGCTGGAGCCCTCCGGGAGGCATCGCTTTGGTACCGGAGGTGCAGGCGCCGGGCTTTTCAGCGAGGCGATTCCCCGGGCCGGGGTTAGGGCTCTCTGCCTCGTCGAAGCTTGTACTTGCCTGGCTGGAATTGCGAGGCGCCGCCAGAGATGTCTGGCAAGGAGGCTGCAGGGAGAACCACTTCAAGGAGCAGGAAACTTTCGGGTGGCAGGGAAAAGTACAGTGAGAATGGTGAAGGTGGCAGGGCACAGACATAACAGGCTAGGCCATGCAGGGCTTTCTTTGCAAGTAAGGACCGTGGGCTTCTGCCAAACCTGGGGGCAGATAAGAAGCCAGTACAGGGATCTAAGGAGGAAGTCGCTTGGACAGGGATTTCAGTGTATGTGGGGTTGCCAACTCTGGGTTGGGAAATTCCAGGAGATTTGGGGAGTAGAGTGGGGAGGGTAGAATTTGGAGAGGAGCAGGGCATCAGCATGGTATAAGACCATGGCTCCAAAGCAGCAATTTTCTTCAGGAAAATTGATCTCTGTTTCCAGGAGATCATTTGTAATTCCAGGAGATCTCCAGGCCCCACCGGGCATTTGGCAAACCTATTCCAGTGACAGTAGTTCTAAGAAGATGTAAGAAGGTTGAAGTTTGACAATGGAAGGACAGAAAGGAGAAGAGTGCAATAGTCAAGGGTAGGGGATGACTGGATTGCATATCAGAGTTTTCACCAAGGGAGAAAAAGGAAATGTTGAACAAGGGAAGTGATATGACTTGGAAATGAGCTGATACAGCAAGCAAAGAAAAAGAAGGGAAAAAAAGATAAAGCCAAGAGTATGCACCTGATCAGCAAGATAGATGGTGATGTCTGTGGCCAGAGAGACTAAAGGAGAAGGCTGCTTAGGAAGGAAGATGAGAAATTGAGTCTTGGGCTTTAAAGCAATGATGAATAATTGGATTTGCGGGTGTAGATACAGGACTAGATGGAGGGTGCAAGTTCTGAGGGAGACGGGTGGAATGTCACAAGAGCACAGCAGGTATTTGAAAGCCATGGGAATGGATTAAGGTCATCCAGGGACAGAGTGTAAGAAAAGCAGTTGACCAAGGACAAACCCCTGCTGGCCTCAGTGGAGGAGGAGAAAGCAGCAGGAAATCTTCCCTCTGTGGGAACATTAGGTAGGAGGAGAGCCAGTTGAGAACAGAGTCCTAGAAACCTAGCTTGTGAAGGGAGCTAAGCAGGAAAGAGTGGCCAAATGTATCAGTGGCTGCAGAGAAGTTAAGGAGACCAGGGACTTTTACTTTGGCAATGAGATAGTAGTTCCATGGCGTGCTCTCACCAAAATCATTGGCAGAGGATGAAAGTCAGGTGGTAGATCGACAGAAAAAGAGCTCAAAGAGAGAAACAGTGCCAAGACTGTGGGACTAAGCGGCAAGTACCCAGGCTTTGAAGAGTAAAGTAGAAGGGAAATCAGCTGCTGGTTAGACATGTGCAGTGGTTTTGTTGTTGTTACTCCATTTTAAAAAATGGGGGAAACAGAAATTTGAATAAGGAAGGAAAGGACAATGAAGATGATAATCAACTGAAGTGGGGCATGAAAGGGATTAAATGAAGCTGATAGAGACAACACACCAAATGAAATGAGAGGGGTTGAAAGTGGTGAAAGTGGAAGGGAAAGAATGGAAAAGGTGGAGAGGTACAAAGAGTGATGAAAAGAATGTCAAACTTATTAACGGAGTAGAGTAAGGCGGGGGAAGTGGTAGTGGAGAGGCAGAGAAGAGGCACTGAGGATTCCTAGAGTCAGTGTGGATCGAAGTTTTGATCCTTAATTTGTCAGTTATATATAGCCCTCTCTCATTTCCTGGATTTAACTGAAGTGTGTATTCAGAATCCAAAAACAGTAAAGCTGTTAAGATGAGCCTAAGGGGAATTTAGATTTTTGTTCTTAAATTTGGGTTGGGTTAGTAGCCATGCATGATTTGTGCCTCGCTACTAGTTAATCCTTTCCTGAGTTGTCCATTTCCCAGATGAAAAGCGGAAGGGAAGGTCCTGTTTATAGTGGCTGGCATAATGGAGGGGAGCCCGCTTCCATCCAGAGGAGTTTCTGATTGCATGGAAAGGGGTCTATCGCTTTCTGCTGGCTGAATAAAGGCTGTCTCCAGAATTAGAGACAGTTGCTAATGGTGACCTAGCAGCTGGACATAAGGGCCCTTGAACCTTCATTCTGAATGGCAGACTAGTACTGAAACGCAGCAGTATTGCAAAAGGCTTGTGAAGTGGTATGGTTATTAGGTGTTCAAAGAAACACTTTTAGGTGTAGTGATTAGAGTGTCAGACTAGGATCTGTGTGAGCCTAAGCAGCTCTTTTGATACCAACCCATACCTCTCTTTAATGGGTCTAAAATTGGCTGCTGGGAGTTTGGTAGCTTTGCAAGAGGCAGAAATTCAACTGGTGCTGCTTTCTGTCATATAGAGATGCAGCACCTGCAAACATAACAGGTATGCTGACACACGCACTTTTCTCTATAGCTACGAGGGCTAGAAACTTTGTTTTGTTTTGAACACATGAAGCTGCCTTATATTGAATCAGACTATTGATCCATCAGTATTGTCGACTGAGATGGGCAGCAGCTCTCCATGGTCTCAGGTGGAAGTCATCACCGCCTACTATCTGATTCTTTATCTGGAGATGCCAGGGATTGAACCGGGGACCTTCTGCATGCCAAGCAGATGCTCTGCCACTGAGCTACAGCTCTTCCCCAGTTTTAAGACGGAATCTCTTGAAGCACAAAATCCTGTTCTAGGCAGCAGAATCTGCTCTTGTGTGACAATCCCATGAACATGCAGAATGCACATTGTCCAAATATACAATTTTTATTTATAATAGATATGTCGCTGTATTTTATGCAGAAGTAAAAGGAACTGCATTGACAAGTCCAGCTTTTCTTGAAGAGAGTTGCTGCAGCATAGTGGTTAAGTGCCTGGGTTGTGAGTCAGCATTGTGCTGGTTCAAATCTCACTACTGCCATGTGTTCAGCAGGTGGCCTTGGCTAAGCCACTCAACTCAGCCCCAGCTCCCCAGCTGTATTGTGAGGATAACAATAGCACTGATTTTGTTCACTGCTTTGAGCAGGGCGCTAATCTGTCTAGAAGAGCAGTATATAAGTGTAGTAGTTGTTATTTTTGTTATTATTATTAGCAAAGTATAGGTCATAAACTTGTGTGGCTACTAACTCTTGCTGGACTTTGCAAGGCTGGGTTCTGCCTCCATATTTTATCAGACTTATATGTGAATTGGTTATTGGGAGCATTAGCCATCTGGAGGGTGTAAGAATAGTACCATCTATAATATCTATTAGTTTGTTTAGCAACTCTTTGGCAAGAGGCTAATTAGATAGAGCGCCCTTGCGGATCTCCAACTGACATTAGATTCCCAGTTGTCCCTGGCCTTTCCCTATTTTTATCTGCTATAAATAAATGTGACTTTGTTCTTGCCTGGATGACAGAAATGGGGCTTCTGCACAAATCTTTACCTAAAAGTAACCATGGAGATCACCTCTACATGCTGGTTACTATAAAATGTTAGCTACTGAGCTCAAAGCAGATTGAAGGGTTGTAATACTAGTTCTGCAGTAAGGATGTTGTTAAGGCTTCCCCTGTTTAGATATTTCTGTCTTAATTCTACTCCCTTGGTAACTTCTGAGTCAATTTCATTAAGTTTGTAGGATTCACAAGGTCAGGGCACATCTAGTGGCAGCTTTCTACACCTTGCCTGAATGCTGCAGCACAACAACCAGGAGTAAAAGTCATGCACTGCCCAGTTTCAGCTGTGGAAAGTGTGTAGTCCATACTTTATTCCTTGCTGGCTCTGCTGCGGAATCCTCTGCAATGGGAACCAAGGCTTGAAGTTCATAAAAAGCAACACAGACCGAAATCTGAGTGTCTCGGGTCTCAGGCATGCACAAAGCCAAACCACTCCCAAGTTTTTCCCCAAGAGAAGCCTATTTCGTTATTCTAGTATAATTCCTGAGTTAATTTAGCTCACAGTTATTCAGGTCACTCTGAAATGCTGGCTAAAATCAGGGAATTGATCTGTTCTAAAACTACATTTAACCACTATAGAGATGAGGATAGAGATGTAAAATTTCCAGAAATTTTGAATACCTGAAAAAATAACTGCTTGGGGGTTTTTTTTGCTACCCACCCTCCACCCCTGGAAAAATGGACATTTGGGGAATAAATTGAAATACATGCAATACTTTATTATCAAACCTAAATCAATTTGCTGCCTTAACAAATTTTTTACAAGCAAAATTACAAACATATCCAATATTAAAGTGAAAGAGTTGCAGACTGCTACAACCCATGCTGTTTTAGCACATTTCCCTTATGTCAAAAGGAAATAATTCCTTTGGAAAAGCTGGAATAAAGTCCTTGGGGAAAATGTGGAAAGTGTGTATGTATAAATTTTTCTGTCCTCCTCTCCATCACATCTCCAGATCAGGGTGGGCCAAAGCTTATTGTATATCTGGACTGCAGGGGGGCCAGTGGGCTCCAGTAAGAAAGGGAGGTGGGAAAGGCTTACGCTGTGAGCTCTGCTCAAGGTACTTTGGATCCAGCCCTCAGTGTCTACATACCCTCATACATGCTTTAGACCCAAACCCGGATGACAGTCTCTGGACAAATTATCCTCCAGAACTGAATTGTCACCTCTTAACCTTCATTGTCAATTAACAATTTAAAATATTCTAATTTGCTGATGAGGTCATTGTAGCTATGTCACAAGATGTTGGAGGCTGACTGCCTAAATATGTCTTCCTAATCAGAATCCATGTCCATAACAACATGAAGTTTTCTTTTTGTCTGAGTTCACATGCTTTTATGGTTCACAGTATTATGGGTATAGACTACTGCTCTGCAGAAAATATCTTTTTGGTTGGAATGATTTAAAAAGGCTCTCAAATCCTCTCCCCCCTTTCTTTTTGTAGCATCACATGGTTAGCTGAAATTTATTTCCCAGTCTCGCCTTTACAAGTTCTGTTTCCTTCCTGTTGTCCTAGTTCTCTTGACTTGCATGACTTTGATATAGCTTTCAGTGTATTTTTGGAACTTTTAAGAGATGTGTTATTTCTTTCAATTTGTTTATAGACTGGAAGAAATGGGGATACTTCACTGTCTTTAAACAATGGGAAGCGGTAACACCAAAATAAAGTTTCCATTTTCTCCAAGGAACAGCGTGAAGGATAACTATAGAAGTACACAACAGAAAGACTTCAATGAAAAATCCACCCCAGGTAATTTATCATTGGATACAAACACTCAGGAACCTCACAGCAGGGATGAGGACACTGGGGAGACATTTTACAGGTTTGCGATTCTTCATGCTGAGAATGATATAGATGAAGCTATTAGAATCCAGGAGATGCTGCAAAATGAATTCTGTATTAAACCGGGAATAATCTTTGCTGAAATGCCTAGTGGCAGGCACCTGCTGGAAAATGTACAAGATGCCATTAATGGCTCGGCATGGACAATTATCTTGTTGACAGAAAACTTCCTCAGTGAGCTTTGGTGTGAATTCCAGGCATATGCTTGTCTCTTCAATTCACTTACCAAGCCACACAAGGGCAACACAGTCATACCACTGAGACCACGGAATAACTCACTCCCATGGGACAGGATTCCTCTTGTTCTCAGGACCCTTAATGCACTACAGGAAGATAGTCCTGGGTTTGCTGTTCAAGTAAAGAAAATTTTCCAGGAAACTAGTTACAGGCAACAGCAAGATGCATGGAAAAATGAAAAGGAGAAGGAAGATGTACAGGAGTTGCTGGCATGGTGAAGCTGTAGAGGATTTAAAGTGAAGTTGAAGCAAAGCCTTTGTAATAACTTGCTCCATTTCCACCTTGTGAATTTTGCTGTGAACTTCCCCAAACAACCATCTGGGCTAGGAATGTACTCTTCTGATTAGATTCTCTGCAAGGTGTTAATGTATTATCATGTCCTACTTTTATAGCCCTGGCAGGAACACTTCCTAGATTTAATAGTGGATCTCATGACGACCCTAAGAAGAGCAGGCATAATTCAGATGCAGCGTAAATGTTTTGCACACAAGTCCAGTTCCTGGCAATTCTGGTTAAAAGATCTCTAACAGCAAGGCTGGAGAGATTTTGCTAAGCTGTTGCCACAGCCTGCCAAACTAGGCTGTACAAAGATCGATGGATCAATAGCCTGGCTTGCTAAAAGGGAGCTTTGTCTAAAGGCAGATGACTGCTTTTCACTTTCTGAAAAAACAATTTGAGAGATCACCAGTGCTGACTTGTATAAGCACCTTACTCCTTCCTCTTGTAGACAGGATTCGTAGGCTTTTGTAATTCCAGAAGTCTGGAAAAACTGTTTGATTGGATCCAGGTGGGGGTGAGTGGGAAGAGCATGTGTGTGTGTGTGTGTGTGTCTCTGTGTGTCCACATACACACTATCAGGACTGGTGTGTCTCTGAAATCATTTTTTTAAATTGTGTCTCCAGATTTCATGTATTCATATCAAGTTTGTCTTAGCCTCTATTAATGTGTGCCAGATTACCTAGACCTCCTGAGATTTGGAGTAGACGTGGACAGGCTCATAATATCTGCAAACTTTGCTGTGGTACCAGATGAGAATCAAAGACTTCTGTATCTCCAAACTTCACAGGAATTACCATTTCCACCTGCTCATGCTGACCATATCCATTCCAGACCTTTCCACTGGAACAACTATGTTACAAATTGTATTTTTACAGGGACAAAATGAAATTGTGAGGTCTGCCCTATAAAGTTCTGAAATAAGGGAAATTCCTTGTGTCTGTGTAGCCAAAATGTTTTAAAGTGATGATTCATTCAGTTAAGAGATGTTGGCAGCCTTGTTTACACGGATTTTTGGTTACTAAATAATAGCACGTTCAGCAGTATAACCGCAGTGGCGGTGTTGTTCAAAAGATCTGTACGTCCATTCAGATTGGATTGGATCCCTGGCAAGCCTAGCACAGGCAAGGCATCCCTCATGTCCTCCTTGCAGCAGCCACCAATGTCCATGAAAAATAAGTGGCTTCAGAGAAGAGAAGGAAATGGCCCCAATTGCTCTTTTCATGTCAGTGCAGTCTCTTCCATCAACAGAAGGCTTTTTGCACTAGCAGAAAGAAGGCATAAAATCTGGGAGAAAATTTTTGTAATGTACATTATATCGTCAGCTGTTTTCACAGAGTTTCATAAGCTGTGCCTACCACTCAAACTAAAGATATTTATTATTTTTTTACACTTATAGTATACCTTTTTTCAGTGAGACTCAAAGCAGAGTGCACAGTATAAGTCAATACAGTCAACAAGAGGGGAATCCAATAAGCAATGTCATAGGATCAAGATTACAGAAATCTGAGGCCAAGTTGAAACACAGCATAAGTATTAACATAAGTTAAACAACGCAGAAATTACATAGTAAGATAATACATATAACAACAGATAGTATGTACCATACATAGTGGTATAGTCCACAAGTCACTTTCTTTAAAGCATCTGACTCAACCATTCCTTTTGTAACCTCCAGAGCCCTGATAACCTGCCAGTAAGTAAAGATAATGCTGCAGTTACTGTCTTAAAATCTTACCTTGGGAATTTTTTTATTAAAGAAAAGGAGTTCTCAGCAGAAGTGGCATGATCAAATAAACACAGGGCCTGGCTCAGCATGTTCTGATACACATCGAAGTCAAGTTGTGGGTTTGTTCATTCATTTCAACAGAGTGTTACAACCTAGGATTGGACCCGTCCTTTTATATTAAAAGATTATCTCTAGGGCTGCTTTTGCCAGTTCATTTCTCATCTTTTTAAACTAGTAGTCTGACATTAACAAATAAGCATTCAATACATTGAGGCATGACAGCAGGATATCCCTGGTTATTGCCTCAGAATGTGGTTCTTCTAGCTTGATAATTTGACCTACATCTTTTAAACACTACAGGAGGTTATTTTCAATCTAGTAACGTTAACAGTATCCCTTCCTTCTACCAATAAATGTTAACTTACAAAATAATTTTTAAAAAGCTATCTTATACTTTCATCAGTATCCTCAAACTAGCAGTTATATTGAGATTTGGTGTCATGTAAATGTACTGTAAAAGATTGGTTAGTAAACAAACTTCTTAAGATTAAAGAATTTTCATTTGCTGAAATCTCACACAGCAAAGAGCTTCCGCCTCTATTTTTCTGTTACATCTGAAGTGAAGGAGCACCTGACGCTAGTTTGGCTACCCAGTCCTCACTGTAGTGGTGGCTGGTGAGATGAAGGGAGGGTAATTAGTGGCTATCACTACTATGTGATTGTGAGACCATACCTTTACCAGCTGGTGAGGCAATAAGGTGTTGGCAGGAACAGCACTATGCGGGTGCAAGCCTATTGCAGTGTCTGGTGTAAGTCAATGATGTCATCATCCAGTGCCAGGTGTTGTTGGTTATTTAGCAACCATGCCTCTGCAACAGCATCTTGTAAGAGGTGGACATTTGCTTTGGCTGCTGCTTAGCGATGGCAATGTCTATTACATATTAAAAGGCTGACTAGGTGTGAAGGAGAGTAGAGGTCCTGCATTTCAGTAACTGCAGAGGAGAACAGTTTTAACAAGTTATATTTATTATTCTAACTGGCATCTTCTGATACTTCCTCATCTTTATTTTAGTTATTTGGTATTTTTATCCTACTTTTCTGCTAGGGATTGATTTTCTGTTCAGTGAAGAAAAAATGGGAGAGGCAAGCAGCAGAAGAGTCTTGAGGCTCTGAAGTTCATGGTCTGATGTTGCAAAAAGTTATGCATGTTTGTGTGTGGGGGTTCCTGTCAACCAGTATTTTTTTAAAGTTAAGCACCCATAGTCCACAGTGCTCTTACAGCCAAAAGGAAAATGACCCTGTAAAAAGCTTCTCCAGCCAGTTATTTAAAAGAATATTATGCTTTTCAAAATGTATCATTTCAGTATCTAGTGGGACAAAGTATACCTCTCTTACTGCTGAAGAACAGAGAGAGTTTATTCACTTAAGGCAAACAGGAACCAGAGAAAAAGTAATGCAGCTGAAAGAGTTACAACTTTGGTATTCAGGGATTATATTGTGCAGAAGACATTTGTTGGAAAAGGGGGTGCAGTTAACAGTAACAGACACTGGCTGGCAGATGATCAGCAGTACAAGTTGTTCTTTGCTTAGAAAAGCAGCAATGAATGCCCAGCATACCAGCGAGGTTGTCTGCTGGGATAAATTCTGTTTTGCCCCGAGTAGAAAAGAAAGCCTTTTATGTCTCTAATGTGGCCAGTACAGTGAACGTGGTTCCTTATGCAGGCTGTTCTGAAGACAAGCAACATTTAAACTTCTAAAAATATTGGACAGAAACGGCAAGCTGTGAAGGGATACAATGAAAACTATAGATTAGATAATAGTGTGCAGGAGTATTTTAGCAGCTGGAAACATCAGGTTGCAACTACTGTACCTTATGCTACCACAGCTCAAATAGCTTTAATTTTTGCTATTTGGGAGGTAGGAAAAATAAAAGCTGAAGACAGAAAACATATTTGTAAAAAACAAAATAAAGTATAGAGTCACTGTAAGCAGGGCTGCCAACATATTCTCAGCCTACAGCACATGGTTGTTATGAGGATAAAATGGAGGAGATGAAAATGATTTAAGCTTTGGGTCCCTATTGGGGAGAAATGTGAAATATAAATGAAGTAAAATAAGTACAATTTATAATACTGAAGTTTTTAATTATCAATTTATATCACTAAACTCATTATAGCATATTAATTCTTCCCGAAGTTACTTACTTTTAAACCAAAAAAAATCTTGAAATTACTGTATATCCCTACACAAGGAATGCCCCACTCCCAGCCTCTACCTCCTGCCACCACTCACCTGGCCAGCAGGGGAAGATGCAGGGGAACAGGCCTCCTTGGTGTGCTCCTGGTGCAGCACAATGACATCACTTCTGGGAGTGCCAAAATTGTGCAGGGCCTGCAGACGTTGTGTGACAGGAGTGCCTGCAGACGTTGTGTGACAGGAGTGCTCCTGTGCAGGGCCTGCAGACACTCGCATGCTTCACACTGGGCCGGTTTGGGGCCCAAATTGGCCTGATGTGAAGCACAGGAGCACTCCTGGGCCCTGTACAATGACATCACTCCTGGAAGTGGTGTCATTGTGCCACACCGGGAGCGCGTGCACATGCTTGGCATGCAAGTGAGGAGAAAAAAGGTGAGTTCCCAGTCCTCCCTCTTTCTACCAGAAGGGTAAGGAGACTTGGTAAGCCCACCAAAGAGTTTTTTCCCCCAGAGTTCCCCTAAATTTTCTAATTTTTCCACTGGAAAATTGAGAAAGTCCTCAGACTTTACATACACACACACAAATTTGGAATGAATGAAATGCTTTGTAAGGTTCTCACTCACTCAAGACATTTTTTTACTTTTTAGTATTCTCCAAATTTCCCAATTTTCCAGTTTGAAAAACTGGAAGAGTCCCCATGCTGTCAGTTTTGAGTGTGAAAATACTCTTGCCTTAAGACATTTTTTACTTATTCTAAAAGAATTTTTTTATGCTAGGGTTTTTTTTTTCAGGGCTTCTTCAAATTTTCCAATTTTTCTATTGGAGAAAGAGAAATCTGGGGAGTGAGGATGAGTTTTCCATTTTCCCCAGGGCCTTCATCTCTCTAAACAGAGCTTAGAAAGATGGAGAGGTAGGTCTCTAAATGCTGCATGTTCCAAGAGCCCCACAGAAATCTATGGTGGTACTTCAAAGGAAAGTAGTTGAAGATTTATTTTAAAAATAATTATCCTGCATACTTTCCACTCAAAAACTCCCAAGACACTTTACAAACATCTTTCTATATAAAAGGCAAGCTGTATTGGCGATGATGCATTTTTTATCCTGGTGCGCTTGCGCAAGAGCACCAAGATAAAAAAGGCGTCATGGCCAATGCAGCCTCCAGAGGGCGCTGCGGCCGTGGGATGGCCAGGCAAGCCGGCCCGCCCCTCTGGAGGGAGCTGCAGCAGCAGGAAGCCCAGCGTTCCTGGGTTTTCTAGGGCCCATTTTTAAAATAAAACAGGCTCTGTTGCTAGTTAATAAGAATAGTGAAACAAATCAAAATATTATGAACATTAAAACACTCCCAAGAGACAGCAGTCAAAATGCTTAAAAATTATAAAACCACTACGGATTGGTTAGAAACAAACCCTACCCTGAATCAACCAAAAGCCAGCAACAATAAAAAAAATTCACTGCTACCTTAAACTGTCCAAGCCAGGATTCTTGTGAACAGCTGTGGTGACACAGGTCCAAAGAAGAGGTACATTACCAAGCAAGCCTGTCTCTTGTGGTCATCCACCTATACTCTAAAGGCGACAGCATGTAGAACAGAGCCTCTGTTGATTATATACTTGTTTATCAGTTAAGATAAACAGTAACAAACTGTCCATTAAGTACCCTGGTCCCAAAATACTTACACTGTAAAGATAACTAGCTCTCTGAACTGTGTCCAGAAGTTATTAAGAATTCCTTAAAAATAGATATGTGCCAAGCATGTTCGCTCAGTCAAATCTTGCTGACTTTGTACCATCTGAACGTACCAAACAGTCTTCATAGGCAACCCCACAAAAAGTTCACTGCAATACTCTAATCTAAAATATTTTTAAGAACTGCAATACTCTAATCTAAAATATTTTTAAGAACTAAAATATTTTTAGCAACTTATAGTTGAGTCTGCAAATTTTAATAACATACCTTAAGCATTCCTGGTGCTTTCACCCGTAGGGATGACAGCAGTCCAACCCATAATGGGCTGCTGCATTATTTTTACCTAATATACTGTACAATACTTCAGGCTCTCACAACTACTTAAGGTTAGTTTTACAAACCCTAAATACAATTCTTTACTGAATGAGTGAAAAATAGGAGTAACTCATCTTTGGTATGTATGCTTCTATTGCTGAACTATTTGTTGATGTAGACTGACTAACATAGGGACCACCACCTCTTTCCAAGGTTATGTATGTATGTATGTATGTATAGTCTGCCTTTTTCACTGAGACTCAAGGTGGAATACAATGTGAGATTAGTACAGTCTAGGACATTTCTATAAACAATGGTATAACATAGGATTCTTCTAATTATTTTCCACTGGAGGGCTTTCCCTCTCTGGAAAGCATAGCAATCTGAATAATATTAGTATATAAAGAATGTGGAGCAGGTAAAGAATTAAGATGCACATGCCCTTCTAAGTAGCTTTTGCTTTATATAACTTTATTTGGATTTATTAATCTGGGAACACACTCTTTTCTCTCTCAGAATCCCTATTTCTAAAAGAATTACAAAAAGATAACTAAGAGTTATGTACACCATGACCCTTTCACACATTTTAGCAACTACAGTTGGAAAAAGCATGTTCTCATCCACTTTGTGCAGCATCAATATAGCAAGATGACATGGATTAATGAGAAGAATTCTCATGAGAGGATATTTTTATATATGACCTATTTTTTTCTTTGGAGATGCAATTAGTCATTTTGTCTTACTGTAAGACTGAAATATCTGATGATAAGCACTCTTCTGGCAATATTTCACACTTGTTTTTGGAGAGAATTCTATCTTTAAAAAACTATGATCGTATAAAATGGTAGTGATTTAACTAAACAATTATTGTGCATATCTGCACAATTTCTGCTGTCTAGTAGCATAGCATTACAGAGCCAAATGTTATAAATCATAAACAGTCAGGACTGCTTTGGCCTTTCCCACCAATGTATAGCAAGATGGGCAGCACAAGTCTAAGGCTGCAGCAGTGGGGATGGTTGGACACTGGCACACTTGTGGTTCTGCTAATTAGCTCCCTAAAGAGTTATGGTAGGCCAGGATGGGGCCAGAAGACCTGGAATGGGGGCTGTACATCCTGTGACCACACATACCGTAGCACTATTAAGATGTTATTGCAGAGCAACATGACAGAGTGGAAAGGACCAATCACAGGGTGGCAGCAATG
This sequence comes from Eublepharis macularius, assembly GCF_028583425.1. Lineage (NCBI taxonomy): Eukaryota > Metazoa > Chordata > Lepidosauria > Squamata > Eublepharidae > Eublepharis > Eublepharis macularius. The sequence continues at coordinate 70,609,514 of NC_072797.1, read as the reverse complement.
AGGACCCAGCCCAGTGCAAATCCCATGGACACACACCATGGCGCCATGTCTATGGCACACTTCCTACCCCTTGAAAGCCACAGGGGCCTATCAAACACTAATGAGGCAGCAGACATATGGACCAGTTGGGAAAGAGTCCCAGCAACCTGTGCATAGGATGTGACACGAAACAGGATCACTTAGGAGCATGCCCATGTGAGGCAAAGGCACAGCCCTCAAGAAAATGACAGAGAAAGGGCAAAGAGAGCATGGCTAGCCACAGGTGGTTAGGGCTCACTGGCAGGGTCACCTCCTGGTAGCCTGGTCACACTGCCATGGGTGGCCACAGTGTGTGCCCAGACCATCCTTGGGAATGGTGGAATAGGAGCCACTGGGGCAGGGGCCTGCGCAGGAGCACATGTTGGTGCCTACAAGTCTCCTAGCAGCCTCTTGTTCTGTGCCCACCTGACTACTGACCATAGAGAGAGCCACTACCTCCTTCAGGTGCCCAGCAGCTGCTGCCACCAGCTCCTCCATGCACTGGTCAGTACAGGACACAGCATCACTCATAGCAGGTTTCCAGCCAATCCTGCTCAATCACTGCAAAGAGCGGGGAGATGACCTGGTCAAGCCTCAGGCCTCATGCCTGGAAAGAGCTCCATGTCCCCCACATCCCAAGGTCTCTGGCAACCTCATTCAATACAGCTTCTTAAGATGGCAGTTACATGATATAGGCTGAGTGATTGTTTGGCAAACGTTTGTGTAAGTGCCTCCATAATCAGCAAGTGTAATAATAACGCTGTCCCTCTGTCATTGGATCTTCCTTACAATGGGATGAATATCCTCCTGAACATGAGCAGATGATTCCATTTGAAGGAACACAAGTGTGCAGGAGTCACAGAGCCCTGTACCACTGCCAACTCCCCTCAGCATGATCTCTCGTGGCATGACCTTTGACCAACTCCAGCTTTGACAAAGTACCTGCTATGGTGTGCAAGTGACTTATTCCAATGAAACAGCCTTTAAAAAAAAAATCCGTATTTGTACTTAATAGTTTTGTGTTACCTGAAAATAATTTCTTCACTCACTTAAGTGTATTCTTTTAACTCACCACTCTATCTTCATTTAGCCAAGCTGAACATATTTTAATTCCTTTAATCTTTCCTCATAAATTAACATAAAGTAGCCCCTAAATCATATTAATTGCTGTTCCAGGAATTCCATCCAATTAGTCTTCATCTCTCTAATATCAAGGTTCATAAAATGTATTCTGTAGATGGTGTTTCAGGATGGAGAAGCCCATCCAGAAGCTGGCTTTTGAGACAGGTTATACAGCTGCTACATCTCTTACCACTTTCTTCCACCAACACCTCTCTCACTTGCTATGGGGCACAATGTTAAGAGTCCTGCTGGCCACAGCAGATGTGCAGAAGGGCATATTATGGGACCTGTGAAAGCAGAGCAGAAGACACAGTGGCTGCATTGTCTTGGAATCTTGGGGCTAAACTACATGCAAACATGCAGCTGTAGCCTGATTACCTGCTTCCTTACAAGCATATGGCTGATTCTGCACGTTGGATAATGCACTTTCAATGCACTTTAGCTATCGTTTGGAAGTGGATTTTTTGTTTCACACTCGAAAAATTCCGTTCCAAATGATCTCTAAAGAGGATTGGAAGTGCATTCTCCATCGTGTGCGGAATCAGCCTATATTTGAAACCGTGTGGCAAGAAAAATCAATGGGAGGAGGTAGTCCATTTTGGAGCACTTTACGCAGGGCTTCCCTTGAACCTGATCTGGCAGTTACAACTGGTCCAAACTGCAGCAGCGCGTATATCACTGTATACTGTTTTAAATATTTATGTGGTTTTATCTGTATTTTAATGTATATAATGCATTATATTGTATGTCATCCACCCTGAGCCTGCTGTTGGGGGGAGGGCGGAATATAAATAAAATAAAAAATGGCTTGTGGCCAAAGGGAAGTGCCCATTCTTCCCCTGCAACTTCTCCACAAAAATACATTCCCTGCTTCTTTATTCCCAGTTAGGTTGTTAGAAGCAGTTCTTTTCAAAAATATTTTAGCCTTCAGGCATTTAAAAGTATAAATACAGTTTCTGAGTGAGACGTTGGTGATATAATTGTGAGGCTAAAAAATTTCTCACTGCTCATGTATTGTAAAGGACTAAAGAAGTTTGCTTGGTGAGGGGAACAACTGCAATTAGTTGAAGCACAGGGCATGCTGCTCTTTGAAATCCTTGTCAAAAAGATGGGACTTGTGATGCACTGCTCATCTTTGTACCATGATACCTCTCTGCTGCAAACAACTTCAGCTATATATATCATAATACAATGAAAACCAATCCAGTGACTTTTTGCAAGAAATCTTGATTAGTTATATTGTGTCCCATCCACAATGAACACCAATCACAGAGCTGTTTGTATGATTCTGAGGTTCAAGACTGCAAGTCAGTTCAAGGGTGCAGTGTTTAGTGGGTGAATCCACCAAATTACTATTATATTTTTATCCCACCCTTCCTCTAGGAGCACACTGTAGCATATATAGTTCTTCCCCCTCCATTTCATTCTCACAACAACCCAGTGAGGTAGGTTAGGCTAAGAGAGAGAGTGATTTGCTCAAGATCACTCAGCGAACTTTGCCGAGTATGAATTTGAACCCAGGTGTTCTAGGTTAGACTCTTTCACCACAGAAGTTCTAGTATCGCTAGGAAGTTATGGCGCTGCACTGTAGCTTGTTTGCGCACGGTTTACAAAGGTTCTGTCCTGAGGGTCATTGGTTGAAAGGTAGGATAAAAATTCAATAAATATGTAGGCGCCGTCTACTCCTTTTCCAAATCAAATAAATCCCGTGGCTTGGATTCTGATAACTTCCACCAATGGAAAAGGGAGAGGATGGTTTTTGCCGGAATGTTTCCTCGAAAGAGCAATTCCTCTTTAAAACGCTCCTTCTAGAAAATATGGCAACAATAATGAAAGCCTACTATTCTTTGGAGACGGGAGTTTCCTGCCCTTCAGTCAGCTAGAGGAATTTGTGCCTGACCTCTTCTCAGACGCATTGCCTCCCTCGCCGACACCGCGCCGCATTTCAGAGACTCTCCATTTCTTCTTCATGCGGCGAAACAAGCAGAGCGCAAAGTAAAACTTCCCACCACCAGAGTCAGGCCCCTCTAGCGTCTACCCGCCTCCATTATGTGCGAGTTTCTCCCGCGTCGCGCTACTCGGCTTCCCCGACTTTCCTCCGCCCGGAATAGCGCCTCAGTAGCAGCAACAGCGCCGCCCCCGTATCAGCTCGGCAGGAGCCGCCCTCCTCTTCCCTTAGCCTCCTTCGTGCATGCGCTCTCAGCCGAACTTGTTCCCAACCGAGTCCCGCCTCCTTCTTCCTACTGCGCCTTAGGAAGCGATCGAGGCGGGCGGGCTGCACGTCCTGCATCCTCTTGAAACTGATGCGAGAGGAAAAGGGGGGAGAGTGGGGGAAGGAGGTGAGCAAGCAGGTTAGGTTGCGCTGGGTTCTGTGTTCGTTTGTGCGAGTGGGGGAGTGAGGAGACGGTGGAGAGTCCCTCTTTCTCTCCCTCGTTCTTTCTGGTGTGAGCGCCTGTCATGGAGGAGCTGCGTTGGGAACGGGGCGCGGCGGCGGCGGCGGCAGCGGCTTAATCGAGAGGCGGCGCGCTGGCAGCTCTGAGGAGAGGGAGCCGGCAGTGAAGGTAGTTGGTGTGTCTCCACTCTGGGCTGCAGAGACGCCACCCCCACCCCGGTCTCCGCTTTACTCTCCGGCGTCGCCAAGTCCGTCTGCCTTGCTGGGGTGTCGTGAGGGAACCGCGCTGCTGGTGGAGGCGCCGAGGAAATGCTCGATTAGGGGCCCTGGGAGCCGGCAAAGGCTGCTTAGGGCAGCAGTCGCGGGCGGTGGGGTGATGGGGTGTCCCGGCTGAGAATTTCTCCGCGCTCCCCTCCCTGCTCGTCCTGCTCTGTGCTTGGCTTGTATGCTTGGGTCATCGGAGTCTTCCCAGGGGAGACGTCAGGACACAGCGGGTGGAGAAGCAAAGGGCGTTCTTAGTGGCTCGATGCCCAGAATAGCTTTGCAGACGTGGAGGAATCGTGAAGCTGCTTAAGCTTCTTGGGTCGGTGGGGCGGGGGGAGAGGAATATACCGTGGAACCTTTTTGTGCAGAGAACGGAGGAAAGTCAACCCTTTAACACTTTGTCTGCTGGTAGCCAGCTTCATGCTTCCTTTTGAGTTCCATGATGCTGACATTTTGGGTTTAGATTAAATCCTAGCCATTGTACTAAATTTCATTACTTTAGTAGCTATCCAGTGGTGGCAACCCATTGACTGTCTAGGTTGGCTGAGATAGTTGAATCTTGGATGGCCTCCATCTGACACTGGATAAGCAGGCTCTGAAATTTGAGCTTGTTCAAAGGGTGACTGTGGAGTCACTTGCACCTTGGATCCTGGCAGGCAAACCTGGATCCAGTTTGTGAGCTCAAAAACCAACATTTTGTGGAGAGAAATGTTGGCTTCTAACTGTTTTCCCTTTTGGAGAGTTGATGTCATGCAAGACACAAACAGTGTAACCAAGAGCGTAGATTTTTTTGCGTGTTTAGTTTTGAATCAAAATAGAGAGCTCTTAACTTTTTCTGCTTTTTCTTTTCTAGGTTGTTGGCATAGCATATGGTTTTGAGAGATCAATGCTAAATCTTCATGCCGTACACAGAGGTAACACAGATCTTTCAAGGAGTGTATGCAGGGGCAATCTCCAGCTCTATAGTTCCAGCAATTTCATCGTCTGTGATTCTGAAGAACAAGTAAGGTTAAGAGAGGAAGAGAATAAATGGATCTTAAGACGGCAGTATTCAATGCAGCTCGTGATGGCAAGCTGCGGCTCCTCACCAAGTTGCTGGCAAATAAAACAAAAGAAGAGGTAGCCTTGCTCATGTCAGAAAAAACCAATGGTGCCACACCCCTTCTAATGGCAGCCCGTTATGGGCACCTTGACATGGTGGAATATCTGTTGGAGCATTGCAGTGCTTCTATAGAAATTGGTGGTTCAGTGAATTTTGATGGCGAGACTATTGAGGGTGCTCCACCGTTATGGGCAGCATCGGCAGCTGGTCATTTGAAGGTGGTCCAGTCTTTATTAAATCATGGCGCATCTGTCAACAATACCACTCTGACAAACTCAACACCTCTTAGAGCTGCCTGCTTTGATGGCCACCTGGAAATTGTAAAGTACCTTGTGGAGCACAAAGCTGACTTGGAAGTATCAAATCGTCATGGGCACACGTGCCTTATGATATCTTGTTACAAAGGGCACAAAGAAATTGCTCAGTATTTGCTTGAGAAAGGGGCTGATGTAAACAGAAAAAGTGTCAAAGGTGAGTTTTTAATACCTGTTTGCAACAGTGTTGAAATAGGTCTGATGACTACTTAAGAGCTCTATTCAGAATGTTCATCTGGTTTGACAGCTCAAAGGTTCAGTCCAAGAAGATTAAGTTTAACAGTGGGTTTTTCTAACATGTCTTTACTACTTAGAAACAAATTATTTGTATTCCAAAACAGCAATAGAGATGTACATTCTGGTTTCAGAGAGAGGTGTATGGAGTACAAACTAATACTATGACTATCGGTTGTGAATATTTTTAGGAGGTATATGGTGTATCTCTTCTCACTTGTAAAAGTTGGAAGCTAAAAAGCTTTTGGCCATTAAATGGCAAAACATTGTTAAGAATATTAGCTTAGAAAATACTACGCATTAAGAAGCCATCTTTTTCCTTTTTGTTCCCTAACACTTGTTTTTAATCAGATCATGAGTATTTTTCCTAATTTTAGTTAATGTACTTGTAGTATTAATTATGTGAGCAAGATACCATGGCAGTGTGCTCACAATAGATTCTTCTTTGTCCATTCTGTTATTGTGTATGCTATATTGCTACTACTGCTGTTTAGCAAGGTGTTCCTATGGCTATACTATAGAGATCCAGGACAAGACAGTATTTATGGATTATCCCTCCCCCCGCCTTCTCAACAGTATTACCCCATTTGCCTTACACTGAATCTTACCAAGTTCATCACCTAAATTTAATACTGTTTTCCCTCTGCTTTCATGCTTTCAACAGACCTGTGTGTTCTGTTTGGTCCTAGAGAGACATTAAGTCAATGATTAGTTTACATTTTCAATTAGAGGCTGCCATTCTGTCACCTTCTCAGAAGGCCAAAGATGCCTGCTCCATTTAGTAGTACTTTATTCAAAATTCCTACATTCTGTAAGGAGACCTATGATCAGGACATGAAATATCTGCCCACCTCTTAATATCCAGCCTCTTGAAGAGTCCTGGAAAACTCAAAAGTATTCACACTACTTGTTGTTTTGGTTGGTCTGAACAAAAGGTATGGTGTGCTGTGGCTGTAATTGCCTTGTTCTTTTGTTTAAGGTAAGAGCATGCCCATGTTTCTCTCACTTGCTTTTTGGTAGGTATGTCAGTTGCTTCAAACAGCTGTGTGATACTCCCCCTTCCCCACGGCCTGCCTCTGATCTGTATGCAGTTGATACCCTAAGTCTAAAAAGATTGGGCATAAAAATTCTGTTACTTATATCAGTAAGATTAAAGATCTAGTTGTAGCTGCATCGTGTCCATTATGAAATAAAGTATGATGTTTGTCAGAAGATTCTCTGTGTCAGAGAGTGCATGATGATACAGTGTAGTGATTAATACTGAGCTACAAATCAGGAACTCCACCATGAACTCACTAGGTGGATTCTCAGCTGCCCGTATGCAGTAGGATAATAGTGACCTACCTTGCGTTGCTTTTGTAAGGATAGCAGCAAGCTATGTGCTTTGAGATAATGTATTTGGTGGTGTTGGCCAGCTTGTTCTGGCTCTTGCTTTGTGAGTGGGTTGAATCCAGAACTGCTTTCCACTGACATAATGGCATTTCCATTGGCAGAGGGAGGATTGACTTTTGCCGCTTTCCCTCTCCCACTGCAGACCACCATATCACTGTGTGGGTCCTTTAACCCCCTAGAACTGCAGGGGCCTCAGTGGCATGCATCAGAACAAGGGAGGCAGGAAAGTCCTGTTCCATGAGCTTCATTTTGCTCGTGGTTCTTTGGATCCAACCTTTCCTGTCTCCACTCTGTTTCTGAATGACTCATAACTTAAACACAGTTCTACCCTTACAGCAATGCAAAAGGAATGCTATTTTTATAATGAGAAGAAGTCTACTGCTGTCACTGACATTTGGCAGCAGAACCTAACCTCCTCCTATTACGCTGTGTTAAATTCTCAGCATTGTTTTGATACATTCATTAAAAAGGACTGTGTCATGGTCAGGGAGTCTCCTCGGTAGCCAGGTGTTTATAGTTGTAGACCCACAAGTAGAGACCCATGGAAATTGGGATGTGTCCTTCCTCAGTCATAAACTGTGATATTAGTGGGTTTGGGGAGGAGTTCAGAGCAATTCATCTTAGGCATGTCTCCCCCCCCCCACTCCCCAGTTGGAATAGGCATATCTTATTTGTACTTCTTCAGTATTTGTCAGTTGATACTTTTTTCTCCTTCATTGTCTACTATATCTTCCCTGATAATTATACTGAAATTATTAGTAGAAATGATTCATGCCTTCTCCCCATATATTCAGTGGCTAATAGTGAATGTTTCTTGAGGTAGACTGTTTGTTGAATGGCAGTGCCAGTTTTGGTCTTTTAAGTAATTATTTGGTCTTAAACTTTCAAAACTACGCTGAAAGTAAATGTGTCAGAGCTTGGTAAATGCTTCAGTACAATGTTTGTGCAGAGTGGGGGAGATGGGAATCTCAGAAATTGCAGTTTCATCTTTAAAAGCTTTGTTTTACTGCCTTGAAAATACCATCTTTTTCATATTGAAGTCATTGTGGGTGCCTTTACATTTTTCTTTCAAAATACATTTATATATAAAATATGATATGTCTGTCTGTGAGCACATTTTGCAGTAATGCTTATATTCTGCTGATAACATTAGAGTGGAGGAGAGAGTGGTATTTATGTTTCTATGAGGAAGCTCTCTGACTTCTGAAGGTATGGCTAAAGCAGCTTCAGGTTACACAACAGTGTGCCTTTCTTTGTTAAAACTGTAACTTGTAGACGTTAGGGAAATTCACCATTCACTTTCGGAAAACCCTTTTTGCACAAACTTATGCACAAATCACTTCCTTCCTGATTAAGTTGTCCATGCTATGACAGTATTAAAAACAGCAGCATTTTCTGTCTGACATAAGCCTCTGATTCTTCTTCCCAAATACTTAGTTTGTGTTTTCAGGTAAAGGGAGGGGGGAGGGATGACTAAGTTTGCTTGGTATGGTGTTACTGGTGGTGGGCTTGATCCTGTGTTTTTAAATCTTGGGTTATTTGTTTTGTAAGGGGGACTTAAATTACTTTGCCTGTAGGTTCAGTTCTTGTTCAGTTCTTGGCATCTCCATTTAAAAGGATCGGGTAGTAGCATAAAATATAAAAACAAGATTACCTTGCCAATAGCAAACAAAAGGGAAGACAGCCTTCAAACCTTAGTTTCTGTCAGTAAAAGGCGGGGAGGGGACAGAGCCCTTTGAGGGAGAACTCTTTCCGGGGGAGGAGCTGTGGCTCAGTGGCAGAGCATCTGCTTGGCATGCAGAAGGTCCCAGGTTCAATCCCCAGCATCTCCAGTTAAAAATGTGGCAGTAGGTGATGTGAAACACCTCTGCTTGAGATCCTAGAGTGCTGCTGCCAATCCAAATAGACAGTGGTGACTTTGATGGCCCAGAGGACTGAATCAGTATAAGGCAGCTTCATTAGGACAGATTTGCTTTTATTATATTTATTACTGGCTTTTAATTTTTGCAATCTACCTTGAGTCGTGTGTGGGAAAGGTGGAATGTAAATAAAGTAAATAAATAGGAAAAGTACTTCTTCACACAATATATAATTAACTTGTTCCGCTGCCACAAGATATAGTGAAGCTGACTAGTGTAGGTGGTTTTAAAGAGGATTAAGAAATATTCATGGAGGACAGGCCTATTACTGAATATTAACTGTGATGACTTTTTTAAAAATTATAATAAATGTATAACTGTGATGACTTAATGGAGCCTCTGTGTTCAAAGATTGTATGCTTCTGAATACCTGTTGCTGGGAGCATCAGCAGGTGGAGGCTTTGGCATTTGTAATCCTGCTTGCAGCCTTTCTGAGGCCTTCAGTTGGCCACTGCATAAAATCAGATGCTGGGCTAAATGGATCAGTCTGAAACGGCAGAGCTCTTTTTATGTACTTAAACTTGAGTTGTATGATAGTCACATATATGTGAAGTCAGTGTAAATTTATTTATTTTATTTAAAACATTTATTAGCTGCCTTTCCACTAAAGGAGGTCAAGGTGATGTACAATGTAAAATGTAAACCACATAAACCATATCAAAAACCAGCTGTTAAATACAGAATTAAAAACACAGATACAATACATTAAAATATGAGAGAATTCAGATATCCTGGGCTTTAAAGGGTAGAGCTAGCACCTTGAATTTAACTTGGAAGTAGATTGGTAGCCTGTGCAGTTGCTGTAATATTAGGGTCACATGTTCCCAATAGCTGGTCCTGACCAGCAGTCTAGCTGCAGCTTCCAGACTCTCTTCAGTGGTAACCCCAATTAGAGTGCATTGCAATAGTCCAGTCATGATGTAATTAAGGCATGGATCAGTGTGGCTAGACATGACTGAACCAGGAATGAATGCAGCTGATGCACCAGCTAAAGCTGGGCAAAAGCACTCTGAGCCACCACAGCCACCAGACTTTCTAAGGTGATCACTGTGTCAAGCAGCACTCCTAAGCTGTGAACCTAACTTTTCAAGGGGAGTGTAACAGGGAAGAGTTCACATTGCTACTACCCCAGAGAACCTGCCTTGTCAGGATAAAGTTTTAGCTTCTTCACTGTCATCCAGCCCATTGCTGACTCCATGCACTGGTTCAGAACATCAACAGCATCCTTGGAATTAGATGGAAAAGAAAGGTAGAGTTCTGTTTTCATTCACATATTCATGACTCTGCAACCCAAACCTCCTGGTGATTTCTCCCAGTGGTTTCATGAAAATATTAAATAACATGAGGGATAAAATCCCCCATGCTAGTAAATGGATGCCAATAAATGCTCTGGTATTTTCAAATTTTCAGATTTTTTTTGCCATCAATTTCAGATTTCTGCTCCTTTTCCTTAAACTTTCCTGCCTCTGTGGTTTCATTCCAGCTTGCCTGCAATGGTCCTCCTATATCTGGGTCCAATGTGAGCATTTTTCTAGACATGCTGACTTCTTATTATCCTTGCAGAAACCAAAATGCTTGGAAATACTTTTTTTATTGAAAGCTTCCTTAGTAGTTTAAGCTTTCATGAACATTCTGCAACATTACAGCGCCTTTGCCAGTGGTAGCAAGATGACACAGATAGGGAAGGTCTTGGTTTTTTCCAATATACATCAGTACGGTTTCATAGCAAAATGGTTTTGAAACAGCCATGCACATGCAACTCATCTGCTAAGTAAAATGTATTGCTTGAATTGTTACCTTCACTGTTACCTGGGCTGTTTCCACATGTCTTACCTGCCTGCGGAACATTGCAGCACCTAATTTGCAGTTTCAGTGGACAAGCTTGGCATATCTATCTGTAACTAGATACACTTAAAAGTGAATGCTGATACACCTACCCATAAAGGGGAATGTACTTGCAATTAGGCTATTTGAAGTGTATCAAAAGCAGCATGCACTTTTATTAGGTAAACACCTCTGCCTGCCATTTCAGTTGTCTTATTATTGTTAAATATATTTGTGAGGATATTCCATAAACAGGGTATCTACCAAGGTGGGTGCCCTAGTCTCTGAGGTTAAGCGGTAGGTTAAAGTACTTCTCCACTAGAAGGTTTACTTGCAAGGAATTGTCTTGGCCTCCCTCTTTGACACAGCAGAGAGAGGCACTTACTTACAGGTGTTATGGTTATTATTTCTTTTGGTCTTTGTATATGCTGGCTAGAAATTTACATTGTGTATACCATAAAATTCAGCCCCACCATGTTTCTTTATGTGAAACATACTAGAGAAAGTGGGGACCTGCTAAGATTTGTGGGGGCATCTTATTTTCCCCTCCCCTGCCATGTCCTGTTTCCTTTCCTTGCCCCCCGTAGCCTCTCCCTTTTTCCTGCTTCCTTCTGTCTTTCTCACCCACCTTTGTCCGCCCCTCTGTCTTCACCTTTTCCTCCCCCCCCCCCGATATCTTCTCCCCTTTGACACAGTTGCATGGAACAAGTTGAGCGGAGCAAGGTGAGGGACCTGCAAGGATATACTTCACTTTCCCTTGTAGCTCCTCTTTCTCTCCTCCTGGCAGCCTCCATATGTTCACCTTTCCCTACATCCTTCTCTAAATCATACCCACTGAACAACTTACTTTTATCTGTCTCTCCATCTTCATCTATATATATATTTAATTTACTTCATTATATTCTGCCTTTTTTTACAATGGGGATCCAAAGCTGTTTACGTCATTCTTCTTGCCTCCATATTATTCTCACAACTCTGAGAGGTAGATTAGTCTGAGTGTGTGTAACTGAATCAAAGTCGCTCAGGGAGCTTCCACAGCAGAGTGGTGATTTGAACCTGGGTCTCCCATATCCTACTCCGAATCTCTAACCACTACACTATATTGGCTTGAAGTGGAGGGGTTGATGTTGAACAGTAGCAGTCAACCATGCTTGGGTGAGATTTCAGATTTTTCTGCAAACCTGGAACATGTAGGAAGATCTGGCTTTTCTGTTCATGGCTCCAATCTCCTGATTTAAGTATCCTCAGATCAGCGCCACTGGCTATTTGTATATAAGACAAGTGGGGACCTGCAATGACTTGCAGGCGGTATCTCATTTGCCTCTCCCCTTTTCTGTTTCCTTCTCTCCTTCCCACCCACTTTTGTCTGTCCCCATCTTCACTTCCACTCCCGCAGCCTCTCCTCTATGACCCAATTGCATGGTGCTGGCTGAGTCAGGCTCAGTTGCATGATGGGGAACCTGCAAGGAATTGCTGACGGTACTTTACTTTCCCGTCTATCCCTTCCCCACATTATTTCCCCTTTCCCTTCTCTGGTCAGCCTCCACGTGCTCACATTGCCCTACATCCTTCTTTCTTTCAAAGACACTAAATAACTTCTCTTTTACCTGCTCCCATCTTAATATATATTTATTAATTTGCTTCATTAACATACTACCTTTCTCCACAATGAGGACCCAAAGCAGCTTACATCATTTTCCTTGCCTCCTTATTATCCTCCCAACAACCCTGAGAGGTTAGGTTAGGCTGGGAGTATGTGACTGTATCAAAGTCATCCAGTGAACTTTGACAGCAGAGTGCTGATTACAACCTGAGTCTTCTACATCCTATTCTGTAAATAAACACTACACAAAACTGGCTTGTGTGTGTGTGTGTGGCCTGGGTGAATCATGCAAGTCATGTGGTATCAAGTTGTCTGGGGATTGCTTCTGGGCCTGGCCTTAATAACTCCTCCCACAAAGACCAAAACAGCCTTGGAAAGGGCCCTGACCTCTCTCCCTGCCTTTTACTGCCAGAAACCAAGCCATACTGTTATGGTTGCCTAGCAATAGCCACTGAGTGCATCTGATTCTTAAAGCTACAGGGACTCCTTTTATCATTTTGATTTTTTTTATCTCCCCATTTTTTTTTGTATTTCAGATTTTTCTGCAAACCTGAGATATTTTTCAGGCGTGTAGGAAGATCTGCCTTGACCATTCGTGGCTCCAGTCTTTGGATTTAAGCATCCACAGATCAAGACCACTTGGCTATTGCTATTAGTATATAAGATAAGGGGGAACTGTTCTACATGCTGGTATGATTCCCTGTGTTGAAGAGGATGGCTGTTTGCACTGTTGAGAACAGAACACTTTGGAGAATGTGTTCATCTTAGAGGAATCTGATTGTTGGTTGATAGAGGAAAATATGCTTAATCAGAGTGGAAAAGGAAAACATTTTTCTTAAAATGTAGTCCAGTATTTACCGCAATAAAATTAGCTGCCTCTACCATAGAAAATTTGCTTGCCTGCTTACCTGGGAGGGGGGGGGCTGGGATTATACATGCCTTTCTCAGAGACATGCCCTTTGAATAACACTTGCAGAGAGAAGTATCTTACACAGTTATCTTTGGCTCATGTGATTGTAGCTCAAATGTTGGCTGTGAGACAGGTAATCTGAATACGCCTGTAGAAAGGGCTTTCCCTTATCTGCTTCCCAAGCTTGTTTGCTCAGGCACCATAAATGCTTTGGAACATTGGTAAGTGTCTAGTTAATAATGGGCACCAACAAGTTTTACAGTAAGACCTCCAGCAAAACAGATGCAGTAGAAGGGCCTAGTGAACGGCTTGTCTCTCTTTGGGTTAGCAAATAGGGGTGGGGTAGGGCTAAGACTATTAATGCTTAATTGTTTTCTTCAAACACAACTATGAAAGTTATTCAAGTGCCTAATAAAGAATATTACCCTATGATGTGTTAATGTGTGGGGGAGGGACCATAGCTCAGTGGCAGAGCATCTGTTTGGCATGCAGAAGGTTTCAGGTTCAAACCTTGGCAACTCCAGTTAAAGGAACTGGTGATGCAGAAGACCTCTGCCTGAGACCCTGGAGAGCCACTCCCAGTCTGAGTAGACAGTTCTGACAGATAGACCGATGGTCTGATTCAGTATAAGGCAGCTTCACGTGTCCCTGTGATATATATAAAAATAACACTTTTGTCAAGCGTCTACCTACTTGATCACTGCTTTCTCTTTTCCCACAGGAAATACAGCATTGCATGACTGTGCAGAATCTGGTAGCTTGGAAATCATGAAGATGCTTCTCAAGTATTGTGCGAAGATGGAAAAAGATGGCTATGGAATGACTCCACTTCTTTCAGCTAGTGTTACAGGCCACACAAACATAGTTGACTTTTTGACCCAGCATGTTGAGACAAGTAAAGTGGAACGTATCAATGCACTGGAACTTCTAGGAGCCACATTTGTGGACAAAAAGAGAGATTTGCTTGGTGCTTTGAAATACTGGAAAAGAGCTATGGATATGAGGTACAGTGATAGGACTAATATCCTAAGCAAACCTGTACCTCAAACTTTAATAATGGCTTATGATTATGCCAAGGAGGTGAACAGTGCTGAAGAGTTGGAAAACCTTATTGCAGACCCTGATGAGATGAGAATGCAGGCATTGTTAATTAGAGAACGTATTCTTGGCCCTTCTCACCCAGATACATCCTACTATATTCGGTACAGAGGAGCTGTCTATGCAGATTCTGGCAACTTCAAACGATGCATCAACTTGTGGAAGTATGCTTTAGACATGCAGCAGAGCAATTTGGATCCACTGAGTCCCATGACTGCAAGCAGTCTTCTTTCATTTGCTGAACTTTTCTCCTTCATGTTACAGGACAGGGCAAAAGGCCTACTGGGCACAACTGTTACATTTGATGACCTTATGGGTATACTGTGCAAAAGTGTCCTCGAAATAGAGCGTGCCATCAAACAAACTCAGTGTCCACCTGACCAAATACAGCTCAACAAAGCCCTTTCCATTATTTTGCATCTAATTTGCTTGCTCGAAAAAGTTCCTTGTAGTCCTGAACAGGATCATTTTAAGAAACAGACTATATATAAATTTATTAAGCTACATCCTAGAGGAAAAAATAACTTTAGCCCACTCCACCTTGCTGTTGACAAGAATACCACATGTGTGGGACGCTACCCAGTTTGTAAATTTCCCTCATTGCAAGTCACTGCTATACTAGTGGAATGTGGTGCTGATGTAAATGCTAGAGATTCTGATGACAACAGTCCTTTACACATATCTGCACTGAATAACCATCCTGACATCATGAATCTTCTTATCAAGTCAGGTTCACATTTTGATGCCACAAACTTGCATAAACAAACTGCTATTGATTTGCTGGATGAGAAGGAAATGGCAAAGAACTTGATCCAACCTATCAATCATACTACACTGCAGTGTCTTGCTGCCCGTGTCATTGTAAATCATTGCATAGGTTACCAAGGGCACATCCCAGAAAAGCTTGAGAACTTTGTTTTGCTCCATAGATGATAGTCTGACATAGGCCCTTGGTACCATGGGAGCATGAGTTAATGACACCAATTGTTGCTTTCTCAAGCACTGTTGTGATATGCCAGCGATACACCATTCATTAAGCTTGGTTCATCCTGCTCATTGGCTAAGGCATTACTAGAATCAAATCGGCAGAACTGGTTACTCAGTATTTAAAACAAACATACCTTATAATATAATTTGTGGATTATTTAGAAATGTAATACTGTTTGAACTCACTAAAATTGTCTGCCAAAGGCTTGTCTATTCTGGTTTAGTTTGCCTATTGGTCGTTTGGGACTGAGTTGAATAATTTTTGTGGTGTTGTCTTACTCTTATTGGTGTGGATTTTATATAGTTGGAAAGTCATCTGTTTTGTTCTTGCTTGAGCATTTCTACTCTTCTTTTTCGAATGGGTTCATTGCTGAACTGTAAAAGTTGTATGGACTTGTTAACAGTTGCAATTACCATAAGTGCTTTTATCCTCTCTATGCACTGGCTTGAACATGACTGTTGTGTGTTGGCATATTTCTATGCAGCAGTTGGCCATTTTCAGCTCTGACCTGTTCCTTGCAATTTCTTAGAGCTTTGAAAATACCCCCTTTACAGCATGACAATTTTTGAAGATATCAGTCAGCTGTCAGAACTCTCACTTTTCACCCCTAGCTGTTTCTATAGTTGCTTTCTATTGATTTTTCTAAAGCTATGTGCTGAATTTGGGAGTAAAATGTGTTCTTGTTGGCAAACCCACTTTAAATTAAGTCTGAAAGTCTTTTTACTGTGTTTTGCAGTAAAGAAATTGCCATCTTTGACTCTGCATTAATGTCTTGCTTGAGCTGATTGTGTGACCAGGCATAGAAAGTTTCTTCAAATTTAACCTGAAACTTAATCATACAGTTCAGTGAGAACTAGATCAAACATAGTCTGAAATTACAACTCTACATTTTTAGCTACAAAATGAAACTAAAGCATGTTGGCATGATGCTTGTCAGTCCAGACCTAGCCATCTACTAGTATAACTATATGGTTGTAATCAGTAGTCTTCTGCAGGGGTTTTGGAAGTTCAAAAGTAGTATCCCCTTCATTTTAAAATAACTCTTATGAGTAATTTGCATGCATTTTATTCTCTAATACCTTTCAGCCATGTTAACGGAAGCATCAGAGGCCATGTTGAGGCTGTATACACCACTGAAAGCTATCTATTTTTATAATACTTGCACAACAGCTTAGCTATTGCAACAGAAAGGGCTTTTTAGACTTGATAAGGAAACCATAAGTGAAGACTACAAATGAGATTAAGATTCAGGTAATTAACATAATTCAGCACTTTATTGTTGATTCATAATGAAACTTATTATGGCATATTAGACCTGCAAATGTCTTAAAATAAAATGGTTCTCAAGAAAAAAGCTGATTTTTTTTTCCTTGAGTGGAGTACAGTGTACATAACAATTTTACAGCCTTGCATTTGGTGTGGTTTGCTGTGACTATTGTGATTGATGATCGTACCTAATACTTTTTCAGTGCAGAAACACAACACACAGATTACTATGAACTTGTGATAGCTGATAGTGAAGAATTTCACAGTCAGATCAGTCCATCAAGGCTCACTTGAACTGTAATTTTTTTTAAAAAATTAGATCAATATTGCCTTCAATGGATGGTTTCAATTTTGTATGCAATTCTTCATAGTTCACACAACCGAATAGTTACATGTTGGCTTGTTTCACTGTTGTCTTACTTATTGTCTTTGTGGTTGACACAAATGGAAGTGGATTCATCACCCTGCGAAAGGGATAAGAAACTTTTTGAAAGAGTCAACCAAAAATCCAGGTGCACTGTTATTTGTTGTATTACTTTCAACTTTGGCAAGTAAGATATAAAAGCTTACTTTGTGCATTTGTGGATCAGTTTTATGAAAAGCAAAGTGTGTGGGTTCTTCACTAGTGTGCAACAAAACAGTTATTTTAGCTGATTAATTCTACACTCGTAACACATTACTATTTAAGAGTTAAAATCCATGCAATTTGACAAAAAGTTCTCATTCTTTTCCATTAATTACCTGTCCATTGCAGAAATTATATTTTTATATTGGAGAGCCAAAACACAACCTGTTTGAGGCCAAATATAGGAAACAAGAGGAACAGTGACATAGTAGAACATTATGCGCTCTCAAATTGTATTATTTTATTCCTGTAACAGTAGCAATAAGCATTTGTGATGGGGATACTTTTATGGCTCTTTGATTTCATATAGTTTGGAAATATGTGCTTTTGATGGTCAGAATTGTGTTTTGTACAGTTTTTAAGTAACAGTGAATAGTGGATAAAAGTTCTTTTATATTTCCTTTTTCACCTTGATATCACCACCACCAACACCGCTACAGTTTCCTGTCATACTTCAGTTTCAGGTCTTGAAGCTGCTTTACAGACTTCACATATTTTCAGACCCATGCAAAGTTCTTTGAGGAGGAGCCACTTTCACCATTGGATATATTTCAAAAGTAGGATACAGTCTAGTTTCAAGGGTAAGTTGGAGTGTACCCAGCAGCTCCCTCTGTATGCCAAAAAGTGGCTTCCCAATAGCTTTTATCCACAGTTTGGAACTGAGTTGAGAGATTATTGCTGTCCCTTTACTTCTGGATGCTATTACTTAGTAGAATGTGTTTGTAAGGAATTGCAGTCACATGGTTAGCTGTATGCATTGTGCTCATGTTGAGGACTTTTTAGAATATTTTTGACTGATCCCTTCCACTTCTTCCTTCATCATATTTTCCCTAAATCATCTTATTAAACTTGGAATATTTAATTTGAGAACAATGCATATATTTGGAGAAATGCAGAAATGTGTGGGTATCAGACTTAGGTTTCAGGATGAACCTTAGCATAATTCATCGCTTTATTTTTCCCATTTGTTTATGAATTTTTGCTTCTATTGGCAGTAGCACAACAGCATCTTTGTTTCATTAGCTCAGCTCCCCTGCTAGTGAGTGCTTTAAATAGTACCCTCTTTGAATGTTACACCGAGCAATTAAAAAGGGAAACAGGACCATAAATGCAATCTTATTTAGCATTAGCTAAACATATTTTACAATGTCAGTGTGGATTTATTTTACATCTTTTTTCAGTGAAACACCTGAAATGGGTCTTGCATTATTTGCTGATAAAGACGTTGAAGTGGCTAATCTTCCTTTAGCAGAATCAACTGGTCAGTGACTCTGGCAAACTGTATGATATTGCAGGCAACTCCATGTTGGGATTATTTTGAAAAGGATTGGCAATAAAACTGCCAATATTGTAATATCCCTGTATAGATCTATGTTATGGTCTAATTTGGAATTTTGTGTGCAGTTCTGGTCACTATTATCTCAAAAAGGACAAACACTGGGATAAATACAGATGAGGACAACCAATATGATTAAAACATTGAAGCACCTTTTCTATGAAGAAAGGCTAATGGGTGTGGGACTTTTCAGTTTATAAAAAAGAGGGAGTGGGACATGATAGAGGTTTATAAAATTATACATGGGGCATACAGTGGATAGAGAGCACTTTTCTCTCCCTCTCTCTCTCTCTCTCTCTCTCTCTTTCTCCAAACATATTGTTGGAGGCATCCAGCAATTCAGGATGGACAAAAGGAAGTACTTCTCTACTCAATCAGTGATTAAAATGTAGAATTCACTGCTATAGGATACGATGATGGCCACAAGCATAGATGGCTTTAAAAGGGGATTACACAAATTCAGGAGGGAGAGTCCATCAGTGGCTACTAGCTATGGTGACTATAGGGAACCTCCACATTCAGAAGCAGTAAGCCTATGAACACCATTGCTAAGAAGCAACATCAGTGGGATGGTTTTGGTCTCTATGTCCTGTTGGTCCACTAAAATAACTGGTTGGCCACTGTGAGACAAGATAAATGGGCCACTGGTCCAATGCACCGAGGTGGCTATTACGTTCTAATGCTTGACCCAGCAGTTTGAAAAATCCTGGGAAACTTGGCTTTCATTGTGTTGAAATCCTGAGATTTGTAGACCCCGTGGGAATTTTTTAGATGTTTATCCCATAGCACAACTGCCAACCCCACCATAGAGCTCCTTGTGTAGTCCTGTTTTTATAGATTTACTCCTTTTCCCTGACACTTTTCTCCAGTGCCTGTGTTAGAAGTCAGAACCCTCTCATGCTAAGAGGACAGTTTATGGATGTAATATCATAAACCCCTTCCTCATATACCATGAGAACAAGGCACTATCTGGCCCAAGGTAGATGCCAGCTGGACAGGAACATGGAAAACTACCAGAACGTGACTCATAAGTGGCTGATTGACTGATGGCCCTTCCATGCCCTGGAGAGATGCGTAACTTAGAACAATATGCTTTACCAAGAAGAACTTGGGACTTACCTTGTCCACACCCAGCTTCACTTCTCCACAACCATTTACCTTGATTAAGCAACTTTAGTTCCTGGGGTTAGCGCCTGTTGGAAGAACAGCTCTGTGCATCCGCTGCGGTGACAGACTTGTTAGGGTTTACTATGGAGCAAGGTATCCCTCCCTTCCAAAAAACTTGGCATTTAAATTTGAGCCAGGTAGCTCAGTTCGGTTCCTCACCCTCTTTCCCCTGCTGCTTGGCAAACCCCAACAGAGTGACAGCTGTAAATTCCAGAGAGTTCATTTTCCCTCTTGTCACTCTACTGGATAGTGGAGCCACATTAAGGATTAGGGCTAGATCCTTCCCATCCCTGAGCTGGTGTCCCTGTTTTAGGTCCATAGTTAGGGGTTAATTAACTCTGGTGCACGGACCCATTAAGGGCTGTTCAGAGTTGAATGACCATGCAGTGAGAGTAGGAATTCCTTAGCCAGGAGCAAAGGGAGGAAGTTAGGGAAACTGCATTGGTCTACCACTGAATCCAGGGCAATTGCAGATCAACTGGAACTTCTCTCCCAAGAGACTGGGATTTCCTGGATGGTGGACATTTCACAGATGTACCCCACTGCAACAGGAACAGAACTCACCCAGCTTGCTATGATACTTTAAAGAGGCCTGTTTATGCTGGTTTAAATGCTCAGCCTAGAATGGCTCTAGGCCCTATAGATCCCATAGCCATAGCGTGGAATGATCTGGCAGAGATAATTAAATAAGTAGATTTTTTTAGGGAGACGATCCTTAAAGCCCAAGACAAATATTCTAGGAAGACCTACCATGAGCCTGTACAAAGTGTAACCTATGCCAACCACGCTCCCCGTTCCTGCCACAGACTTGAAGTTCATTACCCAGCTAATAGCCTTAATCACTTCCCCCCCACCTCTCAATGGAGGAGGAAACCAGGGCTTTAACCATAGCAGCCATTCAAATGATAGGAATGGAAACCGTAGGTGGCAGAAAAAATCTGATTGCTTCCACCACTCAGACAGGATAGTTCCAACAGACAGGATAGAGAAAAGAAGCCTTAAACTCAGCAAAATGACACAGATTTTAACCAGATATTAGGAAGTTTTTATGGGAAGAATTAAGACAAACAGGCATAGATATGAGCCCATTTGAAGCCCAAATTGGCCTGCTGCAAAGTGCCTGTGCGCTCCTGTACCTGTGCAATGATATTGCCAGAAGTGATGTCATTGCCCAGGTGCAGGAGCATGCATGCAAGGCACACCAAGGAGGTGAGTACCAGGTACCCACCCTCCAGCTGGGAGACTAAGTGGACGTGGCAACCCTAGATAGGGCACCTCTTCAGTGTAGTATACTGTTCGCTTCTTTCCAGGACACTTCTCTGTTCCATAGGAGTGGAATGAAATAACTTTGAGCCTTTTTCTTGGACTTCATGATGGTAGATACTGTTCAGCCAGGTAGTAAGGGATTTCTGGATTGATCAGTTAGAACAGCTTCAAACCAACATGTAGAAAGCCTGTTTATATTGAAGATAAAAGGTTGAATTTATAAGCAAAGGCAAATATGGGGTTTATCAAAAGCAGATGAAATGCATTACGTGGTGCTTTGCATTGGTTGCATGCAAGCATGCTACTAGTGATCAGAGTGCTATATTGTTCTATGCTTCTAATTTCCCCAAGCAGTAGGAAATCCCAGGGCAATTTTACATAGGCAAAGGTGTTGGAGACTTGTAGGGATTTTCAGTATTTAGTTACAAATGCATGAGTTGAGCAGTGGGAAAGAAGCAGGCATTCAAACAGACCTTCATGGTCCTGGAGCATCATCAGTTGTCCATCTACCCTCGCCCCCACTTGCAACACTCACAGTTTCCCAAGCCTGCTTCCTACCAGACATTTCTAAAGTTGTTTATTGGCCCAAATCCAAACTTGCCTCTTTTCTTCAGCCTTTCGGTTATATCCAAGCCGGTTTTAGATAGACAAGTAGGTGGGAAATGCCATCAAGTTAGAATCCATTGTTAATTGCCAACCGATGGTAAAGATAAAGGAAGATCTGACTTAACAGGGACTCCCCTAACATATTGGATACTAAATTCAAGAGCTTCAGATGACTCATTCAGTGCTGAGACAGTGATCGTAATCTGCCAGTATGTGTACGATTAGGCCTGGACACTTGATAAAAATTACTCTTAAACATGTTGGCATTTCAGCTGTTTGCACATTTTCATCTTTCTAGCTTCAATGGACTATGTGAAGTTTTCAGATATAGAACATGGCAAAAAATCTTTATACTACTTCATGTATTCTTTGTCAAACTATCTTAATAGTTAAACTTCTGTACACTTAATTTTTTTTAAAAAGCCTGCAGCATACATAGGTTTTAAATCTCTTGCTGTCCAATAATGTGATACTTCAAAATTGTGAGTGTGACTGTATAATATAATGTGGGTGTATGACCTGGAAAAGCAAATGTTGCGGTAGTGTGCTACCAAGCTGAAAATAACAGCAATTCCTTCTGAGAACCTTCAGTTCATCTTGTGTTGGCTGAAGAAATCCGCTGATAATGACACAACCGATGATGGCATCATTTGGGGAAACAATGGCAAAACCTGCTGTAATATGTTGATTTCCCAAGTTTAGTGGCTAATTAAGATTCCATTAACTATTATCCATCCTGCCAAGTGAATTCCTAAAGTGGCAGCTGAGGAATAGTATTTTGATACCTCTGGGACTACTTTATTAATGACATGGGTCCCTCCAGTTTGAGTTCTGTTAGTAAGACTGATTATTGTCCAGCAATAATTTTTGCAAAGATTGTGTTCTTCTAGGATGCAGTAGTCTGTTTGAATGTGAAACAGAATCCTGCATAATTCCTCTAAAATGTAATAGAATAATAAAATGGGCCATTTAATAGAATAAATCTGTAACAAATCAGGAACTTTAGATAAAATCTCCCTAGTTCTACAAACTAGCATTTGAGTCCCAAAGTCTATCTTGCTGAAGTTAAATAGGTCAGTGTTTAGATAGGAAACCACCTAGGAATCCTATGTAACTGAATTCTAAGATGGAAGAAAACTATGGAATAAATTTATAGCAATGTCTTCCATAGCTGGAAAAGAACTGTTCAACTTAACAGCTGTTGAACTAGTGATGGTTTGAATGCTTACGGGGGTGAGATTCTGTCTGCAGTTAATAGTGGGTTTGACCCAATGTTTAGCAAGACCGTTAACCAATTGTTGAAGTTGTCTCCCATGTTAAGACTGAAGCTATGAATGTACTTCAACAAGGCAGTACTACAGTTGCTCTTGTACAGCTTTTGTTGGCTACAGGGACATTCAGCTGGAGATAGGAGCCAGCCCCAGATGTCTCAGCAGTGCAGGTAAACAACTTGTGCCTTTGCTTTCCTTGTTCTTCTTGCCGGGCTGGAGGCACCATGTAAGAGGGGGACCCAACCACTAGCAGCTACATGTTTAAAGATGGTGCCTTTGCTGCCTGCCTCTCCTGGGCTAGTCCACATGAGCAGCTATTATTATTACCATAGAGCATTTGGACTACACTAAAAATGATATGTTGATTATCCTCAAACTTAATACAGTGTTGAAATAGCTATGTGTCTCCTTGCTTGTTCAAAGGATGAGTGACTCACTAAGATGCTTCGCTTTCATATTCTGCAATTAATTATTTGTCTGTACCAATCTTGTTTCTTCCCAATTTTTCCTGATCTGTTTGAGATCTCCCTGGCTGCTTCTCAAGTTGTTTCATATAGGCAAGCTTTGCAGTCAGATCTCATCATTTGCTTCTGCAGACTTGCATTTGAGAATTCACTTTGAAATCCTGATTCCCAGGATTGTCCCAAATCTGTGTTACTTGCTAATAACTGGGAAGGAACACGAGAATCCATTATAGCTTTTGAGTCTTCAGTCCAGAGCATCTCTCCCTTCAGGTCTGGAGCCCTTTGGCTTCAGGTTTATGAAATGTAGTGCAGCGTGAGTGTTGTATATCAGATCAGCCTTGTTCCTAAACATGTATATGGATCTTTCACTGCGGGGTTCACTGTGGGCTTATCCTGTATGAAGGCTAGCTGCTGCTTGCTCCCTTCAAGCTGTTTCAGGCACACTCCCAACCCCTAGCCTGTGTATTGTTTGTTGGGGCTTGGGCTGGTGATCCTGCCACTACAACCCATGTTCTGGGGCACTGATTCCTCACAGACCTTCTCATATAGCTGTGTGTGTTGCTTTTGCACAAACTCCTGCTACCCTTTCTGTTTTGTTCCTGACAAATGAAGTTCCATTTTAGGGACATTCTATATTTCAGTATGAACATAGTTGAACTCATCAGTCTTGCATGTAGGAAAGTAGTAAAATTTGACACAAACCCATATGCAAGGGCAGCTGCATGAAGCTGCCTTATACTGAATGAGGCCATTGGGCTGCCAAGATCAGTATTGTCTACTTTGACTGGCAGCAGCTCTCCAGGGTGGAGGTCCTTCTGATTCTGTTTCGCTGAAGATGTTGGGAACTGCATGCCTAGCCAATGCTGTACCACTGAGCCCTCCCCTAAGGAGTCACATCTGGAAAAGATGCTTTAACTGTAATATTTGTAATTCATAACCGAGCAGCTTATTCAAGATGACTAGGCCATCTGGCCATTCATTGAAATGTGATTTGAGTAACCATAATGTGGTATGAGTCATAGACAATTGTATACATGTTATATGACTTCCTAGTAAATGTAAAGCAGTAGCTAACTAGAAGGATAATATGGTGTCTGTCATTTCAGGACAGAGATGTCAGACATTCAAACAACAGGTGCCTGAAAAACAGATCCTTCGAGAAAAGACTACGCCCGAAATAATCAAGTGACCACATTTGTTTTGATTACTGGTTGCCAAGTTACCTGCATTGTAACTCTGACATGAGAATGTACAGTCACAGAAATAGTTTAGGTGTAATGCCATTTCTGTGTGAAGTCAAATGGCTTGTCTGTCTTTCCTGACGGGGTCGTGAACATGAGTGTCAGAGTATGAAATAGCAGCTACCTAACCAATTTGGAAATCCCTTTTGTTATGGATTTCAGAGGAAAAGCTTTGGCACCATTACTTTTTCTTCTGAGGCAAGCAAAATATATTGTGACATTTTCCCCAGTTTATTCAGTTCTTCCTGCTGTTTTACTTACAGTGAATGCTTTAGTCTCTGGTTCTCTTGCATTTGGAAGCATCCTGGGCCACCATCTGAGGTGTGCCTGTTCCTTCCATACTTCACTGAGGGCCAAAGTGATATATAGTGTTACAGTGTCATACTGGGACCTGGGAGACCCCTTTTCAGATCCTTAGTTTGCCATGGAAACTTGCTGGGTGACCTTGTGACAGTCACATACTCTCAGCCTAACATACCTCACAAGGTGGTTGTGAGGATGAAAGAGAGGAGAGGAGAATGATGTAAGCTGCTTTGGGTCCCCACTGGGGAGAAAGGTGGGGTATAAATGAAGTAAATAAATAAATACATGCCCATCCTAATGATTTGACAGGAAGGTGCAACCCTTGTGTGGTATCAACATTAGGCAACAGCGTTCTTGGCTGTTTTTTAAACTGATCTTTTATACTAATAACGTGTACATCTTTCTTCAGCCATTTGGAAACCACTCTGCATTATGCCCAGGCAAGTAGCTGGCTCTTGCCAAACTATCAAGGATTAGCTGACATGAACCTATGTGCGTCTTGCTGCTTATATACATGTGGCTTTCTCGCCTATCTACTACAGAATGTTCAGGTAGCCAGGTAAGGCTTTGTGATGACTGAAATCTTTGGTGAATATGAAGCAAATTGTGAACTACTAGTCAAAAGACCATATGTTCAGGAAATACGATTCCACCAGCATACAAAATTGATACAATTATGGTCATTTGGCTATGACAAAGGTCAGAGGTTAATCAGATGTGGTTACTTGGTTTTTCTCCCTCATTTAACTATAATTAATTCAAGCATGGATCATGTTGCTGTCCTTTCTGTAGGAGTAGGTCCACTTGAAACCAGCCATACACTTCTGTGGATAAGTGGAAACTGAGCAGTTGGAAAAAGTGTGGGGCTGTAATCATGGAAGTCATTTGCAACTCTGAACTGTACAGATACAGCTGGTAACCTTTTCCACAGCAAGATTTCCATGCTTTTAACATTCATAGCAAACGGAAATTCAGCAGGTAAAAGTTTTACTTGCAGACAGGTGCAATAATGGGGGAAACCACTTTGTTGGCAGGGGTAGTAGGCCACGTAAAGGCACAGCAGTGTTATAAAGAAAAAGCTGGCAACCCTAACGTAACATACATAACATAATCCTAACATACATAAACCCTGGCTTACATTGATGTTTCTCTATGCTCATGTTTTCCAGTGCAAATGCAGGCTGACTTATAGCTATAGATGGATCTGGTCATTTTAGATTGATGTTAAACTAAACTGAAGAATTTGAGTCCAGTGGCACCTTAGAGACCATAAGATTTTCATCATATAAGCTTTCAAGAGTCAAAGCTCCCTTCTTCAGATATTAAACTAAACTGTTTCACATTTCTGTCTTTTGTGCGTAGCCAAAATGAGTTGGAATCACAAGTTCTTCTTGTCGTCACCAATGTCGTCATTTGTGGCATCACAGCACCAGCCCTTTCTTCCCTTTTTTTGCACATATGCTGAATCGATGCATCACTGGAGTGCTGGATCAACCTATTTCCTGGATTTCAGCCTCTCCACCACTTTCCACCACTCTATCTCTCCCTTTGTTGATCCTGATTTGCTGATTTGCCTGTGCTTCTCTTTTTCTGTTTAAGGAACTTCACATGTGATTGGCTGTGAGAATCGCCTATTGGCCAGCCTTAAAGTGGAAACAATAGAGGAAGAGAGGGGAACATTTAAGCATGTGCTTGGATCACTCGCGCGAACAAGGAAATGTTCTTTCCCAGAAACAAAGAGAAATAATATTTTTAAAAAGGAATTTTATTTTGAAGTGATCATCTCATCAGAGCATTGCTGGCAAAGTTCCATTCCTGCCTCCTTCTCTGTTGCCCCCAAGCATCTGTTTCTCTACCATGGGATAAAAAGAGAATCTAAAACTTGATTATTAAAATCTTTATTTCTGAAACCTAGATATTTAGTCTCCTATACAATTTCCTACCTGTGCCAAAGCAAAAAGAATAAAACGGGAACTTCCCTCTGCATGCTTTCAAACCAGTGACTCGATCCTGCACTGGACTTTTAAAAAAAAAATTTTTAAGAGGAAAGAGGGGAATGAGGAAGAATGGGAATGAGGGGAGAGGAGGGGAGGGGGAGTGGCTGGATAGATGAGAGTAGCCAATCACAATGCAGTGAGCGGCAGGGGGTGGAGGGGAAGAGGGTAGAACACCAAAAAAAATGGAATAAAGAGTATACAGAGGAAACAGCCAACCACAAAGTGTTTTGTTTTTAAGTCAGGGTATAAGTGCTCCCAGGAAAGTTGTGGAAAAGCCACATAGTGGCCAGAATGACTACTCGTGGTAGCAAATCGGGGTGCAGATAGTCACAGAAAAGAAAGCTGCAGTATGAGAACTGAACCTGCGAAATTGGCCAGTGCAGAAGGGTTTTGTGTTTGAAGACTGTATAAATACAACATTTTGAAGTGTATTATGCACTTGTATTTCTCCTTTTAAATCAGAACCATCTCAGATCATCATGAGCAGTACTGAAAAATATTATACATTGGATTTTCTTCCCAAAGTGTCAGCAACAGAATCTAAAAAGCTTAATGAATGCTAGGAGGTGATTTTCTAAAGCCCAACCCCAATAATAATCCATAGGAATGCATCAAAAGTCCAGAAGCTTTAAAGACAATGAAGAAAATATGCTAAATACAGTGAAGTTCTTCGGGAATGTGGGAGATTTCGGCAACAGATTTCAGGCTTGTTCTAGTACTTCCCCAGAGAAGTTAATGAAATATCTCCTCCATAACTAATTGGCATCAATTCTGAAAGCCAGTGTGTTAAATGAAGATACTGGATTAAAAGAGAAGTGAAGGACAGAGAAGCTGATACTACACTTCCAATGCATGTTTATAATTCCGTAAATGAATACAGAAGCAAAGATCAATTAATGCAGAGTACAAGGGTGTGATCTTTTATACAGCAAAGCAGTTATAAGTAGTTAATACTGAAAATTGTATATCTTCTGAATAATCAAACATGGTTGGTGTGTGTATGTGAAAAACAGGCCATTCTAAATGCAAGTTTATCCATTTTCTGGTATGTGAAAAATAGTCCCTTTACACATTATGGAGTACACTGATTGGATGCAGAATCTCCACCCTTCCTGTGGAAAAGGTTCTTCTCAAGTCCTGTGTACATCCTTCCCAAATCAGATTGCAACTGTGGCACGCACACAGAAGGGACTTCAGACTCCCTGTTTTTGCAGCATCTTTCTGAGCTGTGTAATTTTCCTGGGGTGCACTATTTGGCCTGTTGGGGAACCTACATGTGCACTCATGGGTTTATCCTACAAGCCAAATAACAGCTCCCTCCCCAGGACCATTTCAGGAGCATGCTGTAGTACAGAAAACTTTATCCTTTGCCACAGTTATTATCTGAATTGGGCAATGTGTGCATGGGAATTGAGGAGAACCTGCCAAGTCATAGAATCATAGGGTTGGAAGATACCTCTAGGATCATCTAGTCCAACCCCCTGCAAAATGCAGGAAATTCCCAAATACACCCCCCCCCCCCCTACAGTGACCCTTACTCTATGCCCAGAATATGGCAAAACACCATCAGAATCCCTAGCCAAACTGACCTGGGAAAAATTGCTACCTGACCCCAAGATTGCGATTGTCCTTACCCTGGGCTTGTAAGAAAGGGCCATGAGAACTAAGCGCTGATGTAACTCTTCCTGTCCTCCCTCTCATGATCTGCCTAGGTTCACAGAATCAGCATTGCTGTTAGATGGCCATCTAGCCTCTGCTTAGAAACCTCCAAAGAAGGAGAAGCCACCACCTCCCGAGGAAGCTTATTCCACCGATGGACCACACTTAACTGTCAGGAAGTTCTTCCTAATGTTTAGCCGAAAACTCTTTTGATTTAATTTCAACCTGTTGGTTCTGGTTCGACCTTCTGGAGCAGCAGAAAACAACTCTGTGCTATCCTCTGTAGGACAGCCCTTCAGGTACTTGAAGATGGTTATCGTATCACCTCTCAGTCATCTCCTCTCCAAGCTAAACATACCGAGCTTCTTCAACCTTTCCTCATAGGACTTGGTCTCAAAACCCTTCATGTGTGACTGTTACACAAGGGGGTACTCCATACTGTGTGAAAAGGCCTTTATTCTGAGATTTCTTTATGCAATCAAGTTTAGGTCCTTTGATTCGTTTAGAGCAAATGACCTGTGTCCCACTGCATGTGTTCAGTTGGTTTGCAAACTGAGTAACCATGTAAGTTCTGTCTTTGTCCAAACATGTTAGTAACAACTACAGCACTGTTTATACAAAACATGACACAAGGAAGGAGAAGACAAGGTTAGAGTGTGCTGAGGTTCTTGAAGGAAGAATTTAGAGGAAATGCATGCCTATATTCAAGAAAAAATTATGGTCAAATCCACATTCACCCATTACCCGCATGTTTATCGGATATCTTCCGTTTGCCTCCAATCCACGATTTTTTCCTCTTCGTTCACATTCCTGCTTCCAATCCATCTTTCTCACGTGTCCCTCCGGTCACACGGCCGCTCGAAAACCGCTTTTTGGGGCGGGACCTTTTTTTCTCGCCCATTTTTTAAAAAATTTTTGAGCGCACTTTTCCGTTATTTCGATCTTGCCTTATAAAGAAACATCATTGAAGATAATGATGCCTCTCTTTCCCCCACTGACAGCACTGATGGCTCTCTCCCATTTCTTTTTTGGAAATTTGGAAGCATGTGGGAAGCTTTCGTGGGCATTTCCTATGCAGGACAGTTCAGTGCCTGAATTTTACTGAAGTTTCACTTCCTTGGAGTATCATTATTTCGATATTTTGTAATTTCGATATTACAGTAATATAAAATAAAAAAAATAAACAGTTAAAGGAAGTTTCGCGAGTCCGTTCTGAGAATGGATTCACCCCAAAATGATTTTTCAAACTACCAGATTTGATTCAGAAACAGCATAATCAATAAATCCAATGCTATGAAGTCAAAAACAGTCTTTTGCAGACTACGGAGCACTTGCAAGTTGAATCAGCCAATAGGAACTCTCGGAACGGCTGGAGAGACAGGAAGGGGGGTGGTTTTTTAAAAAACCGCGTAAATTGCGCATTGGCCCGTTCACGGCCACCGTGAAACTCCCGTTGAAAACCTGTGACCACATATTCGGGAGAAATGCGAATGAAATGCGTCTGTTTAATGAGGTAATGTGACCGGCACTCGGGATTGTGTGGGGAATGCGGGGAACATGCAACTTAGAATGAGTAATGTGGATTTGACCTATGTTAGTGTGCCTTTGCTATAATGTTTTAGTGGCGGGGGGGGGGAGATTTGTTTTCCCTATAAGAAAAATGGAAAACTACATCCACCTCAGAAAATATTTCCTAGGCACCCTGCTGCTCTGAAATTGTGTGTGTGTGCACTTTGATCTGGGTTCCAAGGTGTTCGCTATAGCTATACATTTATTAATGCTGGAATTTTTCCAGATCACCTTTCCTTTTTCACCTGCAGAAAAGCTGGCTGGATCCCACCCTTGGTTTCTTAGCATGAAAGGCTGTGCCTCAAAAAACAGGTGTTATACATGTCTCAGGCTTGATTTAAATCTGATGCTGGCTGAAGAGGAAAAAACTCACCTGTGTGCCTTTTCACTCGCACAGTGTCTCATTTAAAGTGGGCAACTACCTGAGCAAAGCAGCACTTAGCTGCCAATTAAAAGCAAGAGCAATCAATTAAAAATTCTGTACTGTTTGAATCAGAAAATCATTAGACGTGGCGGGTGCAGAGAACTCCAAAATGTATAGAAATGATATACTGTATCATTCTTGAGGTCCTGGATGGAAATCAAACTTTTTGGGAGGCTGCAATGTGAATGGAGTCAGGATGGAGGCCCATCCCCCTAGGTGGCTTTCTGGTAAGCCTTTTGCCCTAGATGCCCTTTAATGCACAAATACTATTGCCTTCTCCTCACTTCTCCCATTATTGAGAAGTTCCAGGGTCAGCAGTACTAACCTGGGCTGGTTCCCTTTGGAGGAAAAGTGCACTGGAAATCACTGAAGTTTTTCCAATAATTTCTTTATTTGCAAATATGTAAGTACAGAACAGGTGGAAGCAAAGAGAACTTCCTACAAGACAGTGGCTCTACTACCCCTTGTCAGGTCCCGAAATAGATCCTTCATCCCCAAGGTGGTTGTAGCATGATGCTTGTGGGGAGGGTGGGATATAAATCCAATATATAAATAAATAAAATAAAAGGTGCTTAGCCAACTCATAGTAGTGTTTGTCTCTTTCCTCCTGATTCTAATACTGCTGTTTCTTCTCTCGTTTATACACCCTGCCCACTTCAGCTGGGGCGGGGGGGGGGGAGTTGACATATCCAAGCACTGATCGGTGCTTGCACAGAGCCCTTCCTAACTCCATTGAGCATGCACTTGCAGTTCCTCAGAAACATTATTGATCCTTTTGATCCCCTGTGCTTGCCACTGTAGGCCAAGCCTGTAGGACAAAACCTTTTGCTGCACATTCACAATTGGTTTGGCAACTTCAGGGGGGAGGTGGTTTCCCTTAAAGAGATGGATTTGCCTGGGGAGCCTCCAGTTGCTGTCTGGTTCTCTGTTTTACAGAAACAACATTCCATTCATGGTAACCGTTCTGCTTTTTTTTGGTCAATTTTCTTGTATGATTATTCCTAGTTAGGATACTAAAATGTGTGATCACCTTGTTCAGCATATCCAGCTGTATTACAAATCAAGTGCCTCACCTCCAAAAGTTCTGTGCTCCAAAGAATTAAATTAGAGCCAGTTTGGTGTAGTGGTTAAGAGCATGGGACTCTAATCTGGAGAGCCGGGTTTGATTCCCCACTGCTCCACTTGAAGCCAGCTGGGTGACCTTGGGCTAGTCATGGCTCTCTCAGCCCCACCCACCTCACAGGGTGTTTTGTTGTGGGGATAATAATGACATACTTTGTAAACCGCTCTGAGTGGGCATTAAGTTGTCCTGAAGGGTGGTATATAAATCGGTTGTTGTTGTTGTTGTTGTTGTTATATTCCTGCTGAGTCAGCATTTATGGGTGCCCAAAGTCACTTTGTATGTGCAGAAGTTGTTGAATGTCAATCCTTTATGTTAACTGAAGAATCACATTGATTGCCGTGAACTACATGAGCAAACCAACCAAACACACAGCTTTTGATTAGAGAATATCTTTTCTTTTGGGATGAATTCTCTTGATTTGTTTTCTGAATATTTTTTATGTGATTAGGAAAGACAATCTAAACCCTTTCTTGCTCCCAGGTATGTTTTGTTCAGGGTGGGACAATCAAATTTCTGTCTTTCTCTATTAAAGATGGTGTGGAGTCATTGTACAGCCAGTGAAATGAAGCTACAATTCCAAGGAGGCAGTATGAGGATGCAAATGAGCACATACCATTTGTGCACATGTGCCAGTATTACAAGCCATTTTTATTTATGCCATTTATAGTCCATCTTTCTCACTGAGACTCAAGGCAGATTACAGAGTGTGATATTAGTACAGTTAATTTCAAGGACATTTCAATAAACAATGCCATAGGGTAAATAAACACAATTTACAAAGACATAGCATTAGTAAGAATCCAATACAGAGTTGAAGAAATGTTGAAACAGAACATAAGCAATTCTAGGATTGACATTTGACCACATGAAGCACATGTAGCTCCAGGAGTTTTTTTCTGGGAAAATAGGTGGCGGAACTCTTAAGAGGGAAATGAGTAAGAAACACACAGGATTCTTGGAAATAATATTATTTTCAAGCACTATTGCCTTGAGGCAATAGTGGTGCCAGAACTCCATTCCACCGCATTCCCCCTGAAAAAAAGCTCTGAGTAGCTCATAGGAGCACATATTTAAGACAACAGGTAGTACGTAAGGCAACATAGTGGTTAAGTCTATGGTCCTTAACTCATTAGCGAAGCATCTGACAGCCCCTCCCTACAGTACAAAAGCCCTTTTGAATAATTTGGTTTTGCATTGTTTGCAGAAAGCTAGGAGAGTGGGGGGTTCTCCTGACATCCTCAGGCAGGCCGTTCCACAGGGTAGGGGCCACCACAGAGAAAGTCTGTGTATGGACTGCTGTTGATTTTGCCGACATGCAGGGTGGCACCTGCAGGAGGCCCTGTTCAGATGAGCAAAGCTGCCGTGGAGGAACATAAGGAGGGAGGCAGTCCCGTAGGTATGCCGGGCCAAGGCTGTGAAGAGTTTTATATGTGATAACCAATACCTTGAACTGAGCATGGTAGCTGATAGGTAGCCAATGGAGTGACTGCAGAATGGAGGTGATGTTCATGCTCCTGCTCACTCCTGATAGCAGTCACACCACAGTGTTTTGCACCAGATGGAGTCTCCTAGCTAATTTGGATGGGAGACCTATGTATAAGGCATTACAATAGTCAAGTCTTGATGTTACCATAGCATGGATCCAGGTGGCCAGGGCGGCCATGTCAAGGTAAGAAGCCATCTTCCAGGCTACAGTGAGGTTGTAAAAGACTTTTTTGCAGCTGCCTTAACTTGTTCTAGTAGTAGCACTGGATCCAATATAACCCCTAGGCTCTTAACCACATCTGCAAGGGTCAGACGAACTCCATCAAAAGTGAAGAGTACAATGTCCTTCAAGATCTCTGCCTTCCCAACAAGCATCGCTTTCATCTTGTCTGGGTTCAATTGCAATTTGCTCATTTTTAGCCATTCACTACAGCTGTCAGGCAGCGATCCAGGATTTCTACTGCATCCTGAGGGGACCAGGATAGCAAGATAACTCTCAGAAAACAGACTTTAAAAAATGGTCACCAAGAAAGCTTTTAAAGTAGTCCAGTCACTTTTCTTTGTGCTTGGAATGGCTACTTTGGATTTCTTTGTAGAATAAATAAGGGAGCATACAGTAGAACATGCTAGATTTATTGAGGACAATCTAGCCGAAATATTCCTGTTTTGGAAAACAAGTGGTTCATGCAGCCCCCAGTGTCCTCTGTGTTGCCTCTTTAATGCTAGTTCTCAAAGATACTCAGAAACAATCTTCCTCTTCTTCTGATAGGTACCCAAATCTACACAGCAAACTCCTACTATGTACCTATAAACCCCTAATGGACCCAATACTTCTAGTCATGGTTGAAGCAGTAGGCTCTGTAAAAATCTTTGTGTGGCTTTATCCAAAGCCACACAAGGCTGCTATCCGCCTTACTCAAATTTGCATGTATTTTCTCTCTAACAAGAAAGTGCATCTGTTAAGCATAGCTCTTCGTGGTAAACTTGCAGAAGGAATTATCATGTTTTCTTTCGTATCTGTTGGAGGAGTGTTGCTAAGAGACTGAATTCCTTATGTTTTAGAGAGCATCACTTGTGTAACAAAATGATGAAAAATGAATTTCCTGAAAAATCACTATTCTCCATGCGATGTCTTACTTTTTACTTTAAACGTAAAAAGGAACTTTGGTCAGATACAGTCAGATGTGTGGTGGCTGGCCCCAAGGTTTTAAAAAATATTTTCCTTTTGTTTAAAGTATTTTCCGTATTTAGTTCCATTTCCTGTAACCTGACCAGCTTCCTGCACCTCTCCCCATACCGTGAAGCTCCAGTTTGGTCAGCCTCCTTGCTTCTGTTCTTTTACTTCGTTTAGTCTCAGGACACCTTCCCAGCTCTTAACTGTTTCTGTGTGAGCCTTTTATAAGCCAGTGATTTCCCTCACAGAAGTTGGACTATAAACTATTTAGTTCCCTGAGTAAGAGTAACTGAACATCCCTTGCTACTATACCAGCACAGCCAATCCATTCCAGAGGCTTCATTGTCACAAGCACAAAGCAGTATAGATAATATCCCATCTTTGATCCAGCTGGATGTCAAAGTAGCCACCTGAAAAACATCTGAATTCATGTTTGGGTTGCCAGCCTCTGGGTAGTGGCTGGAGATTTCCTGGAATTGCAACTGATCTCCAGAAGACAGAGATCAGTTCCCTTGGATAAAATGGCTGCTTTCTGCTGAGATCCCTCCCCTCCCCAAACCCTGCCCTCTTCAGGCTCCACCACCAAAATCTCCAGGAATTTTCCAACCTGGAGTTAGCATTCTAATTCATGTTCATAAACTGCATTAAAAGCAAACTAACTAGCAACATTTTTGTCCTTTGCATGCATGCCATTCAAGTATTTAATGAGCAGGGAGTTCATGGCTTTACCATCCATCATATCAACAGATGTTTGACACAAGTGAATATAGACCAGTATATTAAACTTTCTGTAAAATAATTGTCTTGGTAACCCCGAATCAAATTAGTCCAAAAATCCTATTGTCTTAGGCTCATTTTAGAGAAACAGATTTTTAAATTGTGGCTTTTTTTTTCTTTTAGCAAGAGATTCAACATCAAGTGAATTTATTTGTTAAGACTTATTAAGAAATCTTAATGGAACTGAATGACATTGATAATGAATAGGCTAAGCATTAAGCACTTCAAAGGAAACTGTTTTAAAATCCTTAATTAAGTCAGATACAAGATGCATCAAAATCTATGTATGAGAAACAATTATTCCAGATATATGCTGTTGCATGTTTACGGATTAGCCCTGGGGCTTCCTGTAGAATCAAAGAAAATCTTAATCAATAAAATTTCATTCTATTCAAATGAACAGAATGCGGTGTGGGAGAGAGAATAGTAACTTATCATTCACTGAATTCCTACTCCAAATGTCACAAGCGAAACAGACCTCCATTTTTATAATTATGTCATTAAAATGACATGTGAACATCACCATCTGGCTTGCCTAAAACTATCCTTGAGCTGTGACAAAAGTAATTCCCTTCTTCAAGAGTACACAGTGTTTCTCTTGTATAAAATTATTACTTTCAATGGAAAGCTCCATGACTTGGGACACCCAGAATTGCTTAGGCTTACTCAAGAGGCGAGTGCTAGTCCACTGAAAGGCTTGGCTTTTATTCTTTGAACAGCTGCCCCATCCCACCCTTATCAAACAGAGCTTTTAAAACGCCCCTCAGTGTCAAAAGAAGCTCACCACGCAACTATTTTTATCCCTCTCATGAAGCACAGGGGTAGCATTCACCCTTGTCCCTCTCTTTCCTCATAACAGCCACTTGAGTTAGTTATGCTCAAAGAGACTGAGAGACTTTTCACACTTACTTTTTACAGCGTATCCGCACCTGACTCGCATCCCATGTTTGCAGAGTTTTCACATTACAAGGGTAGTCATGGGACACTGTCCCGCTGCAGGTCCGGGTTTTCTCCGATGTTTCTTCCTGCGGAGATACCGCGATTTTATTTTGAATTCGCTGCCCACTCGGTGTTGATCCGAATAATGCCAGTGTGAACTGTTAAGTCCTCTTTTTCCTTCTCACCCCCCCTTCTTGTCCTCTGGCGCTGATTGGTCTTTGCATCTAACCACACCCACAGTCCTCGCCTCTCCCGTCCACTCTATCCGCCATTTTTTTTCTAGCTTGTGTGCGTGACATTGCGGCGCTTGTCGTCCGAACCGTCTGCTGATAGATCATACTCCCATCTTCAAACCCACTCAGCCTAAGCAACCATTATATTCCGTTCCTGCATTCGCAGCACCACACACATACTCCCCTCTCCGAACAGCTGTCGATTGTCATTGCAGTCGTCCGAAGAAGAGTAAATCCATGGTGAAACTCTCTGCCAATTGGACTCGTTATTCAGAGAATTCCCTCTCGGCTCCCCAACCAGAGTGTCAAATTTTTTTTCACTTTATTATTGACAGGAACACAACAGTGTGAATTCATTGAGCAGGTGCATAGAGACATCTATGATAACGTGACCTGGCATGCGAGTTCTCAATGTACCGCTGTTTGTAATATGTGTTATGTTATGGCGGGCGGTTCATTCATTCTATACCAAAAGCTCTACATGCCTCTTTTGATCATGTGATCATGGCGGACCAATGTTTATTAGAGATCTGCCAGGCGGGAATTTCAAATTTACCGCTCTCTGAAACCACCATACACTCCCTGAGGGTTGTTCGAGACCATGGCAGCACCAAAACCATCCGGGGGAAGAGGTGTCTCCTGGAGGGAGAAGGAAACGCTGGACCTCTTGGAATTTTGGGGAGAAGAAAAGGTACAAGAGGCGCTGACAATCTGTCATCGAAACATTGATCTTTTCGAGCGTATTGCGGAGCAGATGGTGTTACAAGGCCATGTAAGAACCGCACTAGAATGCCGAACAAAGACCAAAGCTTTGCGACAGGAATACAAGAGGGTTGTGGCACACAATGGAAGATCGGGAAATGCCCCCACAACATGCCCATTTTATGCCCAACTGGCAAGGATTTTCAGAGGCGATGCTAGCATTAGGCCACAAAGGGTGGCGAGAAGTCTTCAGCTGCAGTCTATAGGCGATGAGAAAAACACGAACCTAAATCCATCAGTCAACGGTAATAATGCTCCTTGGGAGGGATCAGAGGAGCTTTTCACACACCTGATGGTGACCCTCAATCTCCAGGAGGTCCACACCTCAACACCCAGTGACTCGGGCAAGTTGCCATTGCAGACCAATATGCTAGTACATGCCTGTGAATGTTGGGGGAGGTGGAAAATGGCCTAGGCAGATCAATAATGTCATCAGTATGCTCCCTTAGTGGCTCGTTTTTTTCACTGTGCGAGAACGGGTAAAAAATGAAGTTATTTGGTCGAAATTTGCAGTTAAGATTTTTATCTGGATGTGTTCGTGGGACAGTGGGGCAGAGCGATGGAAGGGTGCCAAAAGTAGATTTGACTGGCCGGGAAGGTAACTTGCCCTAGGGTTGCGGTCACTACAGTCAGTACCCTTTGCCGAGCACACATTCGTAACGGATTCAAGGGGAAATTGCGCATTGCTGCGCATTCTTGACATATTGGCTGAGTGGTTGGTCACTGCCCTCCACAGTCATCCACACCTCATCCCCAAAGATGCATGATGTTTTACACCGTTAGCCCTCTGAGGGGTCATGGGTTGGTGGTTCCGTTGAGACCACGCATCTTCTTCACTCATGTTCATCAGTTTAACATCAGGTTTCAATTGAATCGCTGCAGAATATTGAGCAGATGAGGAAAGCGGTGTTGGGTTGGGGGAAGCAAGTTTATTGCAATATTGACTACTGGAAGTATCATGATGGTAGCCGAGAAATGTTCCACAACTGCTCAACTGACAGACGCCGTATTTTGGACAATTGACCCATATTATTTTTTAAATATAAGGTTTATGGAAGGAAAAAAATAACCACCCATTCTCTAATGTGTACTGCTTTCAGATTCTCCAACGGACAGAGATACATCCACAGATGATGGATCACTCAATTCTGTTCAGGCTTGTGAGGAAGAGACCACATCAGACGGTGAGGATAATTCAAGACAAGCGTGGGATGCATCTCTGCAATGGTCAAGCATGGCCAGCAGTTGAGCATGGGGGTGTGCTGCCGCACATTGTTCTTTTTCACTAACAGCCACAGTAAGCAGTCGTTATAGGAGTGGGGAATTGCAGCCTGAGTGTCTACAATACTGTTGTTAAGGGGATGTGTAGTGGACGTGACCTTTTTTTGCCCTTAAAAAAAAATCTCCTCATCGTGATCAATATTTCTTTCCTTCTGTCCAGATCAAGACATGACACAGATTGAGGTTTTCCCTGAGGTGCTGGATCAGGAACTGGATGAGGCCCAAGGTAGGACACCCCAATACTGGGGAGCTTAGATTGCACCTTGAATAACGGAGAGAGATCGAGCCATGTGCTTCTCCACAGGTGTTCCAGATAATCCAGTGGAGGAAGAACAACCCGCGGACACAACAGCACAACTTTCTCCTGCCACGCGCTTGGAGAAAGCTCGCACCAGGACCAGGCGTGTCTCGCTTCTAATGAATGTTGCAGAGAAGATGCTGTCTCAGGCTCAGAGGGAGGAACTACAACAAAGACAGGAACGCAGACAACTTCTGGAAGTGACCACTCATTGGCGTGCAGCAATGGAATCTGAGACACAATGGCACGAGGAGATTATCCGGGAGGCCAGAGAGGATAGAAGAGCTTTTGTAGAGACACAAAATCAAAACGCGGAGGGTCTTAATAAGGCTGTCACTGCACTCTACTCCTTGACAGAACTCTGTCAAGGATCAGAGAGCAGGTGCAGTCCCAGCAACTATTGAAAATTCCCCCAAGAACAGAGGGAAAATCAGGCTTCCCGAAGTTCAACCTAGAAAGAGAACACGGATAATAAAAAAAAGGGAAAGATTTGATCCCTCTCGCTAAGCAAATCTCTTTTTTGTCATAGGGTATCCGAGTGGCTTTGTCACAAAACAGGACAACTCAGTTAAAGCAAATCAGCGCTAGTTAGTTGCCTGTTTAAAAAAAAAAGTACACCATGCAAACCACACAATGGTGTAAGCTCGTTTGAGAATTGTATTGTTGATCCTTTCCATTTTTATGCACTTCTGTTGAGTGATCTGTTAATCATGGGGGGGGGGATTGTGAAGTTTACCATTTTTTTTCTTGGCAAATTCATACAGCGATAGGATATTGCTTTTGCAATGTATGTCTTTAATTACTTCTTTAATGTTAAATGTCTCTCCAGCAGCACTCTTGGCACCTCCTTTGGTTCGCTCCACACTAACCTTTATTCGTCAAACAAACTAGAAGATTTGTTATTTCATGCATTGTAATTTGTTATCCGTTTGGTTTGACCTAAACGTGTGTGGAAAAAAAATTCATTGGAAACCTCATTCAATGTAGTCATCATTTAAAAAACACATTATTCGCAACACTGGAGTGATACAATGCTAAATGTTAAACTTAAGAACATGTGATTGATTTTGCTGGATGAGAATCTTTGCCATCAGCATCATTTGATGTTTGGGAAGGGATATATGATTCTTGGCTTGCAGATTTGGTTCTTTCGTTCTTTACTCACGAGTCATGCCTTAAGTAGCCAGTACTCTCCGCCAAGGAGACAGCCAGACAACCCCACACATCGCCATCCTGAAGCCCTTGCTAGATCATTCTTCAAAAGAAGGATACATGACATTGATGGTAAACAGTGGAAGTGGTGTGTCATGCAACTTCACGTTCAGTGACAGGTGAATAGTGTGATTGTTATTTAGACAATGGAATTCTGATTTTAGTCAACTGGGAAGAGGGAAGTTGGAAATCTGTAACAGAAGTTAATGGTTGAGTAGCGGGAAGGGTGTCCACATCAACATTTCTAAAACTTACTGGTCCATCAGCCATATTGCATTTTAATTTCTGGGTGTACAGTTTTCCTTCTTCACCCTCCTCTGACCATTTTATCCCATGCCTAACACAAAACAAAGTTTTAAAAAATCATGCAACTTTCATGTAAAATGCTAACAGAACACCAAGTTTTTATTTTTAATTCAACAGGAGAAACAAAAAAGCATTGAATTTGAATTTTTTTTGTTGCAGAAACCTGTAGCAGCACAACAACTCCAATCCAACATACGAAATTCTATACCTCGCCCTGCAAGCACTCTGCAAAAAAAGCTATTCTTAAATGTTAACACATATTCAAAAGCCGTTATCTTAAGATAAATGAGGTCAGGTGGGAGGCTAAGAACAGTCAAACAGTTCTAAACGTGGCTTGTTAAAGCCTCGTTGTGCCAAGCTAACCATGCCATCATTAAACTGGCCGGTTGCATTGCATGTAGCGTGCAAGGACATCATGCACCACCCGCCCCTCCTCCCAGTGCCTCCTGTCTGCAACAGGGAGAAAAAGGCATTCCTCCGGCACCTCCAATGGCCTGCAAGGTTCGTTGTCCTCCGGGAACCCATGACCTTTCTGTTCACAAATATTATGAAGAACCACACACGCGGTTGCGATGCTGGTGACATTCTCCCCCGCCACCATCAACTGAGATTTAAGACACCTCCAGCATCCTTTCAAACGCACAAAAGATCGTTCCACCACTGTCCTGGCTCTAGTGAGGCAGCGATCAAAATATGCCTCTGTCGGATTTAAAGGATGGTTGAACGGCTTCATTAGCCAACTTCTGATGGGGTAGGCAGCATCAGAAATAATGAGGGGGGGC
This sequence comes from Eublepharis macularius, assembly GCF_028583425.1. NCBI lineage: Eukaryota > Metazoa > Chordata > Lepidosauria > Squamata > Eublepharidae > Eublepharis > Eublepharis macularius. The sequence goes on along the minus strand of NC_072797.1, from coordinate 70,568,768 downwards.
ACTGTGACACCTTCAAGGTTCAAAATTGGGTTTCCGGGGACAAAACCCCCGGCGTCCATCGCCGTGCAAGTCGCAGAGTTCACAAACACAAAAGCGTCATGATTGCGGCCGCTCCAGCCAACCTCCACATCAATGAATCTTCCTATGCTGTCCACTGTTCTCTGAATGAGGATAGAGTTGAATTTTTTGCGGTTTACAAACTCCCGTCCTCTACCTTTGAATTTGCAGATGGCGATATGGGTGCCATCAACCGCACCTATGCAGTGTGGAAAGCCTAGTTTCTGGAAGCCGGACATAATCTGTTGGCAGAGAAAAAAAATATCATGAGATTGGATTGTGATTCTCTATACTGGGTAGTCACAGTTTAAAACCCCCTGGCATTCATTTCTTAAACTTTTAATGTTATTGAGCACATGTGCAGTTTTAAGTGGGAAAACCGGCACAGATGAGGTCCGAAACATACTGTCAAGTTGATCTCCTATGGCAATTTGTGGCTCTCCTGCTCTTGTGTAAAATTAATTAGAAGTTGTTTAAGCTCACCCCTGCCACGTCGGACCCAAGGCACACGACTCTTCTGAGAAGTTCCACCTCGATGGCCCAGCAGACCTCCAGGACTACTCCTGCCACTGTCGAAAGACCCACTCCGAACTGATTCTTGCATTCTCTGTATGTGGAGCAGTTCGCAAGGTACCATAATGCGAAGGCGATTCTCATCTCAACCAATATAGGCCTATGGAGCTTTGTATGTTGGCGTGTCAGGCGGTGTCCTATGGCCTCGACCAATTCATTAAATGTTGACCTGGTCATTCTGAAATTTTCTATCCACTCTTGGTCATCCCATATGGTCGTCACAAAATTGTCCCACCAGTCCCGGCTTCTAGGATATACCCAGTAACGACAAGGAACTCTGATAGACGCCAGCGCCAGAAAGCGAGCTCTGTTGATTCTACTCCTCTTTGCTCTAAAAATGGCAGGATGGATGGACCGCAGAGCAAGTGATGACCTGAGAATTCGCCTTCTTCGGATGACCCTCAACCAGTACGTTGCAGGCATCAACCGATTGCCACACATAGAGAAGGATGATTTGTATCAGAGCCAGCGCCAGCGCTCTGAGAGCAGACATTGTTCAGAGGGACTAACCGATCTGGACAAGCAAACTATCAGAAACCCGGAGGTCAGTGAAATGAGGCTTGGGAAGTGATGCGTTGGATATTTCACGTTGTGAGAGGGTTGTCCCGCCAAAATTTGTCCGCCAATCAAACGGCGATCAATATTTGCGGCTTCATTGGCAAAGAGTGCAGAGTAAAATTACAGGAGGAGAAGGACCAGTACTTCCATACATTTGCTGACCTCAAGTTATGACAGCACACGCGCAGGAGCAAAAGGAAGAGGGGGTGAGTCCAGTGCCTTGTTCTCTTTTCCCAGCCCCAGCCTAGTTTACATGAGGCCTGGTGGATATTGAAAAAATCTCGTATATGTGTTTTTGGATTCCATGGCAGCATCTTAGAGATCCCCCCCCCCGGCAAAGGAATTCCCTTCCATCTTCCAACATGAGATAACTCTTGGACCAAATTTCGAGTGAAGGGATTCTTCCTTAAAACCTCTCTCGTTGTGTGCTCGCTGGTGGGGGTTGGTAACCCGTGAACGTTCATCAGTTGGGGGTGTGGGGCAGTGTCCTGACAAACCTGCAAAAAAAATTTTTTTAAAAAAAAAGTCAAGAAAAGTCACCATGAATATGAAAGTTGGGTGCGGGACCCTTTTTTTAAAAAATCCAAAGATAATCGGGCCAGTTTGTTAACACTTAGAGGGTAACAAACGTTCAAAAGTGCTGTGTAATTGATTGTGTTGTCAATTGACACATGCGCGACTGTCGTGGTTGGTTCCCTCTCTTATTATTTCCTTTAATTGTTATGTGAGTGAAAAACTTTTAAGTTTAACAGTCGCCGGACTTGGAAAATGTCAGGCGGTCGGTTTTGATTTGGACTCCAAAAAAAAGGGAAAATACCAAAATTGTTTTCATCAATTCAAACAGTTTAAAATTTCATATTCCTATCACAATGCCAAGGCCAGCCACAGCATTGGAAGGGTCAAAAGTCAACCATTACTAGTTTAAACAAAATAAATTTTTTTGGGTAAAACTCCATGCGGATTGCGGCCACGTTGCCAATTGGCTGAAACAGTTGAGGGGGTTGGAGGGATTACATGGCAAGCCAATCACTCAAGAGAGAACGTGCTTGCTTTTGTGCGTGACGCAGTTCACTTGGCGCAAAATGATTTCCTGGCGAGGTGGAAATGTCTGGCAAGCTGAAGAGGTTTCCCTTCTTCTGAGGGTTGTTCGGAGGAGTGGCCATGCATCTCGGTTGATGGCCAGCACTCAGTTAAGTAATCGTTCCATCTATAGATTTCTTTCAAGAGTGCTACGCAGTCGCGGTTTTTGTTGTACGCCCAACCAGTGCAGAAACAAATTCCAAAAACTTAAGTCTGATTTTATGTCATCGCTGGAGGCGTTGCAATGCATCCCTAGAAGCAGTCGCAGAGTTAGGTTGCACAACGAAATGATGCTCATCTGGAAGGCGGCCAGTAGGCCTCAACTTGTAGAAAGCCATCATGATGGTGAGTGTATTATAAGACCCCACCCATCCCAATGGGGACCAAGTAACTCCTGCATGTCTAATCAATCACACCTTTTCAGGGTGTTTTTTTCTAAGAGCCAAATTTATATTTTTAAAAAATAATTGTTCCTATGGATTCAGCGACCTTCCAATGTGATGATCTGATTTTGATTGTCCACCTATGTATCCCCATGCCAACAGTTAACGAGGTCTCTGAGAAAAACCATCTTCTCATTAGCATATTTCCGGTGAATATGCAAGGCTTCAGATTAACATAGGACAGTTCTACATCTTGTGTGATCCCATTTTCTTACTTTATGAATAAAAAAAAAATTATTAAGGCAAACCTCTTTGAGCTTATGAGAATTTTTTTCCCTTGATTCCTTTTTTTAAATTACAGAGATTTTTTGTAGAACAGCAGTTAAGATTGAAGCTACTCAATCAGAGCCTGATGAAAATGCAGAACCTATTGTTGTAGAATCATCAAGTGCAGCAGACAACACACCTCTTATGGGGACAACTGAAGATTCCAAACCAATTAAAACACTCGCATGTCCTCCAGGTTTGTTTTGGCATTTATATAGTTGTGTGAATATTTTTGTTTAACAACGGCACCAAAAAACAAAAAATATTGACTGTCTTAAGACCACGGCAATACAGCCCGGAAAACCCCCAACAACCATTGACTGTCTTCTTTGCAAATGAGAGATTCCAAAAATCATTCCCCTGTTCTAATTTTTTTTTAATCTGTCCTTCCTATACGTGATGGAGGTTTTCAAAGACATGTTTTGTTCCAAAAAATAGAAGAAATAAATTGTGTCATCTATTTACCAAGAATAAGATTATTAATCCATAATCTGTTGTGTTTTTTAACTAGCAACAGTGAAACAAACACCAGCCGAAAGGGGAGCTCCAAGCCTCGAAACTGAAGAAACCATAACAATCATATCATCTGATGAGAATCATGAAGAAGCCGGTGATGATTTGACCTCTCCAGAAACAATAAGGCCTGGAGATGCATCTCCACAATCAAGCACCTCAGGTAACTGTTAGGGGGGTCCACATGTGCCAGGAAGAGCTGATAAGAAACCTGTCATATTCCCTCCTGGTTTGATTGGAAGTGTTGCCAGATTGTTGCAGAACTGGACAATTTTTAGGCAAAAAACCCATCAAACAGTAGTCTGCGACTCTGGTTGTGACAACGGGATGTGTAGGTTCCCCGTCAAAACTCCATTCAAGCTGAGAGGTGTCCAACCTATGCCATTCCAGATTTGTGGCATCGCTCTTTTAATACAAGTTGGCTCAAAACATGCCACCTTTATCTTCCCCATGGAGAGAATAAATTTAACATGTGCTTAGAAAAATCATAAAGCACTGTTGAACAATTGCCTCTTTAAAATAGTGGTACAACAAGGGCCACATTTTTTTATTTTGGGCCTTCATGGCTGGCAAAAAATCCCCGCTGTGATTTTTCAAGGACATTCAGCCATAATCTGGGCATTTTGGTTCCTTATTTTTTGCCTGTAGCTGCGGCTGTCATCTGCTGAGATGTGTCTCCAGCAGAAAAACTTGTATCTGTTTTAGCAAAATACAGTCTTGAGATCCCACAACAGTCAACTGTGTTCCATGCTTCATCACCGGGAACAAAATCAATGGTCAACTTTAGGTGCTTAGGAGAAGAGTGCATTCCTCAAACACAACATAGCAATTTTCCGCAGATGTATACCTTGGTCTGGAACTGCATCCTTGCAAACAGTTTCATAACATTTTGAAGAAGGAAACTTCTGGAAATCGCCAACAAAACATTTTGTTTTCTACCTTCTCTAGCAACATACAGTGGAACCTCATTCAAAAAGTTTGCAAAGAGCGCAGAGCACCAAGTTCACAGTCATGTGGACACAACATCTCCTGACTCTGAAGATGAGGAAAACGACGCCGTTGAACCAGACAGAAAAGAGGATGCAGAGGGAACACCATTTCTGGCATTTACCTCAGGTACGTTTGAACTGCGATTAATATGATTTGTGTGACATTTTCCACTGATTTCTTTTCCTGGCTGTCACTGTAATATCTTCCTCAACCAGTAACAGACATTACTTTTGCAGATGAGACATCAGTGGGCAGCATGCGTGACATGATGCAAAATAAAGACCCATCCACTGATACAGGTGGTATCTATCGTAATCTGCGGGGAATACAATCTCAAAGCATTTCAATATGTAAGTATGACTATTCCAGGGAAATCCTGAGATCGAGTTTGGTGTGGTGGTTCGGAGCACGTAACTCGAATCAGGGGCGATAGCACCAATTCCACATTCCGTGTGGAAGCCAGCCGGGTGACCTTTAAAGAAGCAGTGTTCTCTGGAGCTAGCTCTGCACCACCAACCTCACAGGACGATTGTCCAGTGGATATTGTCATACTTTGTAAACAGCTCTGATTGGGCTGTAAGTTTTCCTGAATGATGTAATAAAAAATCATATGTCCTTGGTGTTGTTTTGATAACCACATAATTGATGCAATGCCCAGTAAGATGCTTTCGAGAAGAAGTAAAAATCTGTTCTGTTTATCATTAGTGAGAAAGTATCACGAAAGAATGTGCAGATTGGAGAGAAAAAATAGAAGCCTTCACAAAAAACTGAAATCTCTTAAGAGAAAGGTCTCTGCACTTGATCGATGTCACCAAAGCACAGCGTCAGAGCAATCGGGAAATGAGGAGAAGAAATAGCCTGCGTGATGACAGTTTGATGAATGTTTCTTCAATATTTAAGTTTGGTTAAAAAAAATGACAAGAATTTAAAGATAATGTGTTGAAGGAAAAGATTACATTGGAGAACTTTTAGTTGTGATTATCTACTGATTGTGTAGAGCTTGTTAGCAATGGGGAAAAATTGCTTTTGAGCAGAAGAAGCATGATCTGCCTTTTTTTATTTTCTTAATCACAGTGATGTTCACAGTGATGTTCTCATGTATTGAACATTGAACTTCCGAGACAGAGACAACATTTCTGTTCTTTGGTGGTGGAAAGACCATGTCATTTGTTTATAATAAATAAACCTATTATTAATGTTGGAAAAAGACCTTGTGGATGTAAACAGTGATTATCGTTTGACAATCATTCAAATGTGTCTCCGCTGTTCATGATCGATCTATTGATTATCCATGATAACAAACATCTGTCATGGCTCTGTTTCAACAGCAGGTAAGGCCATGTGTGTCTGAGATGGGCACACATGAGATAACATCAAGATGTTAATTAACTGCATCAGCTAAGCAACCACAGCACCAGACCCTTTCATAGGGAAAATGAGTGGATGATGTTCTACACTCATAACATACTTTTGTGCAGTTTACTGAACTGTCAGATTATTAGAGCAAGCAAACATGGAACAGCTGTCAAGGTGAAAATCAATTCACATTATGTCGGTGCATAAATCAAATCCAGGGAGAAACCTCAGCTTACAACTAACACTACAACAGCAAGTGAGCAGACTCACACGTCACTTCCCATAGCATCATCTTCTGGAATTAATTCACACGGTGAAAAGAAGCCTGTTACTTGGTTAAGTCCTGATGCAACAGCATCTTTCATATTATGGTTAAATTTTCTTTGCATTATCAAAGAGAGGACCCAAAAGTAACAAAAGGCAAAGATGGAACCCTTTGTTATCTGACATACTGCTTTGATGGGAAAAGTGGGAATGCTAGTCTTGCAGCTTGGCTAGCTGATTGCTGTCGAGTGGACTTTTAAACTGTCACTCGTCCGTCAGTCCTCACAGTCGCCTGCATTTCCCATCAAAACATGAGGGTCAACAACCGTTGTCTACTCTGTGCCTTTTGTCACTTGAGATTCCAGTTGCACTGGTACAAACAGAAGACAGATGGCTTGCTCAGTAGCAATTAGCCCCCTGCTGTCTGGGCTGCGTAGGCTGGAGAAGGTGGTTGAAAGAATCACTTCATGGTAGGAGGGAACAAATGGAAGACGTTCCATCACACGGGGTTTAAATGGGTTATTGCCGGGACGTGTTCCATACCAGAACCAACAGGAGTAGAATGAATGGCCTTTTGGGTGAACCCGGGTCACCAGGAGCATTACGGTGATGTGGCCTTTTGGGTGAACCTGGCTCACAAGGAGCATCACAGGGATGAACCCCAGACAAACTTTGTTAGGTCCTCTGACTAAGGTGATAACCATGAGCAGATTTAAAATCTGGTCGCTGTAATGTGATGGCTGTGCTCAGCATGCACTCACAAACTTATATTGGGCACCTGCAACTCCCGTTTGAATCCCTCCCCTGCCCCAAGCTCAACGATCAACCGTACACGGGGACTCCCCCGCTGTATTTGAGGGGGGGGTAATGAGCTTGAAAGGCGTGCTTCAGAAGGAAGCGATTATGGCTGGGAAAACAAAATCAAGCACAGCCCAGGAAGAGAAGACTCAAACCCTGCTCTTGCTTGCCTGCTGACGCCGCCAGGCTATTGCAAAAAAAAAGACAGCGAAACGTTGCCACGCATGTGTCCCTTTTTTTTTTTAACTGAGAGCCCGGAAATACCGCGGCTAACACAGAGTATCTCGGCTAATGTGAAAAAAATCACGGGAGGCTAATTCGAGGATTCGTACAGGTGTGAAAGGGCAGGGGGGAAATCCGCAGCCACTGCCATCGCCGCGAATTCTACTTGAGGGCGCGGTAAACACCGAGTGCGAAATAACTCTGAGTGATTCAAGATAATATAAAAATAACATTCAATTTATATACTGCCCTTCAGGACAACTTAATGCCCACTCAGAGCAGTTTACAAAGTATGTTACTATTATCCCCACAACAAAACACCCTGTGAGGTGGGTGCGGCTGAGAGAGCTCCAGAGAACTGTGACTAGCCCAAGATCACCCAGCTGGCTTCAAGTGGAGGAGTGGGGAATCAAACCCGGCTCTCCAGATTGGAGTCCTGCGCTCTTAACCACTACACCAAACTGGCTCTTAATATCAATATAATCAATATAATCAAATAAGACGACTCAGTGAACCTTTTGGCAGAGAGAAAATTTGTACCCCCAAGCCCCACCCCCAGTCCCTCCCTGCCCTAGCCACTGCAACACTCTGGCAAAATGCCTATAGCAGGGCTGAAGAACTACCTCCTCCTGAACTGTCCAGCCCACAAGTTCAGATCTTCTTCCCAATGCCTGCTCTTTTGTGCCGCCACCTGCAGAGGTGAGATGGGTAGTAGCCACAGATGGGGTTTCTTCAGGGGAATGCTCTAGGAATGCCCTTCCTCTTGGAGCTCACCTAGCACCTATTTTATTTTATTTATTATAGTATATTTTATTATATTTGTTTTCTGTTGCCCCAGAGGGTCATATCAGAACCAACAAGTTAAAATTAAAGCCAAATAGTTTTTGGCTAAACATTAGGAAGAACTTCCTGATGGTTAGAGCAGTTCCTCAATGGAACAGGCTTCCTCAGGAATGGTGGGCTCTCCTTTGGAGGTTTTTAAGCAGAGGCTAGATAGCCATCTGTCATCAATGCTGCTTCTGTGACTCAGTATGAACTTAGACAGATCGTGAGAGGGAAGTCAGGAAGGAATCAGCCGGTGCTAGGCTTTTGTGGCCTTTCTTATGTGCCTAGGGTAACACCGATCACCACTTTAGGGGTCAGGAAGGAATTTTCCTGCAGGCTAGTTTGGCTAGGGATCCTGGAGGACTTTTTGCCTTCCTCTGGCCATTGAGTAGGGATCAAGGGTGGGATGGTTAGCTGTGACTTTCCTCCATTGTGCAAAGGGTTGGACTAGATGATCCCTGGGGACATCTTCCAGCTCTCTGTTGCCATCTTCCAGTTCTCTGTTGCCATTTCTCTTTAGGCAGACTTATAATTGAAGTTTTGTATCTTTATTTTTTAATGGTTTGCTTCTTGATTGAGAGCTGTTTAAACCACCTAAAATAAGTGTAGTTTTATGGCTTTTTAATATTGATTTTATAGTGGTTGTTTTTATGCGTTTATTGTATTTGTTTTTACTTTGTGAGCTGCCTTGAATAGGTCTCTGGAAAGGTGATGTACATACATTTTCTAAGAAAATAAATGAATACAGTCCAACAAAAACAAATGCAAAGCCCCCTTGGGCTTACAGGACTAATTCCATAGTTCTTTAGATTCTGGTCAGTACCTGTAACTAGAGATGGCCACAAACAGCAATACAAACTTAAAAAAGCCACGAACAGCCCAATCAACTGTTCGCGAACAAGCTGTTTGTGAGGCCCCATTCTAAATGAACAGGTGGTAGTTGCAAGTCTTGTTCTTGCTGTTTGTCAAGCCAGACAGTCTGGCACCTGCAATCAATTCCCTTGGCAACTGGAGGCAGGGACTGCCTGAACTCTGTCTGAACTCCTGCTGTTGCCCTGGAAATCCCAATCTAAGCCCAATTTAGCTTGATAGGCAGGTCTTCCTTTCAAGTGTGGAGCTCCACATTTGTTACAAGGAAGCAAAGATCAGGGGGGAGGGGGGCTCCCAGCTCTGGTTTTGCAGACAGTGAGGGAGAGACAGTTGCTGTTGGCATTTTGAGAGAGAGACAGGGAGAGTGCATTGGAGCTTGAATTTTCTTTGTGTGTGGTGGGATAGGGATCTACCTCTTCAAGTTCCAGGGCTGCTGCCAGGCTCTGGGCCAAGCTATTATTTATTACTGGTACCTTTCCTGCTGCCTGCTCAGGTAAGGTTTCTGGGAGTGGTGCGGTAGGGATCTTGATGGCTGGAGGAGAGCCTGCTGGCCCCCAGGAACAATGAACATGATCGTGAGCAGGTCATGTTCGTCAATGTTCATTGCTCATTATTCGAAGACGGCAATGAAAAACGAACACCATATTCAGTTTTTTTCTGTTCGTGCCCATCTCTACCTGTAACCTACAGTACAGCCTATAGAAATCTAGGATCATTTTCAGGGGGGCATTGTTTTGTAATATCGATAATGACAGGTTTGCTGAAATAATTCTGCAGTCATAGAAAGCACTATTCTACTGCTGTCCCATGTGCTCTTTCCCTTTGGTGCTCAAGCTCATAATACCACAAAAGTGGGCACAATCCACCAGAAGTTTATGTGATAAAGGCCTCACCCCTATCTTGTCAAGACCTTTGGTTTGAACTAGCTGTTTTACATGTTTTGTTCATACTTATTTTAATATGTTGGCGTGATTTTTATCATGAAATGTTTTGCTTAAGTAGTCTATATATTTTGTACAGATTTCTCTGTGGAGAAGAGCCCTGTGGCACGGAGTGGTAAGCTGCAGTACTGCAGCCCAAGCTCTGCTCACGACCTGATTTCGATCCTCGTGGAAGCCGGGTTCAGGTAGCCAGCTCAAAGTTGACTCAGCCTTCCATTCTTCTGAGGTTTCCTGGGGGTAAAGTGTAGATGACTGGGGAAGGCAGTGGCAAACCACCCTGTAAAAAGTCTGCCAAGAAAATGTTGTGATGCAACATCCCCCATGGGTCAGTAATGACTTGGTGCTTGCACAGGGGACTACCTTTACCTTACCTTTTTTCTCTGTGGAGAAATCTACACTGATGTGAAACATGTTCTTATCAGTCTCTAGGTGGCGTCTGCAAAATAAGTTCCTGATAGATTCTGCCTGTTAGTTTTAAAGGCATCCACTCATCAAGTTGTGGATATCTACTACCTTTGGAATTAAGAATCCCATCTCAATGTATGATTGAACATGTTTTGAAAGATAGCAACTTAGAAATGGAAGTGAATAAGGCCAAAATAACTGAGGATGACAGGAAATAGTAAACACAGCTACCACAGAGAGATCAAAAAATAAATGTGAGGAAGTCATAAGGGAAAATGCAAAATCTGGATATTGAAAGTATTCCTGGGATTATTTATTTGCTGCTAGTGCTACTGTATTGCATTGGCTGCATAAGAGACAAGCCTTCTCTAAAACATGACAATTTAGAAATTAACATCTACTAGGAAGAAGTCTTCCAGTTTTGACTCTTTGTTCATTATGCTTGAGCAGCAGAACTCTGGAAGCAAAATCTGCTGTACCCTTGAGCTAATTTCATTAAAGGAGTAGTTAAAAACTGCTGAAGCTGCCAAAACATGGTCACGTCAAAGTGTTTCCATCCTAATGTCTTATGCAAAGACTAATATAAATCAACCAGTTGTTTATTATGGAAAATGGAATCAATAGATTTTGCATTCCGATCTCTTCCCAAACATGCTCTCTGTTAAAAGTATGTAGGAATACGATGCAAGCTATAGGCCGTACCTCATCCAGAATAAAGTGTTCTTAAACCCACACTGACTTCATTTAAATCCATAAAACACAGTGATGGATGAACTCATCTCTTCATTCCTACCCCTTGAGTCTGCATAATCTACAAATAGTTTTCTTGGTTTTGACCAGGGCTTTTTTTCAGCTGGAATGCGGCGAAACGGAGTTCCGGAACCTCTTGAAAATGGTCACATGGGCTGGTGGCCCCGCCCCCTGATCTCCAAACAGAGGGGAGGTGAGATTGCCCTATGCGCCGCAGAGCACCGCAGAGGGCAATCTCAACTCCCCTCTGTCTGGAGATCAAGGGGCGGGCCCACCAGCCCATGTGACCATTTTCTCTGAGGGCAACCCACTGAGTTCCACCCCCTCTTTCCCCAGAAAAAAAAGCCCTGGTTTTGACTGAACATACAAGTGACCTGTTTATGGCAAGGGCCAGTAGCACTAAAGCATAAGACACAACATGCCAGAAATGTCTCCCATGGAAACCTTATCAGAATAAATGATAAATTACTGTACACAGGAAATGTTCCTAGTAAATATGCCAAAGGCAGAATAAATTGGTGGGTCTGAGGCAGCAGCCTGGAATATCTTCTTCTGTCTATGATATATTTCAAATGATTTACCATGAAGCTGGCAAGTGCTTGATTTTCAATGTATGCCTTTTCTGGAGATAAGCACTTCCCCTTTGCAACAGGAGGGAATTGTATCAAGACAGAAGAGTTTCCACACAAAACAACATGTTCTGTTTAGATCTGGATTAAAGTTCAATTGTTTGTTTACAGAAGATCCCTTTGTTCAATTAAACAATGCTGGGAGCAGGGGGGTGTTTAGAGCAATTCATTTTAAACATATCCATTCTGCAAGAGAACTAGTTCTTAACAACAATAGTGTAAATTTGGAGGTTTAGCAACAAAGGTTTCTGAAGCATTTTCACTTGTCATAGTAAACCTTTTTTCATGTTTCTGTATTCTGTAATGAGACTATAAAACCTGAAATTGGTTTCATTGGTAGAACTGATATTTTAAAAAGGCAGTCCTCCACTTGCTCTCCTGAGTTGCATTTCACATACATCTCCAGATGAAAGGCTCTGAAGCATTTACCATGTTGTGATGTGAAACAGTTTTGCTTTTTAAGGATTGCTTGTTTATCAAGATGGCTCAAAATGGCTGTCTCCATTTACCAGTGGCTGGTGAAGAACACAATGTGAAAATCTAGGATTTTGGTGCAATGATGTCAGAAATCGCGCCATGAAGACACCTCATTCTGTGAGTTTTGCGCAATTTTCCGTGCTGTTTAAAACCTGTGAAAACAACCTAGGTCTATAAACTAGAGGGTATAAATGGGATAGAAATGGCCAGCGAGAGCTTCTTCGGCTGTTGTCCCATCTCTCAGCCAACAAATGCCAGGTCCGCCAAAGAGGTAGCCTGGATGGTTAAAGGAGCTTAAATCTACAGTGGGAGGTGTGCTTTACCTTTCCAGGGGTCAACAGTGGTGTTGGAGAACACGCAGTAGAGCTGAATGTTTGAAGCTAAGCAGGTCTAGGAGGTTCAGTAAGTGCTTGGATGAGAGACAGCTAGAAGCCTGTATCTGCCATTTGGACTTCCATAATGGAAGAAATGCAGAGTATCGATGTAATAAAACAAAATTAAAATAGTTTAGGTTTTTGAGAGCTGGACAACTATAGGGATTAGGACAAGTGTGCCTTTGCGTTTCCATTTAAAAGTTAGGTATCAGGGTGAGTAGTCCCTTCCTCCATCTGATTTTGAGCCTTGAGAGGAGGGGATATGGCTCGGCAGGACAGCGGGGGCGGGGGGAGAATTCTGCTTCACATGCAAGGTGCATTCCATGGCATTTCCAGATAGAAAGAACAGGTAGTAGGTGATGTGAAAAACCTCAACCTGATACACTGGGGTGCTGATCCTGACTGGCTGGTGGTTTGGCTCAGCATAAGGCAGCTTCATGTGCTTGGGTGAGCTGGTTTAAGAGAGCAGGTGATATTGGGTGGATCCTTGGATCTCCAAAAAAGGTTGGAGTTGGGGGTCTCTCTACACATTGCTAAGTACCTAGGGATGCTCAAGTGCAAGATTGTACATGTAGTCCTCAATTCACATGCAGGCTGTTCTTGCCTGGCACATGTGAATGCTGCTTTCACGGGAGCTCCCTTTGTGTGACTGCATTTGCAAGCAATTCTGGAGGGCAAAGCACAATTCAGCTCTGCTTTCGCTGTGGGAACAAGTACTGTAGGCTCCTTTGACTTGCCAATTTGCATTTCTTTAAGGTGTGAGAAAATGCCAAGCTACGCCTTTCAATGAATGGATGTGGGGAAAACTGGGATCCTTTTAGGAGCTGAGGAGGAACTGATATTGAATGCATGAATGTATTCATGCAGAGCAAATTGAAGTATGATTGTGTGAGTGAGTGCGTGGAAAGTTGGAGGGGGACACACGTGAAATGAGGTTCACTTGAGTGTCCCTAGGTACTTTAGTAACACATAGAGATACTCTTGGTTAAGAGGGGTGTTTGTTCTTGAATAGATGGGGTTTGTATTGAGAGTCATATTTGAACTTTTCAGCTCTTCTTGTAGCGTGGGGCCAAGAAAACTTGGCAGAAGCTATATTGAATGGAGAAGCTGCCAAATCATACCTTGCCTAAGGGCCGAAACTCCTGGGCCAGTCATAGCATAACTAAATAAGTAAGTAAGTAATGTGTGTAAAAAAGCAACAAGAGCCCTGTGGCACAGAGTGGTAAGCTGCAGTACTGCAGCCCAAGCTCTGTTCATGACCTGAGTTCGATCCTGGTGGAAGCCAGGTTCAGGTAGCTGGCTCAAGGTTGATTCAGCCTTCCATCCTTCCGAGGTTGGAAAAATGAGTACCCAGTTTCCTGGGGGTAAAGTGTAGATAACTGGGGAAGACAATGGCAAACCACCCTGTAACAAAGTTTGCCAAGAAAATGTGATGTGACGTTCCCCCATGGGTCAGTAATGACTCAGTGCTTGCAATAACCCTTTAAAAAAGCAACATACACTCACACCAACTGTACCTACCTATATTGATGTAATAAAAGCCCTTCTAAGCAATCCAATAGGGTCATAATAACTAACAAGTGTATCCATATTGATTTGCAGGAAGCAAACTATTTAATAGCAGCACTCAAAAGATATCAGTCACTCAGTGGATTCTAGAGTACTGATTGCAGGAAAAGCCTTTTTATAGGTGGCAGGAGCACACTTTGTTTCAGAAATAACAAACTTATGCATGCTTTGGGGATTTGTTCATGACTGCTAAAAAGAAAGTTTACACATTGTGCACTGTTTATATCTGCTGATCTGGAATCATGTCTTAAGTAGGAAGTCAGGAGAAGCAGGTGATAGCAGAGGCTGAAGCACCTCACCTGCATGGCCGGTGGAGACCAGTAGAAGATGAAGATGTTAGGGAAGACAGTGAGCTATCTGTTAATAACTATTTAGAGAGCTATTCATATTGTTTATGGGGAAAGCCTGTTTAAAAGTAATAGAACATCATCAATAAATAAGTTAGAGTTGTTTGGGTGACAAAAGTAATTCACAGATATTGCAAGCTGCTTCTTGCTAATGGAATCAATGAAGCTGCTGGGAAAGTTGCAGCTGTTGTTAAAAAAAAATTGAAACCCAGTAGGAAAAAAGTATGCCAGGTTGAACTGCTCTTTCTTTTTGTAGAGAAGGAAATGGGATCCGGCTGGACAGTGTAAAATGTGGTAGAGTGGATCTCTAAGGACAATGGTCATGTACCAGAGAGCCGTTGATTCCATAACATGAGTATGCCAGCAATGTTCTCCCCTTAATGCTTTATGGTGTCTACCACAGCAAACACCAGTGTACAGATGAAAAGTAAAACAGAAGTCCAATGGCACCTAGTTTAAAGACTAACAAAATGTATTCCAGCATAAGCTTTCTCAAACGAAGGCTGACTTCATTACAGGCAGTGTCCAGATGGTAGAGTATGAACTACCCAACATTATGTTGAAAATACTGCACCTTTAGTTGTTTGGTAAGATTTTTGCTTTCTAGTCAAGAGCCAATGAAAGCATTTTGTTACTCTTAATGATTAAATGCACATGTGTGTGCATTCTGTTGGGTGTTGGGGGTGGTAGTGTTTGTGTGTGAAATCTCTGTTAGGTGTTTACTTCTCTGGGGCATAAAAATGGCCACAGCTGTTTTGTAAGCTAGGGAGTGATTGAGGGGATTTTGTTCTGGGAAAACTTGAAAGATACATCTTGCTTTTATGCTTATAATTTAAGCAAATATATAACAACATGTGGGGTTGTAAGGCAGCCTTTCATTCTTTGCTTGTTATGCTACATGGAGGAGGCTGGATTTGTGGGTGGGGGGAGTTGTATAATAACTTTTTATTAGGAGCTGTCATGGACCTTGTATAGATGCTTGACCAAAGGAGGCCTGAGAATTTGCTCTCAGGTTCAAATCTGCAAATGTGTACATATTTCTTACTGTTGCATCTATGGACAGATCCTATCTGTGAGAACAGGTGGTTGATGAATAAATGTCTTTATGCCCTGGAAAAACTAAACACAGTTTGAAACAAGCTTATTTTGGGAAAGTGTCATTCAAAGCTCTTGGGTGTCTTACATCATGCCCATGGTAGAAACAAATGAGATGATCTAACAAAGTTGTGTGAGGTTCACATAATGGGGTCTATATAAAGGTAGCCACACCCTAAACCCCTGAATCTCTCAGGTTTGGGCTGTGGTGAAACTATCTTTTCTGAAAACAGTTTTGAGAGTCTTAAATTGTATTTTATCTTTTAAATTAAAGATAGATAGGATGTGGGATGACATGTATGCTTTTTATTTCTATTTTCATTGACATGTGTGTGTTTTTTGTATCACTGTGATTCTTTAACCATTTCAAGAGGGAGTCATCTGCTTCAAGATAAAAATCTTCAAAGATAACACTGAGAGGTCTTTGGCTGGGAAACAAGATTCTCATGCCAGTTTGGTGTGTAGTGGTTAAGAACGGCAGAACTCTAATCTGGAGAACTGGGTTTGATTCCCCACTCCTCCACTTGAAGCCAGCTGGATGACCTTGGGCTAGTCTCAGTTCTCTGGAGCTCTCTAAGCCCCACCCACCTCAGAGGGTGTTTTGTTGTGGGGATACTTTGTAAACCTCTCTGAGTGGGTGTTAAGTCATCCTGAAGGGCGGTATATAAATCGAATGTTGTTGTTGTTATTATTATTATTATTTGACACATAGAATAAATAAACGTATCTTCAGTCAGAGGGCTGATTACCTACCAGAGATGGATTATTTGAGAAAATAATAATCTCAATACAAGCTTGTGGTCTAGTGGTTAATGTGTTACTTTGGAATGGTCAAAGAAACTTAGTTTCCATATGCCTGTTTTAAAGTAAATACTTCTCCTGCAAGTGGGATAAAACTCAGTAACAAAACAATCAAATATCACAAAACAGCATGGAAACTTTTGAGTTCCTCAGAACTCATAATCATGTTACAGATTCATTTAAAAGTGGGAGAGGGAGAGAACCCAAGGAGGGGGTAGGAGGGTGATTTACTGTAGCCTATAGCCAGCTTGCTAACTTGAGCTGTTCAAGGCATGGTTTGCTAAACTGATTACTTATATCCTTGACATTCTGTACCTTGCTGCTTCTTCCTGTTTATAAAATACTTGGTCATCTAAATGGAATGGATGAAAGATCTAAATGGGAATCTGCCCATTGGTGTAAATGGTAGGTAGTTGCATATCACAAACCACATTATTCTAGGAAAGAAGCCTGCGGCAGAAGCAGAAATGAAGGCAAGGCCTCTTGCTCCTTAATTAAAAACATTAAAGCAATGACTGAGTCATAGCAACAAGTATCTTATTGGTCACATTCAAAGAGCTGACAAACTGCCTCATTATACACCACAGGCTGAAGCTTTATGAGGGCTATTAAAATGTGGAATGTATTTGTTTATGAAGAAACACTGTAATTTCTAATTCAAAGCCATTTTCTCGTTTCCTGATTTTTAAAAATGTAAAAATCCCAATCCTAAATTATGTAAAGCCTCATTTCAGCCAAACTTTCTGTAGTTAGGGTTGTCAATTTGATATGACATATTCAATGGCATGGAACCTATAAAGTGGGATATTTATATCAACAGATAGTACCCACCAGTATAGCCCACAGTCCCTCTCCCTTTACCAAAGTATCTCTCTAAGACATTTCTTATAATACAGCCCTATTATCTGAGTGACAGTCTTCCTGAATAATTCAGTTTTGCATAATTTGTGAAAAGCCAAGATACAGGAGCTCTCCTGCCTTCTTCAGGCAGGCAACACATGAAATTGTTTTATACTGAGCATGGCCCCACCTGGATGATGGAGGTAACAACAACAACATTCGATTTATATACCGCCCTTCAGGACAACTTAATGCCCACTCAGAGCGGTTTACAAAGCATGTCATTATTATCCCCACAACAAAACTTGCATTTTTACCAGTGTGCATAAGAAGATCCAGACAGGCTAGCTGGTTCAATGAGTTTTATTCATTCCTCTTGTATGTTACAAGACCTGAGAGGGGGAGTGAGACGTGACCCTCCTCTCCTCCTCCATCTCTATTGGCTGCCCCCAGCCTGTCCAGAGCATGGTCTGCTGGCTAACCTGGTCAGGGTTCCACAAGAATAAGACCACTGGCTGGTGTGTTGAGAAACAGGAGTGTGGAGTGGCAGGGCCCGAAGCTGGAGCTCAGTGCTTGTGCATAGTGGACCGGTTGATGCAACAATGCAGCTCTTTCAAGACTCAGCCTAAATAGGCTGAGAACTAGTCAGGCTCAGCTGCCTTTGCTGGCAGGTGTTGGAGATCAGCTGGCTGCATTGTGCTCTGGCCAGGATCCTGTGAGGAAGTCGCTGTTGCTGTTCCTATGGCATGAGAGAGGGTTCTGAGGAACTATGGGTCTGGGTTTGTATCCTGCTTGGCGGCAGGTGTCACGGACTTGCTTGCAGACTCTGGCAGGGTGGTCTCTGGCATAGCTGGAGCATGGGCAGCCATGGTCTTCTTTGGCAGGTACTGGCAGGATGGTCTCAGGAGCTGGTGGGGCATGGTCAGTTGGTGCCTCTGCAGCATCAGGTCCTCCCTGATCCCACTGGTTCCCTGGCCAGAGTTCCTCAGGCTCATCCTCTGAGCCCTCCAGGTCAGAGTTGCTAGCCTGGTCTGAGGGCTGGTCAGAAGGGATCATGACACAGCCCAACCACTGGACCCTCCCTTGCCCTGTACTGTTCATCTACAACCAACCCAAAGGGATCCCTTGATCAGACAAGGCAGAGCCTGAGAAGGCAGGCAACCCCCATCTTGAGGCAGGAGTGCCTGGGCTAGTCCTGCCTCATGGGCCACTTTGCTGGCCCCTGGGCTGTCTCTCAATGAGCCTTGCTGGTCAGGGCGAGCCCCTTCTGTTAGCCTGGGTGTCCTGGTGTCAGGCTGGCTACCCTAAGGGCTGGCCCAGGTCACACTAATGGAGCTGTTTTACACTGTGTTGTGAAATTAGAATTTGTTTAGGTTGGCATATGGGTATAAGGAGCATTGGGTTCTGTGGCCTACAGACTGTCAGAGAGTGTCACCAGTACCATGTGCAGTTTATTTATTACCTTATGCCTCATTTTAATCCACTAAAGACAGCCACATGAGGCCAGACATAACTAACTAACTAGCTAGCTAGCTGCCTTAACAACTTAACCATCATGATACGGCGTTTTTGGATTAACATTTCTCATTTTTATCTGGCATAGTGAAACCACTTAAGAGGATTTAAAAAAAAAACTTTCTTAGTCTGACGGGGAGGGTGGTAGAAATGCAATAAATAAATAATTTGGGGTCATGACAAAGATGCCACCAAAAGATACTATCAAGAGTTCTAGATCAAATCAAGCCTGAATTCTCCCTGAAAACTAAAATGACAAAACCGAGACTATAGATCCAGAGGAGTTAGCCATGTTAGTCTGTAGTTGCAAAATAGTAAAGAATCCAGTAGCACCTTTAAGACTAATCAACTTTATTGTAGCATAAGCTTTCAAGAACCATAGCTCTCTTTGTCAGATCTGCATCTGATGAAGAGAGCTTTGGTTCTCGAAAGCTTATGCTACAATAAACTTGGTTAGTCTTAAAGGTGCTACTGGACTCAAAACTGAGGCTATTGTTCTTTGGTCACATCATAAGACCAGACTCACTGGAAAAGTCAATAATGCAAGGAAAAGTGGAAGGCAGTAGCAAAAAAGGAAGTGCCAAGATGAGATGCCTTGACTCAATAAAGGAGGCCAAATTTTCCCGTTTGCAAGATCTGAGCAAGTTTGTTAATGATAGGATGTTTTGGAGGTCTTTCATTCATAGGGTCGCCATAAGTTGGAAGCAACATGACAGCACATAACACACACACAGGAGGGCACAAAAACTCCTGTGTATTGTTAGCAGCAATTGCACTAGCTGTGCCACAAACAAGAACAGCAAGTCCAAAATGTTTCCTGAAGTGTTCTGTTATTTTCATTTGCGTTTTAGATTCTATGGTATGACTTTGTCTCCCATGACAGGCTGCTGTGGCAAGGACAACAACAAATGATGGGTCTGGGACATGTACAGGTTCGTGTAAAGTTTTGAGTGATATCCGCTTTGTTTATGATTGACGACAATAAAGAATTTTCAGAAAAAGAAGCAAGCTCAAATAGTCTTTGATACCAACAATGCCATGTTATTTGTTCAAAATAAATGCTAAACCTGTCTCCTGGAAAAAAAGACTGTTTGCTGATGCAAGAAGCCTGATTTCTGTGCTGTTGGACTGACATCTTGTCAGCATCCTTTCAAAGCCTTCAGCTCAGCAGCACAGAGGAGAAGTTTTCAACATCATTAGGACATGAATGAGGAATGAGAACATGGAGGTGGAGGGGGAGAGCAAAAGGCATCACGGAAACAATGATGGAGAAATTAAAGTAACTATTTTTAAAGAGCAAATGCTCTTATTTTTGTTTCTTTCAATAAAAGGAGAGAATAAAAAAGGTTAAATAAAAAAGGCTAGTTCTAAAAGGTTATTTAGGTAGAGTCACAGATTGGTACATAATGTGCCAGTTCAATTTCTGTCACCAGGACATCTCTACTCTCCTGCAGGGCACAGCACTCTCTATTAGGACTGTGCAAACTGGAAGTCTGTGCCATTCTGCACAAGGGAGGACGGCTGGTTCTTTGTCATGTGCCCCTTATCTCCCCCCCCCAGGTCTGCCTCACCCCCCTCTGCAAGATGGTGCAGACAGTTGGCTGTGATTCCTGCCTATTCTGCTTTGGGCAAGGCCACAGCAGTTCCAGCTGTGCTGTAAACAGTTTATCCCAAAGGCTTGCAGCAAGAGGGCTTCGTACCTAAAAGCTGCTTTATGGGAAAGTTCCCTGAAGGGGGCACAATCGGCTCTGGCATGCTTGGGGGGAAGACACTTGGATAGGCTGGCTAGGGTTTCATCAGGCCCTCCAGCACCAACCCCCACATTGGTTCTAACCTCACTGTTGGTTCTATCAGCTCTACGTTCAAGTCCAAGACTGCACATTTCTCCTTGGAGCCAATTGGAGCCTCCTGCCAAAAAAGCAAAGTCTAAGACCAAGCATTTGGACAGACTGTCTCATTCCCTGTTGTCAACAAAGTCCAATTCTTTGCATAAATCTAAGTCAAAGCAACTGTAACCCTCAGTTTCAAAGAAACCATTGGATCCAACCTTGGTTCTGAAGACTCCATCTCTGGCACCTCACTCTGGGCTTCAATCCCTCTCTGTTTCTGAAGGTGTGATCATGGATCATGAAGAGCTCTCCATGCTCATTTCTCCCTTGCTTCCATCACCAGCCTCCCAAGTGGCACCACTTCCACACTTCAAGGTCAAGTTAGGTTCAGTTCCATCCAGTCCACATCCTCAGAGCTACTGGGGTCACTGTTATAGAAACTGGAGCAGATACTCTCTGTTTGCTTCTCTGTATCACTCCTTCTATGAGTATGGGTACAAGGGCTCTCCTTGTCTCTGTCTTCCTCTGTATCACTACTCAGATTACGAATACTATCCTTATGGGGCACTTAACTCCAAACTGGATCTATCAGGCTACCAGTCACCTTCTGCCTCTCAAGGAAATCTGATAACCACATAGACCATCAGGACCCAACATTGGAGCCATGTCCTCAGGACCATTAAGCTGGATCCTGCTCCAAGCTGGCATTAGAACCAACACCTTCTGATGTAGCAGCTGATACCTCTGCTCCTTCTCCAAATGAAGACCTTTGCTTCTATTTAGAACAGCTAGTATACATGGCCAGGTCCCTAGAGATTGAAGAGACTTTCTCTGCTCCTTCTGCTACTGACTCTTCATTCTGAGAAAGTTAGGCCAATAGCCTTCTCAATAATGCAAGGCATGTTGAATATCACTGCACATATTTGTGCCAAACCATCTTCCACTTCAGCAACCTTCAGAAACCTGTAAAATGTATATAAAACATGGAAGGAGAGGGTGGCTTTTTTAATTCACTCATCCTTGTACCAACTCCGCAATAACTAAGGCTCTGCAAGGGAAAGGTACCCAGAAGGGTTCATCCCATACTGTCTCTTTAGGCAACAAGGATAGAAAGTTATATATTCTAGGATGTGAGGTTTACAATTCCTCTGCCTTAGAGCCAAAACAGACGTGACGCATTTCACGTGCCGTCCACGCGATTGCACTTACACGTGTCTCCAGCGGGTTTTGCTGTTCACGTGCTGCCCGTGTGTTTCGGCACCCCCCCTACACGCGTTCGCGGTCGATCGTCCACGGGTTCTCGGCTGTACTTCTGTGACGCGCTTCCCTTGGCGCATGCTCACAGGAAAATGGCCGAGAAATAGGCCATCAGTTGCTGCACCTGAAGTGGCCGGCAGGTGGCGTCATGCATTGATCGTCACTATAAGTTGGCATCGCGTCATAGCACTCTATGCGCGCTGTCCGGGTTTGCCGACGCTTGTTGGGGTTTGCTGAAAGGGCTGTTCGAAGTGACGCGGGGTGCCAGCCCCAAGAGCAGCGGGCAGGTCCTGCGCCCGGCATGACCAGAGCCCGGCACACGCTGACTGGCCGCATGTGTGCAGGACCCATGGTTGTGCAGACACCTGTTGGCGTCTCTGGCCTGAAGGACTGGGCTCCCCGGTCCTGTGCCCGCCGATTCTGTTACGGCTTGAGGGCCGGCTCCCCGCCTGCATGTCCGCCCAATGAACATTTTGCTGACATTCAATTCCCTGGATGGTCCAATCCACCTTTCTTTGTGGTGGGGGCGGGTCTTGGGGTTGCCGAATTGGGGCGCCTCGTGATGATTGACGTGTTCCGCATCCCCTGGGGGTGCGCGGAGTGTGGCTGTGGACCGTTCGCCGAGGGGGTATAACAGTCCATCCAGACGCGAGCGCGCCGCACAGCGTGGAGCGATGCCGCCTCGTGTCTGAGCGCGCAGCCCCTGGCGTCGGTTCGAGGTCCGCATGCTGCTCACAGCGATCCTGCGCATGGGCTACGCGGGGGAGCTCATGCGCAGGGCACGGGCACGTGCGCCGCACGCCTGGGAGGCGCTCTCCCGCGGCCTGGCGGTGTCAGGCGTCGCGCGCTCGCCACAGGAATGCCGTGGGAAGTTCCGCCAGCTCCGGGACCGCTTCCTGCGCTGGCGCCAGGGGGGGTCAGCTCCGACCACCGCCACACCACCGCGCAATGGAGCGCCTTCAGGAGGAGTCTGAACAGTTGGCGGCGGCGGGCCAGCAGCCGAGAGGTGAGCAGCTTTTCCGCTTTGCGCGCTTTGCGCCGGCCGTGACTTTCTTCGCACGCCCCCTTTGCTGGTGGGGGACAAAAAAGTGCGCGGTGCGCCGGCTTGGCGGGCCAGGGGAGCGCGGCGCTGGAGGTCTGTGTCTTGACTGTTTGCTCTTCTGCAGGGGAGGAGCACAGGGCAGAGATCATATCCGTGACCAGTGGAGAGGAGGCGGAGGAGGTGCCGGGCGCGGTTGGCCTCCGTGCGCCGCCATCATCGCCCACCGGAGTGGCGGCGGATAGCTCAATCCGCCCTGAGTCCGCCACAACCATGGAGCAAGGTGGGTCTGCAAGTGTGACACGGATGTGCGGTTGAGGGCGGGGGAGGGGTCCCCCCCCGCCGCGGGCAGGGCGCTTGATGGGCCTGGCGAATGACGCGGCCCGGTGAATTGTGGAGCATATTTGTGGCCTTTGGCGCTACTCGTTGCGCCCAGGTTTGCTAGAACCCCAAGAGAAAAGTGTCGCGAGAGGCGGGCCATGTAAGGGCACGAACCGTTGGTTCCTGGACTTGACTGTTGCCTCAGCTGCATTGGCAGAAGTGAATTTTTTGCCTGCCCTTGAAATCGAGAGCCCTGAACACATAACGTTTTGTTCCGGCACAGACTCATCCAGTTCCAGCGCGGGGACTTCGCGGGAGGAGGGGCGCAGCGCAGAGCTGGAGCGGGGGGCTGTGCCCATTACAGTGCGTGGGCAGGTCGCGGTGGAGGCCTGCCTCAGAGTGTGTAAGCGGGGTGCCATTTCTGCTTCGAGAGGCGGGTGGGCCGTCAGGGTTTTGGGCCACTGGCGACGGCAAAGATCTGTGGCTATGTGGTGGCCGCGGTATTGATCACCGTGCCGGCCAGATCCATTGTCCTATGTTTCCCCACTGGAGACAGGTGGGGGGGAAGGGAACCCATTACTGGAGATGGGGTGAGCTGCCGGGATGGCGGGTGCGTGGCTCTCATTGTGCTCTCTCCTGCAGTGAACCGAACCGAGGCGGCGGTGACCAGGATGGCGGAGGAGATCACAGCTATTGGTCAAGCGGTCCAGGACATGCGCCGGGACATGGCCACACTGCTGGGGAGGGGGGGGGCGGGTGACGGTGCACACTCATAAAGAGAGCCTGCTGTGATTGGGGTTTGTTCAAGCACGGTTGCTTTGTAAATAAATGTTTGTTGTATCCCTGTTTACAGTCGTTTCGTGAGGAGACCCCCCCACCCCCCACCTCCAGGGGCCACACTACCCTGCGCGGGCCTGTTCAACATGTGAAGTTGAAGTGCAGTGGCTGCCTAGCTGTGGCTGATGCCAGGGAGAAGGGACACACAGCTCGCAGGTTGTGGAAGGGCACAAGCGGCTTGCCAGCTGGCTCTGTTCTCTGAGCACGTGTTTGGGGAGAAGGGGCACACAGCTTGCAGGCGCGCTCCTATCTCCTTTGCGGCCTAGCTGGCTACAGGGGAGCGTTTGTCATATTGGGACATGTTGGGACTTTTAGCACTCATGTTCGGGGGGGGGCAGCACACAGCTTGCAGGGTTGGAGCTGGCACCTGCCAGGGAAAAGGGGCACGCATGGCACTCATGTTTGGGGAGGGGACTTTTCCACTCTGGGTGCTCGGCACAGGTCAGGCGAGAAGCGTGCCCGGACATGTCCCAAAGTGACAGAGAAAAGGTGCTGGGGAAGCCTTCAGGTGGCTCTTGCCAGGCAGAGGGGGCACACATAGCACCCATCTTTGGGGAGGGGAGGCGGCACACAGCTTGCAGGCTTGCTCCCTTCTCCTTTGAGGCCTAGCCGGAGCGTGGCCTGCGACAGCTGCGTGCCCCTGCAAGTGCCGCTCTTGCACTCTGGGTGGGTGCCTGGCATAGGTCGGGCGAGAAGCGTGCCTGGACATGTCCCAAACTGAGAGAGACAAGGGGCTGGGGAAGCCTTCAGGTGGCTCTTGCCAGGCAGAGGGGGCACACATAGCACCCATCTTTGGGGAGGGGAGGCGGCACACAGCTTGCAGGCTTGCTCCCTTCTCCTTTGAGGCCTGGCTGGCTACAGGGGAGCGTTTGTCATATTGGGACATGTTGGGACTTTTAGCACTCATGTTCGGGGGGGGGGGCAGCACACAGCTTGCAGGGTTGGAGCTGGCACCTGCCAGGGAAAAGGGGCACGCATGGCACTCATGTTTGGGGAGGGGACTTTTCCACTCTGGGTGCTCGGCACAGGTCAGGCGAGAAGCGTGCCCGGACATGTCCCAAAGTGACAGAGAAAAGGTGCTGGTAAAGCCTTCAGGTGGCTCTTGCCAGGCAGAGGGAGCACACATAGCACCCATCTTTGGGGAGGGGAGGCGGCAAACAGCTTGCAGGCTGGGGCAGCCTCGAGGTGGCTCACAGCGAGGAGTGCGGCCATGCAGCCTGCATGTTTGTGGAACGGGACACGCGGCTTGCAAGCTTGCTCTTTTCTCCTCTCGGGCCAAGCTGGGCACAGGGGGGCATGGGTGGACCTGCGTCAGGAAAGGGGGGCTCGTGGGACGCCTGTCGCCATGGGCGGGAGCATCGTGCGGAAAAGGACAAAATGCGCATGCGCGGTTGGTTGATCAGTTCTCCAATCGCCCACGTATGCACACACCGGGTTCGAATGCGGGGCGCCATAGGCAGTGGGCGAGCGCCGTGCGCACTGCCCGTGGGGCCCCGCTAAGGGTAGCTGGTGCTATTCGGGCTTATCTCTCGCCCTGTAATGGGGGGTGTGGCCTCGGCCAACAGAGACCCCGGGGAAAGGGGGCGTGGCCTCGGGGGGAAAGGTCCAATCGGTTTGGGGGGGGGAAGGTCTGGAAAACATTTGTTTTGATTACCGGGAATTTGGGGGCGGGAATAAAGTGCACAAAAAATGTTTCCTGCAGCTTCATTGTGGCAACAATTGGGCAAAGGAGCCAATGGGCAATAAGCCCGAGGAAGCCATCACATCACCCCGTGATGGGGCTTTTGGGGGTCGGTGTGTGTGCTTGCTCTTTATTCTCCCAACCGCGTTCCGTCACTGGCCCGGGGGGGGGGCGTCACAGTGCAGGATGGCGACTGATAAAAGTGCACACGCGCAGATGACTGCTTGAATGTTGCAATCATCTACGTGTGTGCACTGCAGATTCGAATGCGGAGCACCGATGACAGTGAGCGGGCGACTTGTTCACTGGCCGCGGTGCCCCGCCAAGGGCAACGGGTCTATTCGGGCTTATGTCATGGCCGGGAAGGGGGGCGTTCCCTCGGCGAAGTAGGAAACATAACTTTACATGTATTGTTCTTTGATAAAATGGGCAGGGAATGCGGGGGGGGGAGGGCGCGCTTGCTTGCAGAAGGAGGTGAGGCAGCGTAGTTTGGGGTGGGGCGAAGTGAATGAAAAAGGGAGGAAAAACTTTTTCCCCTTTACCAATCCCCAGTGTTTGCTAAAAAGACAAGCAAAGCGGTCGTGCAAGTGTCTTTATTCATGAAAAAAAACCTGGTGCACTCAGTTCAAGCCAACATTAGAAGTGCTGGAGCACAAGTCAACGAGGGTGGTGCTGGATAACAAGCACCCGCCCCCCACCCACCCCCCGTGAACCGTGACCGGCACAACTGGCCGCCACCCCTCCCCGGCCGGATCTCTCGAAAGGCCAGCGTCCGTGCTTGCACAACGGCCCAAGCTCCCACCGCCACCTTTATGCGTCCGAAATCCGCCCCACAGCCGCCACCGGTTAGAAACAAAAAATAACCCCCTCAACATTGGGAAAACTCATTAGTAGGAATGCCCGAGAAGACGATTTGACCCCAGTGCAGTGGGGCCTCATACACCCTACAGCCGGTAGCGTCGTGGTGGGCAGCGCTGCCTTTTTGCAAACAGGTAGCCCCTAGGAAGGGGTTCGGGGTCGGCCCGGACACGGAACCTCTTTGTGCGGGGAGCGGGCGGCTCCGGCGGCCGGTTCTCATCTGCGGCGGGATCCGCCGCGGGAGCGTGGTTGGGAGCGTCGGTTGTGGGGGCGTCACCGTCTGCGGAGTCCCTGGGGCCGGCAGTGCTTGATGGTGTGGTGGCGGGGGCCTCAACCACCGAGACCATCCTCTCCAGGAGACGCACCATGTCGCGCATGCAGCTTTCTGCCGTGGCTGCTTGGCGCTCTGCCGCTTCAACCGCCCGGCTAAACAGTTCTTTTTGCTCGCCTCGGTCAGCAGCCTCACTCTGCCACGCCTCCTTCTCCACTGCGCAGGAGTCGGTCAGCTCCGACGATATTTTCTCCACCGCACGCCGAGTCGCCTCCATGCACACGATCGCCTTGTTGCGTGGGCGCTCCCGGTGCCGAAGTCGGAGGTTCGACGTTCGCTCCGCCGGAGACAGACGGCGTGTCCCGGCGGCCGTGGTGTTGGCTGGGTCGCGTGTGAAGAACGAGGGAGACGGTGTTAGATGGGAGCCTCCCTCCCGCAGGCACCCCGCATTCCCGACCGCACAACTGCCCACGGGACAAGGGGCATTACTCACCGATGGTCTCTGCCGCGGAGTGGTCGCCGGCCGCAGCTGCCGCAGATCGATCTGGGAGGCAATCGCCGGCGGGCTCCTCGAAGGTGTCCTCGGTGTCCTCCGTTCCACCGCCGGCCACATTGTGGGTATCCCCCTCCGGTTCCCCCTCATTGGCTCTGGCCGAACGTCGACGCCGGTCAACGACTGTTGGGGGGACGCCAGTGCCCATCACCCGTGGCACCACCAGATCCTGCTCCAGCCGGAGGAACCGGTTCAGCTCCTCAAAGAAGGGCCAAACCCTCCGCCCGTGTCCCGAACGACTGTTCCCGTCCACACACTCCTTGTAGCCCCTTCTCAGAGTCTTCGCCCGCTCACTACACTGCTCCCAGTCCCTGGGGAAACCCCTGGACGCCATCTCGTTCGCGATCCACTGGAACTGGCTCAAGTTCCTGTAGCTTGCGGAAAGCCTGCTCTGCACAGCGTCGTCCCCCCAAATCTGGATGAGGGCTCTCGTTTCCTCGTCAGACCAGGGGGCGGCCTTTCCCTTCTTGCCTCGGGCCGCCGGGACCACCAAGAGTCCAGCACCGGTGCAGGACGTGGGGCTGGTGCTGAGGGTGATCAAGAGAGGCAGACTGCTTGCGGGTTCGGGAGGTGCGGGGGGGTCCATGTTGCGGTTGGCCGTTCTGGGTATCCTTTGCTGGGCTCGGGAGCAACAAACGATCGTCAATGGCGGTCTTCACGGTCAGTTTCGGGCTGGTTTTACAGTACGTTGGAGGGGGGCGTGACGCTGACGCGGCCGGCAGGGGACCAATCGCCTGTCCCCTCGCTGCAAGAGACGGCTGCTCGAGAGCGTCTGGGCGTCATACTTGCGCGGCATTGGACAGTGTCGGCCGCGTCACGAGGGGGCGGGGGGGGCGGACGTCGAAGGAGAAGGGGCCGCTGTGGGGCGGGAACCGTTCCGGTCGCCGTCACGCCATGGCGCCCGCTCACGGGAAGAGGAGCAGCACGGGCCAGCCGCCGAGAGAAACACTCCGTGCCTTTGCACTCGCGCTCTCCTTGTTCGCGCGGTCGGTCATCCGCTCTACGGCCGCCACAGCTGACACTGTGGCCCTGCTCAGGAGGCAGCTGGGGGAGGACGGTAACGGCCGCCGCGCGCAACAAAAAAGAAGACTGCGGCAGTTGGTGGCAACACTTGCGTCCGTGGAGGAGATGGCGCAGTGCTTCATTGTTGCTTTCCCGCCGAGGAAGGCATGGGTGCTTCCCCGGGCATGCCCTCACTGGTGGCCGTGGTGGGAGCGCTACGAGTTCAGTGTCGGGCAGTGGCTGCAGCAGTTCAGAATGCGACGTGCCACGTTCGAGTACATCGTTGGGGAGCTTCGCGAAGATCTCGTCTGCGAGACGACCCACATGCGCGACCCAGTCCCTCCCGAGGAGATGATCGCCATCACCATCTGGAAGCTTGCCACAGGAACCACAAACTCCACGACACTGCCCGCCTTTGGCCGTGGCGTCTCTACCGTCTGCGGGATATTCGACGAGGTCTGCGAGCTCATCGCTGCAAAGCTGACCGAGAAGTGGATCTGCATCGATTACCTCGAGGACATTATCTCCGGGTTCGAGGAGAGGGGATTCCCCAATGCCTGGGGCGCCGTGGACGGGACACACATCGAGATCCGTTCTCCGCCTTTCTCTGGGGACAAGTACATCAACCGCAAGGGATACTGCTCCATGATTCTCCAGGCGGTGGTGGACAGCGATGCACGTTTCCTGGACATTTTTGTGGGCTTCCCGGGAAGGGCGCACGACAAGCGTGTGCTCCGTAACTCGCCCCTGTTCAAGAGACTCGAGGATGGCGCCCGTTGCCTGAAGCGGCTGGTCACTCTGGAGGGGGTCACATTCAACCCGGTAATCATCGGGGACCCCGCCTATCCTCTTTGGCCCTGGCTCATGAAGCCCTATCCGGCGCCATCAACGCGCGCCCAGGAGCACTTTAACTACAGACTGAGCCGGGCGCGCATGAGTGTGGAACACTCGTTCGGAATTCTGAAAAATCGCTGGCTTTATTTACAGCGCCCCCTACTTGTCAGCGAGCGCCTCATGGTCGCGGTTATCACCACCTGCTGCATCCTTCACAACATTTGCCTCTCGCGCGGGGACATCGTTTACGGGCCGTTCCCGTGCGAGCCGCTGATGGAGCCCGCGGATGAGCGGCCGCAGATTCCCTGGTCCGAGGCCGCTCTCACCGCGCGGGCAGTATCGATTCGTGCCGCCATAAGTGCGCACTTCCAGCATGCCCGATAATCCAATAAAGCTGTGTCCGGTACAGCCGGTTTCAGACTGTGTGTCTCTATCCGGGGCGGGGGGTGGGATGGTGGTGAGGTGGGCGGAGGGACAGCATCTGTGTGTTTGGGTGAGCACGGGGGAGGGGGGCCGGGTCGAAGGTGGTGGTGGTGGGGTGGGGGGCGGGCGGGCGGAGGAACAGCATCTGTGTGTTTGGGCGAGCACGGGGGAGGGGGGCCGGGTCGAAGGTGGTGGTGGGGGTGGGCCGAAGGACAGCATTTGTGTGTTTGGGCGAGCACGGGGGAGGGGGGCCGGGTCGAAGGACTGCTCTTTGGTGCCGTTCGGTGCCGTTTTAGGCAGAGGACCCCATGGGCATGAGGATAGAAGGACGGTTTTGTGCTCATGGGGATCCTCGCTCGATCCTGGGCGACCCATCACAGTCACGGTTTTCTTGTTTATTGCCGGGGGGGGCCTCTAGAGGCTTGATTGGTGCTTGGCCCGGCCGCTTGACCGGAGTTAGGGCAACCCTCTACATGCTCTGTCTTTTATTTTTCAAGAGATCGTGCTGTTGCAGCCCGGCGGTTGCTCTTGCCTGGGGGCAGGAACACACCGCTTCGAGTTGGGGTTCACACAGCATACCCCGGGTTTGATTTGCTGTGTGTCCCCATCCCCAGGTCCTATTCCGACCGGTGCATACAAATGGAAAGAGATACAAAAAAAAACCCCATCATGGAAGACTTCACTCCAAAATGTGTCTCAACCCAAAATGGTGTTTAAAATCCTCTCTTGCTAAGCAAAGTCCAGCTCCTGGGTAGCCGTTCTTAAAATTACCCCACCCCAAAATTGCTTCTAGTCTGGCTTTCATTAGATTCCCACAATTTCCTGGAACTTTAAATACCATTGATAAATATCAAGCAGTCACTGTTTATAACACCTAATGAGGTCATGATGCTGTTTGGTCAACTGAAGAAAACATGACCCCCTCATAGGGTTGCGGCAAATTATTTTGTGTATGTGTGTGTGTGTGTGCGTGCATGTGACATTTTGGTTTAATAAAACAATTAAAAAGAATTTGCTCAACTGCATGAGGAAATCATATTTTCTTTGGGTAGAATCGCCCACATTTGGTGACATGGAAAACCAGCAGACTCCTCAATAAAGGCAAATCTGGAAGCTGTTTGCAGGGAGAGTTTTCACAGGAAGGGCCCGGGGGGAGCCTTGACTGTGCTCTGGCCCGGGAGCAGGAGCACACTCCTGGGATATTTTCTGGGGAATAATACAGAGGGGGCCCTGGTTGGCAGGCCTGGGAGCAGGGACACAGAGCTGGGATTACTGGGGGTGGCACATACAGCCTACTGGGCTTCGCTTTGTGTGCGCCTTTCAGGATGCCTGGTGCTCCGTTAATGTCCTTTACCAAGAGATCAGGGGGGTTGCGTGAGGGCCCTCCCTTATTCAGAGCCAAATTCGAAGGCCAGGCTATTGGATCGTTGGTCTAATCCGGCCTGGTCCGGGCATTGCTGCACGAAATTTACCCACAAAGGAGTGCAATGGTGAGAGTCCTGGTTCCACGTGGAATTGGGGCCCTCCACCACCCTGCCGGCCACAGTGTGGCAGCAGGGCCATGTGGGATTTCGGCGGCGCCCATGGAGATGGGGCGACTACGCCGCCCGCACACCACGCAGCGATTGTGACGTTTCAGTCATGGTGGGCGCCAAGGCAAACCGCAATCCAGCCTCTCCGCAGCCTTGTGAAAGCCCAGGTGTGCTTGCAGTGGGTAAAGAAGGTGCTGACTGTGCCGGCTCCTGCCCGGCGCCCGCCCAATCATTGTGGCTACTCTGCTCCCATGCTCTCTGCTCTTAATTTACATACGAATAAGCAGCTTGGCCAGCCAGTCATCCAGGCTCCGCTCCACCCACAGGACCTCCCCACCCAGGCCTACTCATGGTGATGGCTCGCCCATTGTCTGCGCCCTTCCTTTTGTCACTGTTTTGTCGGGCCCCCGTGGGGGCCCTAAGCGTTGTTTCGTCTCAGCAGAAGCTGAGTTCATGGGTGGGCATATGACCGCAAGCCGTTTTCGAGCTCGCGAGAAACCCTGCTCCACGTGGAAACGGGGCTCTCACCAAACCGCCACATTGCGCGGCGGTCGAACTTGGCTCTGAATAATGAAGTCGCCCTCATATTCCTGGTTTTATTGCCCACAGGCTCCATCCCAGCCCGCTTGCGGTCAGGTCACGGGTGCTCGATGCTGCGTGGCGGATGCCACGTTTCAGCATCGGGCGAAGACGAGGGGATGGTGCTTGGTCGGTTATGGGCTGAAAAGCCTTATTTTTTGGGGCGCATGCCGGTTTAATACCGGCAACGGGCGGATAGGCGTGCACTATAGGAAAAATCTGCATATTCCTTCCTGGCCTGCCGTTTCTCGGGGCAGGGGGAGGACTTTCCCCACCACTGTTCCAACGGAGCAGGTTTCGTTCGGGGGATCAAATGGGCGCGCGGCAAGAGGGATGGCTTTGAGTCCATTGTGATCCCTGTTCGATCCTTGACTGGCCCGCGTTGCCTTCTTTTCTTTTTCTGGGGCCCAAGTTGCTGTGCAGGCAGTGTGATTTGCACATGTTTCCGCGACAGGCATGTACTGGCCGCGCCCCGGGGACCTCTCTTTTGTCCTTCAGATTACTCCTGCGAGGGAACACTAGCCTCTCATTGAATTTGAACGACTGGCCAGCCGCGGCCTCTGTCCTCCAAATCTTCCTTGTGTCCTGTCCTGCTTCTCCCTCCCTGCCCTCCCCCCCCCGATCGCAACATGGAGGACACAGGCCACTTCGGGGAGACTTGGCTAAGGAGTCCCCAAAGCCCCCTGCCGTTTCTGTTCTCCGACTTTGTGTTTGAGGCACAATTATTGGTCTTGCAGGAGAGATTTGCCTTGTGCCAAGAGTGGCGGAGGGTTTTTGTGTGTCTCCCTTGTGTCACTCGGACGTGAGGCCTGCCGCGGGACTCCACCCAGAATAAGCGACCTGGCACCATACGGCCAAAAAAGGAAACCCGATAGAAAAATAATTCCGCTGTGTCCGATGACGGTCGGAGCCACTTTTTCCGGGGGGGCGTGGGGAAACCATCGACCGTTCAGCAGGAGCCTGTTGCAGGCAGGGGTCCCCATGGGCAGAGCGCTGAACCCTTCTGGCAATGGGGACTCGTTCTAGCCCTGGGGGTGGTGCGCTTCTTTCTGGGGAAGGGGGAAAGGGGGGGCACGATTGGGCCGGTAGAAGGAATGATGGTCGGAGCCATTTCGCAGGGGGGAGGGTTTTCGCCTCAAGCGTTCCAACAGAGCAGGTTTCGTTTGGGGGATTCAATGGGCGTGCGGCAGGCCCCGTGGGGGCTTGTTTTGCATGTTCTCCTCTCAGGGCCCCAAGTTGGTTTGCAGGCAGTTTGATTTGCACATGTTTGCGCGACAGGCATGTATTCGACGCGCCCCGAGCGCCACTCCTTTGTCCTTCATATCTTCCTTTTGTGCGATGCAAGGGTGAAGTCATCCGATGTTAAGATGCGCTCTGCCTCTCCCCCCCTGAATTCCCTCCCCGAAGGTCGCAGCCGAAATATGCATGCTATCAGAGGGGGCTGCCGCACAGGAGTCCCGTAGAGCAACAAGCAGGAAGGCCCGCTTAGTGCCCTGGGACTCCTTGTTCGAGCCCCGCATAGCCGCCCGCCCGGCCCGCCTCCCTTTTTCGCGTCTGCTGAGACCGACGGGTGGGACCCGCGCTGGCGGCCGCCGGTGTCCCCATGAATTTTTCACTGACCGGGGTGGGGCGCGACCTGAAGCGCCCGGTCGCTCGATCTTGGCACCCTGACTGAGAAACGCCCTAGCAATGTATAGCCCGGGAGCTTGTGTGGCAGAGTCACATTATACAACAGATTATAAGAGTCACATGACTCGCGCCCACCCCAGGCGTGCCCTGGACCTCCGATCTGTGTTCTTCCCCCCCCCCCCCCAAATCCAAAGGTTTCACTCCAGGCCTCCCCTGCCTGTGGAGACACGGCAGGGCCTTGCATGGCTCTTCCCAGCCATGGCCCAGAGGAGAAAGGAGCAGCCCTGCCAGATCTGTGTTCCTTCCCCCCCCCCAAATCCAGAGTGCTGGTTCCAGGCCCTAGGCCAGATCACCCCCCAGGCGTGCCCTGGGCCTCATGTGTCAATATTGAACCAGAAAAGGTTTTACTCCAGGCCTCCCCTGCCTGTGGAGACATGGCAGGGCCTTGCATGGCTCTTCCCAGCCATGGCCCAGAGGAGAAAGGAGCAGCCCTGCCAGATCTGTGTTCCTTCCCCGCCCCCCAAATCCAGGGTGCTGGTTCCAGGCCCTAGGCCAGATCACCCCCCAGGCGTGCCCTGGACCTCATGTGTCAATATTGAACCAGAAAAGGTTTTGCTCCAGGCCTCCCCTGCCTGTGGAGACACGGCAGGGCCTTGCATGGCTCTTCCCAGCCATGGCCCAGAGGAGAAAGGAGCAGCCCTGCCAGATCTGTGTTCCTTCCCCCACCCCAAATCCAGGGTGCTGGTTCCAGGCCCTTTGGCCAGATCACCCCCCAGGTGTGCCCTGGACCTCATGTGTCAATATTGAACCAGGGCCTTGCATGGCTCTTCCCAGCCATGGCCCAGAGGAGAAAGGAGCAGCCCTGCCAGATCTGTGTTCCTCCCCCCCCCCCCCAAATCCAGGGTGCTGGTTCCAGGCCCTAGGCCAGATCACCCCCCAGGCGTGCCCTGGACCTCATGTGTCAATATTGAACCAGAAAAGGCTTTACTCCAGGCCTCCCCTGCCTGTGGAGACACGGCAGGGCCTTGCATGGCTCTTCCCAGCCATGGCCCAGAGGAGAAAGGAGCAGCCCTGCCAGATCTGTGTTCCTTCCCCCCCCCCCCAAATCCAGGGTGCTGGTTCCAGGCCCTTTGGCCAGATCACCCCCCAGGTGTGCCCTGGACCTCATGTGTCAATATTGAACCAGGGCCTTGCATGGCTCTTCCCAGCCATGGCCCAGAGGAGAAAGGAGCAGCCCTGCCAGATCTGTGTTCTTCCCCCCCCCCCCCAAATCCAGGGTGTTGGTTCCAGGCCCTAGGCCAGATCACCCCCCAGGCGTGCCCTGGACCTCATGTGTCAATATTGAACCAGAAAACGTTATACCTCAGCCTCCCTTCCCCCCAAATCCAAGTTGTGTGTGTGTTCCAGCCCCCCGGCAAGAGCACCCTCCAGGCTTCCCCAGCACCTTCTGTTTAAAGATTATCCCAGAAAATGGGTTCCCAAAACATGCAAACATGCTCAAAGCGCAACCCGTTTCCGGATCCAGGACATGTGTATACAGTGTGCGGAGCCTGTTAAGTTTAAACAAAGCTTTATTTTGCCGACAGACAGGGCTCACCATGGCAGGCGGGAACACCAGGCCAAAAAACTTGCTCCTCTTCCTGCTCAACTGTCCATCGAGCCAGACGCCCCCCCCCTTCGACGGCCAAGCACCTGGGCAAAGCTCGGGACACGCGAGAATGCCCTCACTCTTTTTGGCGAGGGTGGACGCGGGGTCGAAGTCCCAGGCTCTTCGCGGAGTTGCTCGGGTGCGTGCGGTCTTCCACGCTGAGTTGCCTCGAGAAAGGCGGCAGGAGACATCCCACCATCCAGCAGGTCATCTCCTCCTCCTCCTCCTCTTCCTTCCCCGCAGTGGGGCCTGCTGGAGGGAAACCAATTGGAAAGCAATAAGCATTCTTTGCCCCGACCAACCATACCACTGAGTATTGTGGAAACACCGACCAAAGCCCCCATCTAGGCGCCCTCTGTCGACCCAACAGTGACCTCGCAGCGCCCACTGGGTCGCCAAGGATGGGGTGGCACAAGAGGACTGGACGGGGCGGTGTCCGGGGGGCCGCGATGCCTCTGGCGAAACACCCATTAGCCACTTACTCCAAAACTGGTCCCGGTGTGCCTGGATTCTCTCATGGGCCAACCCCACAGCCTCCATCCGTCGCTCGGTGTCACTGGCTGAAAGAAAAGCGGTGTAACGATTAAGGAATTTCCATCGTTTGGGGATTCTGTTCCATCCCCAAACCTGCAAGCTGTGTGTCCCTTCTCCCTGGCAATCGCCACCCCCAGCCTTCCCCAGCACCTCTTCTGTCATATTGGGGGATGACCGGGCCCGCTTCTCTACTGACCGTAAAATTGTCCGCACACGCTTCTCGCCCGACCTATGCCGAGTGCAAAAGTGGAACTTGCCCGGGCATGCTGCCGGCCCAGCCCATGCTCCGCTTTAGCCAGCTAGGCCTAGAGAGGAGAAAGGAGCAAGCCTGCAAGCTGTGTGGACCCTCCCCAAACATGAGTGCTATGTGTGTCCCATCTCCCTGCCAGTTCCCCGCTCCAGGCTGCACCAGGACACACAGCGTGCATATCCGCTGGACTCTTGTTTGTCATATTGGGACATGTCCGTGCACGCAGCCGGCCCAGCCCATGCTCCCCTTTAGCCAGCTAGGCCTCAAAGGAGAAGGGAGCAAGCCCGCAAGCTGTGCGGCCCCTCCCCAAACATGCGAGCTGTGTGTCCCTTCTCCCTGGCAAGAGCCACCTGTAGCCTTCGCCAGCACCTTTTGCTTGTCATCTTGGGAGATGTCCGTGCACGCAGCCGGCCCAGCCCACGCTCCCCGTTAGCCAGCCAGGCCTCAAAGGAGAAGGGAGCAAGCCCGCAAGCTGTGCGGCCCCTCCCCAAACAAACAGGTCAAGAGCCAGCACCTTTTGTTTGTCACATTGGGACATGTCCGGGCACGCTTCTCGCCTGACCTATCCCCAGCACCCAGAGTGTAAAAGTGGAACTCGCCCGGGCACGCTGCGAGGCCGCAGGCCAATGTCCCCCTTTGGCCAGCTAGGCCTCAGTGGAGAAAAGAGCAAGCCTGCAAGCTGTGCGTCCCATCCTCAAACATGAGCGCTGTGTGTCCCAGCTCCCTGGCAGCTCGGCCTCCGCCTGGCGCCACACAATCGGCTGTACAGTCGGTTTGTTGATGTAATATTGCCTCTGACAAGCAGAGCTGCAACCTTTTGTTTATGTTCACTTCTGTATTACTATCAATTGCTGACCATAATCATTATAACCATTAGATATCATTATAATATTTCACAGTTTATTCTATCCTGTTAAGAGCAAGCACAAAAAAATCAGCTCTTTAAAAGTTCTCCTTTTGGAGGTTGGGTTTATAAAAAAATTCTAAAACCTGCATTGGTACTGCTGCATAGTCCTTTACCTAACCTCTTTCCCAATTGCAGAATCTTGTGATCTCAATCACATTCTTCAGATGGTAGATGCTAAAATAGCATGCCACACTCCAGAACTTCCTATATAGCAAAATGCACACAAAAGTTTTAACACTGGAAGCTCTCTATCTTGGTTCAGGAGGTAGAACCATGCAGGCAATGTACTGTGCACTGAGACCGGCTTCTACTGAAATGAATAGAAATGCTTTTCTAGGTTGTGGGACACTTGGGTGCAGACAGGAGTTCTAGAACTCAGAGGAGAACCTAACTTTGGAGTGCTGACCAGCCAAATACCAGCTGGTAGAGCTGTGACTGACCCAAGGCCATGCAGCTGGCTTCAAGTGGAGGGGTGGGGATTCAAACCTGGTTCT
Source organism: Eublepharis macularius (assembly GCF_028583425.1). Classification (NCBI taxonomy): domain Eukaryota; kingdom Metazoa; phylum Chordata; class Lepidosauria; order Squamata; family Eublepharidae; genus Eublepharis; species Eublepharis macularius. Next base: position 70,531,731 of record NC_072797.1, on the reverse strand, counting down.
CCAGATTAGAATCCCGTGGCTCCTAACCGCGCTGTGAGGCCGCAGGCCAATGTCCCCCTTTGGCCAGCTAGGCATCAGAGGAGAACAGAGCCGGCTTGCAAGCCGCTAGGCTAGGCCTCAGAGGAGAATAGAGCAATAGAGCTTGGGCCGCCCAACAGAGAATAGAGTTTGGGCTGCCCAAGCACCTGGAGTTCAAAGGTGGAACATTCCTGGGCCCGCTGTGACGCTGCAGAACACCGCACCCATCGAGGGACAGCTTCCGGGGGCCGCCCACTTGTTTCTTGACCAGACTTACTTTGTGGTCGCTCGCCCAGAAACTCCTTTTCCACCATGTCGACCTCGATGTCCTCCACAACAGCGGTCAAGTTCCTGCGGACCGTGTGGGCGAGATCGACACGGTCAGGGAACAGCGACTCCAGGCGGAACGGCACCATGGTCTCCTCCGCCGCCTCCCGCTCATGCTCCGTCAGCGCCTTTTCCTCCATGGCCGCGGCCGCCTGCTCCGCCCACTCCTCACGCCAGTTGCTTGGCACCCACTCCGCCATGCTTTGCGACGATGGCGGAGGCACGTCTGGTCGGCAGGGGAAGCCTCACGAGTTTGCGCGGGTTTGCGCGGGCAAACCAACTGCACAGCCAATTGCGTAGCACCAGTTTGCGCGGGTTTGCGCGGGCAAACCAACTGCACAGCCAATTGCGTAGCACCACGCGGAGGCCGAAAGCTGGTTGGTCGTAGCCGAAAAAGCGGGAATCGGAGACACCGACCGGGTCAATGCGGCAGGTCAAGAGCTGATCAAGCCGCCCCTATTTCCTGGGGCCTCTGAACGGAAAACCAGACGCAGCCGTGATGGGGTCCACCTGGAGGCACCAGGGGCAGTGCGCCCCTGGATTTTGGGCAAGAAAATTTTTCTGACAGACATGTCTTAGACCTCGCCCGTGCACTCCCCCCAAGCCCTGGGCGGGCACTGGGATTTCGGACAGTCCCATGTGTGTTTCTCACAAACATGTTCCCCCCTCCCCAAGTGAAGACATGTCTGTGTTTGTCTGTGTTTGTCAAAGGCATGCCCCCCCAGTGGACAAGCACCAACCAACGGACAGGGCCCCCCGCCCCGCTTCGAAGCCCTCAGGCAGCTGGGCAAGATCCCGGAGCGCGGGGGGGACCCGGGGGGCCATCTCTGACACGAAGCCAAACAGTCAGCCAATCTTTGGAGGCCCACGTTGGAGGCCCGCGGACCAGTCCATTGCGCGTCACCTGCTCGCTCGCAAGCTGCAGGCAATAGCGCCATCTAGCAGTCATTGAGAGGTCCACAGCCCCCAGGATGGTAAAAATAGCCGCTCTGTACTGGGAACTCGCTGGTCATCAGGAGGGGCACGTGCAGACGCGGACACACAATCACAGGTCTGGTGCGGGCAGGACACGCGCTGAAATTCTGAAACAGCCACGGGCGGGCCGAAACAGACGGGAGCGCGGACACGTGCACAACCACGTGTAGTTCTTAACGTGTGTTTTGGCTCTTAGCCTTCAGAATTTCCAATTTTGAGGCCATGCTGAGAAGATACCAGCTCTTCCTTTGGCATAACATAGGCTCCTACCACCAACTTATTCCAGATGCGAAAAAGCCATTGGCCAAAGTGCTGCAAGGAGAAGTCATTAAGTTCCTTGTGCAGTAGAGCAAAATAGCTTGTCACACTAGAGATGATTCCACTAGATCCCTGGCTTTGGCCATCACCTTGATGAGACATGCCAGGCTAAGTTTCATGGTACTTGCTCCTCATCATTTAGCAAGGATAGAGGATTTACCATTTGATAGTTGTCATCTATTCAGCATCACTACAGTACCATAGATTTATAGCATCCATATTTCATTAAAAATGAGTTCAAAAAATTCCTTTATTTTCAGTATGCAACATGTTATTCCAATATGCTGTTCTGCCTTCTGACTTTCTTCTGCCCCAAGGGTTTTCATAATGGTTTTGGCAGTAATTATTGCCTACTTCAGGGAACAGAGATTTAATTTTCAACTAAGATGTGGTCCTTTATGGACATTATAGAAGATAAATGGAATAGACAGCTGACTAGCAGAATACTATGACATGTATTAGAGTGAATGGTGCAATGTAATAGATATGTAACTTCTTTTTTCATTCTTTCTTTCCTTTCTATCCCCCTTCCCTCTACTTTCTACTCCCTATTTTCTATCTAAAAAAAATAAAAATAAAAATCGTATGTAAAAAAACAAAACACCCTGTGAGGTGGGTGAGGCTGAGAGAGCTCCTAGAAGCTGTGACTGACCCAAGGTCACCCAGCTGGCTACAAGTGGAGGAGTGGGGAATCAAACCCAGCCCTCCAGATTAGAGTCCCGTGCTCTTAACCACTACACCAAACTGTCTCTCTTATTTGATCAGATTCTCTGATCTAGTGGCCTGCATGAGAAAATCCGTTGACAGGAGTCCCATTTGGCCTTCTCCAGATACACCTTTCCCTGGTTATAGATACTTCCTTTCAGGGTAGGTAGCCCTCTTCAACAAGGCACAGCTGGGTGGGATATTAATCCCCACGAATCCACTCTCCACACTAGTATTGTAAACTCAGGGCAGTAAAATATGCCCTTTCAGCTTGCCTCAAGTTGGTGAGGGGGGAAAATGTGCAGGTCTATATTGACAACACCATAGCCATACAATACATTAACAGGTGAAGGAGAAATAGTTGCCCTGGCTTTATTCTGTGAGACTTCCCTGATAGGTGAATAGGCCATCTACCACAATGTGGGCCTTCAAGCCATACATACAACAGAAAAGGATGGTTGTTTGGCAGATGCTTTGAGCCATGCCTCTTGGGAAGTTCACGAATGATCCTTTCCCACCAAACTTCTCCTCCCTCTTTTCTCCTCCTGGGGGACCCCTTCCATAGACTTTTTGCTATCTGCTCTTAACGTGAAGTGCAAAACATTTTGCTCCAGGACGAATTTGCAATCCATAGGGAATGCTTTTCAGCATCTTTGGCATTGCGCTCTTCTATGCCTCCCCTCATGCCCGTCATTACTCAGTCCCTCAGCAAAATGCTACTAGGTGGAACAACAGCCATCTTCATAGCCTCGTACTGCCTGAGACAGAGCTGGATCACAATCTTTTGTCTGACGGCCAAACACAGGACATATTTCTTTCCCCAGGTTCCTGATCATCTCCACATTGGGGAAATTTACCACAACAATATCCACAGCCTCAACCTAACTGCTTGATTTGTCCAGTCACAATAGAGGAATATTCTGAAAATGTACAGGATATTCTGCTTGAAGCTAGAAAGCCCTCCACCAGAAAATCCTTCTTGTTCAAGCGGCAGAATGATGAACAAGGTGGGCATGGACCCTGTTACTGGCCTTCTCCCAGCTATTGTTGATTACCTTGTTACCCTTAAGGATAGTGGTCTAGCCAGTTCCTCCACCAAGGTTCACGTTGCTGCGATCTTCGCGTTTGATTCCTCAGTCTTAGGGAAATTGGTCTTAAATAGAGCCTTTCCCCAGTTCTCACTAGGCTTAGGGGTAAGCCCTTCAAACTCTCGGCTGCAGCTCCTCTTGAATACAACTGCCTTTTAAATCACCATTGCATTTTCCAGGAGAGAGAGCAAGATTCAGACAATAAGGGTTGAACCTCCCTTCCTCAAATTTCACAAGCATAGGGTGGTTTTATGGCCAACTGAAGGTGGTGTCATCTTTTCATCTTAATCAAGATTTGGTTCTACCAGTCTTTTTTCCCAGTGCCTAAGGATAACTTGGAGAGGACCTCACACACCTTAGATGTTAGGCACATGCAAAGAACAGAAACATTTTGGAAGGATAGAAATCTTTTTATGGTTTACAGGTACTCTCTTATCCTTTTTATAAACACTGTTGGCGGGAACTGAGCTAAAGGGTAGGAAAGCACCTTGCACTGTTAGGAGCTTTTCGAACATCCACAGCTAGGGCTGCCAGACCCCCGGTGGGGGCGGGGGATCTCCCGCCCCCACCCTGCCACCCCCGCCCCTCCCTACCTGTCCAGCAGGGGGACACGCACCTTCCATGCGCGCCCCCCTGTGGTGCTGCGCGCCCCCGTGCACAGCAACCGCCAGGATCAGGCCCGTTTTAGCCTGGATCGGGGTCCCTGTGGAGTGTGGGAGCATTCCTGCGCTCCGCAGGGGCCCACAACGGGCCCAATCCGCACCAAAATGGGCCCGATCTGCGCCCATTTTGGCGCGGATTGGGCCCGTTTTGGTGCAGATTGGGCCCGTTGTGGGCCCCTGCGGAGCGCAGGAATGCTCCCGCGCTCCACAAGGGCCCAATCCACGCTGAAATGGACCCGATCTGTACCAAAATGGGTGCGGATCAGGCCCGTTTGGGCGTGGATCGGGCCCGTTGTGGGCCCCTGCGGAGCACAGGAACACTCCTGTGCTCCACAGGGGCCCACAACGGGCCCAATCCGCACCCAAACAGGCTGCGTGGTGACGTCACTTCCCAGCAGTGACATCATCATGCTTGCAGGAGCGCGCACGCACGTGCTCCACATGTGCGCACCCCCCCCAGGTAAGAGCCAGGTCTCAGTCTCACGCTGGGAGATCAAGGGGGCCTGGCAACCCTACCACAGCAGACCTGTGCATGCACAGTTCCCATGTGTACCTGCACAAAAGAACACTCAATGAACATTACAGCTAAGTGCAACTATATTTACCTACTGATGTATAACACTGACTACCCCAGTAGTTATCCAGACAAACTGGGATTGTACATTGCTTTAACATGATTCTACCAGCTGTGGAGAATCATCACATGATCTCCAAGCTAATCAGAAGGTATCTGGAAAGAAGCTTCTGTTACACACACCCCCAACTTCAGTGTGCTTCCCACTGGGCATATTTCCTGTATAGACCAGGGATAGTAGGTAGTAGGTATACTCTTGGTGTACATGATGATATATAATCAAGACAAATATGTCTATTTTGCCATATGGATGCAATCAGAGAGCCTATTCTCTTTGAGAATTTCCTGCTGTATGTGCTGGTGATGAATGAACCCATCTGTGTTCATGGGAGGAATAAGCAGTTCTCTAGACTGACAACATGTCTTTAAGAGAGGATTTCCTGTTTTCTCTAGGGTTTTCATCCTGCTCACATTTGCTCTTGTTTATTCATACATTATGTCCAGGGACAAGCTGTCCGTACCCCCCGGACTTACCATAGCCATGGCACCCAGCACCTGTGAAAGGCAGATGCCTGGGCCTGGGGGAGCCACAGATGGGCAAGAAGACAGCCCACAGATGCCAGGAGACCTGGGAGCAGCCGTAGACAAGCCCCAGACCTCTCCCCAGGTGCAAGGCACCAAAGGGCAAAACACACCCAAACCACCAAGTAGAGAGGCAGGAAATCCCCCGCCCAGGCATACATTGGGTGGTGCTGGCAAGCAGGGTGTCAGGCACACAGAAATGCCACCTGCCTAGGGGACCTATCTAGCTGCACAGACGCCCCTGGAGAGGAGGTTATCAGGCCACCTTGCCTGGAAAGGCCCTGCAAACCCCATCCTCTAAACACGGAATAAGGGGAAAGGGAGAGGCTGGAGCTGGGGAGAGACATCTGGGAGCCTCCCCAGCTGGTCCAGATCAGAAGCAATTAGCCCAGGAGAAGAAGGGTGGAGATGAGAGCAGGCAGGGACATCTGGGGCCAAGCTAGAAGAGACGAATTACACTTGAATGGCAAGTGAACAGACTCATATGTATTCCTCCCTGTTCACTTGTGCTTGATCGAGTGGAGTGCAAGTGAACAGGGAGGAATACATGTGAGTCTGTTCACTTGCCATTCAAGTGTAATTTGTCACTAGCTTGGCCCCTGGAGGCCTCCCCAGCTGGCCAAGATCAGGAACAATCAGCCCAGGAGAGGCAGGGAGGAGAGCAGAGCATGAAGCCCTATATAAGCAGGCTCAGTAGGTAGCCAAGGGGGGAGACTTGAGGAGTGGATAGAGAGAAGCGAGTGTGTGGTGTTGAGAGCAGGCGGCGGCGGCGGTGGGAGTAGTAGTAGTATGGGAGTGAGAAAGGAGGCAGCAGGCAGTCAAGGCAATGGAGTGGACGAGAGGGTGCGTGGGTGATGTATACCCCTACTCCAGCCACGGACTCAACATTGGCGACAAGCCTCAAGGCAACCTCCCCAAAGCACCTGCCACGGACGAGAGTGCCCCACATGGCAGTGCCGAGGCAGGGCAAGGCTGCTTACCTAAAACCCCAGCAAGATGCCAAGGGGCCCAGTGCAGCTGTGCCCCAGCCGAGGTGGGGCGAGTCTGCTTACCTGAAGCCCTCCACAGGCAGCAGGGCGCCAGGTGTAGCCATGCCTGGACGAGGGCCTGACACATTAGGAACCAAACTAATGCCCCATATAATAAACATTTGGTGGGGATGGGGAAATCAGAACATTGTTACATGTGTCATTGTCCCAGGTGTAATCTTCTACCATTGTTTCATTAATTTCTCTAGACTACCATTGCACTTATCATCTGAGAGTCAAATGTGCTGTTTTCTTGAGTTCTAAATTTCCCATCCACCTCCAGTCTTCACTGCATCTGGTGAGTCACTGACTGTAGTAACTGAAGAATGTATTTGCTGGTTCCCATATGTTACAGTGAGGCATTTCAAGTATTAATTAAGCTGTATAAACAGTGGCATCACCAAAATGTTTACTTGCCTATTTATTGTGGACAAACTGTGCTAACTCTTTGGCTTGAATGCAGCTATTCCAAGAAGGATTTTAAATAAAGAAAGGCCTGTAGAATTAAATGGATACTGAAGACCAAATTTAGAGAGTTAGATCTAAAGTACTGCAGAGGTCTTCTGTGGAATAGAACCTGACTGTTCCCTCCACCACCTGGCATCCTGTGGCCACTGAAATGATGCCTCAAGTGAGCATTATGGGGAAGTCTGCAAGGGAAAGAGTGAATCAACAAAAATCTCCCTCTCCCCCCAAGTGTTCTCTGGTGCCAGAAAATGAGGGTTGGACGCAACTGAGAGACTTTTGTTTTGCGTCACATACTGGTAAACCAAGGTAAGCAGAAAAATTCCATTTTAAAAGCTATTTGGGAAAATGTATGGGAAGTAATGTGAAAGGCAGGTTTATAATAGCAAGAGAAACAGCCAAGATAGTCATACACTAAAAATTATCACTAATTTAAAATTATCACATATTCTGTGGCTCATGAAACACTCTACTATTTCTTTAGTGACATTGAGACTAGGCTACTGTAATGCACTCTATTTAGGTCTCCCCTTAAAATCAACTTGGAAACACCAGTTAGTGCAGAATGCTGCGGCTCAGTTATTAACAGGCAGTGCATGAATATGACACATTCTGTAGCTACTCCTTTGGCTGCCCATTAGTTACCGGGTTCAGCTCAAGGTACTGGCCATCACATACAAAGCCTTCATGGCCTTGGAGCCTCATGTCTGCAGGACTGCCTCTCCTCCTATGCCACACCATGACAACTTCACTCATCTGAACAGGCCGTCCACAGGTGCCACCTGCAAATAGGCAAGATCAACAGCTGCCCACACACCTTCTGGGCATACAGCATCAGTCACTGGGGGAGTAAGGGGGAATTTCTTGCATTATGCAAGGGGTTGGTCTAGATGACTCTTGAGAGGTCCCTTCCAGCTCTGTTTCTATGTGCATTCTCTCTAATAGCCCCAACTTTATATAATAGCATGCCTGAGGAGAACAGGAAAGCACCCATACTTTTGGCTTTTCACCAGATATGTAAAACAACTATTCAGGAGTGTGTTTTTATAAAGGAAACAGGGCTGCATTATAACATAATGATCCAGAAAGATGAGAGAATGGGACTGTGGACTATACTATTAAATAAACATTATCTGTTGTCTGTTTTTATCTTGCTCTCACTGCACTATATTTCTACTTTTCCTGCATTGTTAAACATGTCATGTTTAATTCTTATGCCCTCTAAAAGATTCTGCAATCCTAGTCCTATTACTTCATTTACTATATGTCTCCTCAATGCTATTTATTATACTGACTTACATTACGTAATCCACCTTGAGTCTTAGTGAGAAAGGAAGACTGAATAACATAAATAAAAATAAATATCAGATATATAGCAGGTTGTGAAGAACACAATGGTTCAGTATCCCATTAAATTTTAATTCCAAGGCGTATGAATAGGATTATTTGAGAAATAGGCAGCTAGACAATTGCTGCCCATGTATAAAAACACATTTCCTAATCTGGAAACCCTGCATGATTTGAGACTCAGTTTTTATTAGCATTGTGTTTCCTCATAATCTCTTCTGGTCATCAAGATTGGCTGAAGACCTTCAATGTTTGTAAGCCGGGTAGCTGGCCTATGCAGTCAGAACAGCTTGCATGCACAAGTCCCAGTTAACCTGGTCAACAAAAAACTGTGCTAGGCCTATCTTTTTAGAATAGTTTATGCAAATTTATATCCCTGTAGTTTGATTTGCATGTGTGTGTTTTAGCCTTTCATTTGATTTTGTATTCCTTTTGTGCAATTCAACTTTGGTACCACATATTATACTGAAGAAGAGTCTACCAACAGAGCAATGAACTGCAAACAGAGAACTAAAAATTATTTCATAGGATCAATGGATCCTGGTGGCTCTCTCTCCTGACAATTTCACACAATTTGTCAGAGCTGAAAGGGCGGGAATTAATTATTTCAAAATGAGTGGCTAATTTAGTGTGCAGAACAGCTTAGAGGCAAGCTCATGGGATCTGTTTTAATGCTGCATGCCTTGTCTAACAACCTTGTTTGATGACATAACTGTATCTCAGAGCTACAATACTGATGGGATTTTTTTAACAGCATGAGTGTCCCATCATTATAAGAGAATGTGGGAAAGGGTGGGGAGCCCTGCAGCTCTGACGACTGTGTAGCTCCAGTCTCCTCTAGTTGACTTAACTGGTTACGACTAGAGATGGGCACGAAGAGCAATACAAACAAAAAAAAGCCACGAACAGCCCAATCTGCTGTTTGCGAACAAGCTGTTTGTGAGGCCCCATTCTAAACAAACAGATGGTCGTTGCAAGACTCATTTGTTGCTGTTTGTCTTACTGTCCGTCAAGCCAGACAGTCTGGCACCTGCAATCAATTCCCTTGGCAACATAGGCAGGGATTGTCTGAACTCTGTCTGAACTGCTGTTGCCCTGGAAACCCCAATCTAAGCCCAATTTAGCTTGATAGGCATATCTTCCTTTCAAGTGTGGAGCTCCAAATTTGTTACAACAAGGGAGCAAAGACCAGGGGGGGAGGGGGGCTCCCAGCTCTGACTTTGCAGACAGTGGAGAGGGAGAGACAGTTGCTGTTGGCATTTTGATAGAGAGAGTGCATTGGAGCTTGAATTTTCTTTGTGTGTGGTGGGATAGGGATCTACCCCTTCAAGTTCCAGGGCTGCTGCCAGGCTCTGGGCCAAGCTATTATTTATTATTGGTACCTTTCCTGCTGCCTGCTCAAGTAAGGTTTCTGGGAGTTGGTGCAGTAGGGATCTTGATCAAACTTTGATGATGGCTGGAGGAAAGCCTGCTGGCCCCCATGAACAGCCAACCACGAACATGTTCGTGAACAGGGCCATGTTCATGGTTGTTCGTGAGTCCCTGTTCATGGATGGCAATGAATAACAAACATCATGTTAGGGTTTTTTTTCTGTTTGTGCCCATCTCTAGTTACGATACTGGAAAATCAGAGTTGGGTTGCATGATAGTGAATTGTAGTGACTTTGCTATAAGATTTCTATCTTTGGAGTCTACCTTTTCCTCTCTTGCTATTCCCTGTCCTTGGAATGTTTGCTGCCTCGGTTGGTGTATTACAGGCCTAATTAAAAATGTTCCTCCACTCTATTAACGTCTAAAAGACCATGAGGTTTTATCATTTTCTGTCTCTGCAGCTTTTCCTGCAGATGCTATGTATTCTACTTTTATGTATAGTGGCTAGTTAATATAATGAAGAAACCAAGGCACATTAAAAGTTAAACATGTATTGTGGCATAAGCTTTTGTGAGCTAGATGAATCTACTTTGTCAGATGCATGATACTTAGTGGTATTTGTGTACAAGAGGACGCACACAAGAAAGGCGTGTGAAGAAGACTGCTCTGGTCGCCCTCACAGATGATCTCTGCAGACACTTGGATTGGGGCGGCTCGGTGCAGCTGGTGTTGTTAGATCTCTTGGCAGTGTTTAATACAGTTGATTACGATCTACCAACTCACTGCCTTGCTGACGTGGGGATTCATGGGACAGTTTTACAGTGGTTGGTCTCCTTCCTCCATGGTCAGGGACAGAGGGTCACATTGGGGGAGCATTTATCACCTCACCACCCATTAGTGTGTGGAGTTCCTCAGGATACGATACTTTCCCCGATATTATTAAACAACTACATGTGTCCCCTCACCCAGATGGTGCGGAGCTTTGGGCTGGGTTGTCATCAGTATGCTGATGACACCCAGCTCTATATGTTGATGGATGGCCAGCTGGACCCCGGATACTTTGGCCAAGGCTTTAGAGGCCATGACTGATTGATTAGAACAGAGCTGACTGATATTTAACCCCATGAAGATGGAGGTCCTGCACCTGGGGTGCAGGCTGACATGTTCTGAGATCTACCTCCTGACCCTGGATGGGGTGCCATTGGCATCTGCACCAGTGTTGAGGAGTCTGGGTATGTTCCTGGATGCCTCCTTGACAATGGAGGCCCAGGTCATGGCAGTTGCCAGGTTTGCACTTTTTCATCTTTGCCTGGCCAGGTAACTTGTCCCCTAACTCTCGACCAATGACCTAGCTGTGGTGATCCATGCAATGGTCACCTCCTGGTTGGACTACTGCAACTCATTCTATGCTGGGCTGCCCTTGAGACTGCTCCAGAAACTGCAACTGGTCCAGAACGCAGCAGCATGCATTCAAGTAACACCAAGTCATGGTTTGACCTTCAGGACTATGCTAAACCCCTTTGATTTCAAACTGGAGCAACTCACTTAATTCCTTTCCATAGTACTTGACATATAAAACTCTAGTGTACAGTGATGGAGAGAACTGTAAATGTCTAGAAATACAGACTGAGGTATGGTACAAATAGCAATTATACCACTCTAAAACTACAGATAATTAAAATTTCTGGCTCTAAAAATACCATGACAGAATGTTTAGGAGGAGGGAAGATGATATTCTCTGAGTTAGAGTGTGGATTTTTTGGCTTCCCTTCACTCTGCTATTAATCACTGAATGACTTCTAATTTTCAGTTCCTTCTGCAGACAGAATTCTGTATGGAATAATTACAGTTTTAATTTGAACAAATTGTACTATAACAGATTTCGAGGAAGATTTAGATTTATTAGAAGGAAAAGCATATTTAATCTATGAACATATTTAATGTGTGTTTCTCTGTCTTGTTTTATACAGCTGGTACTTGGAGCAATAAAGTACTATGGGTTGGTGGTTTGTTCAAAAGGTAGGGAAAACCTCTTCAAATTTTAACACGTTGCTATACAGAATGAAGAACCCTGTTTAAGGTAACTGAGATTTCATTTGAAAACTGTGGGAAAGTTATTTTTTTATTGCTGGCTCAATTAAGAAAAAGAGCCTGGGCATTAAGTAAATCAAGTTATATTATAGTCATTGTGTAGCATGTACTTTGCATTAAGCAAGCAGGGCTTACTTTGACAAGAAATTGTTCTTGATTCTATACCAGAAGCCTTCCACTTGTGTACTAAAGGATGAATTGCTACTGAGCAAAGTCAGCACTGTATCTTGCTATGAATCATCTCGCCCAGTGATCAGCTTCCCCACAGCTGTAGAAAGGGGAGGAACTAAGCTACCCTCCTCTTGGGAGTAGCCTGGGTGGGACCAACTGCTCCTGGCTAGTCCATATTTTCATTTTCACTGTGTCTGCGAAATAGCTTTCCAAATGTGAATGGAATTTTTGAACAGAATGAACTATATTGTATTGAAAGCATTCTAGCTTGCTCCCATTGCCATGAGTTGATGGTTCATAAAGGCCGGTTACTGCTGATCTTTCGTAGCACTTTCACACGTTAGCAAACACTGTGATCATTGGAGCTTCATCTGAGAAACATACTCATCCTCAACTGACTTAATTGTGTCCACCTCTGCAGTTTTTCCTCAGTCCTGCTGGTCTAATGCTAGTGATGTCAAAAATGTTTTGATGCTGAAATCTAGTTGCCAAAGCTGTTCAGCTGTTGCATCTTATCTGGGTTGCTAGAAAACCAGTTACTTCTGAAGTATCTTCATAGAGAGATACTTTCCCTCATTTATTTTGCCCTCATCCGCCCCCCACCCCCATCCTTCTGAAACATTTCAGCTCCAGCAGGCTGGTTCAAGAGATATTTTCAGTAGATTGCCATGCTGCTGAATTTTAAAGAATGACCTTTTGGTTTCCTGCTACACTCAGTGATGCACGATTCAGCCTCACTCTGAGAAATTTGCTAAATTGTCTGCTTAGATAAAAAAAAAGAAAGAACTGAGAGCATTTCCATTCAGTCACGACTCTGACAGAAACAGGCTGATTTGTTCTCTCCCCCCACTTTCTGGTTCTGCGTGAACAGGAAAGCATTTAACTGGAAAACTGTAGGTTTGGGAAAGTACAGAATGTGTGAGATCTTTCTCCTTTTAGCTTATATAAATGAAAATATGTATTCAAAGCTATCCATTGTATTTGAACAGGTCTGTGCTATGGGCTTTATATTATAGTACATGGACTCATGAGAAGGGATCTCCAGCAGAATTCTCAGTATGATTGACTGATTGATTAGATTTTTAGCCCTCCCTCCCCGCAAGCAGGCTCAGGGTGGGTTACAATCATAAATAAATTACAATAGGTAAAACCAGTAAAATACATCTCAGTGCAAACAGATTTCAGCATTCCAGATGGGGCACCCTTCCCCTTCCCCTGCCCACCATACACAAGGGAAGAAAAGAGTGGAGGTGTGGGTTGGTGAAACTCTAACTCCTCGAGCATGGGGGCAGAGATGGACCATATGCTCCCCCCCCACTGGCAGGAGACCGGCAGGGAGGCTAATTAGATGGATCCAGTGCTGGCCTCAACCTGTGCTCCAGTGCTCAGCCTGGCGGGACATCTCTGTCTTACAGGCCAACCGAAAAGATACAAGATCTTGGTGGGCCCGAGTGTCTTCTGACAGAGAGTTCCACCAGGTTGGGGCCAGGACAGAAAATTCCCTGGCCCTGGTCGAGGCCAGACGAGCCTCCCTGGTGCCAGGGACCACTAGTAGGTGTTTACCTGCAGATCTATGAGCTCTCTGAGGTACATACAGGGAGAGGCAGTCCCTCAGGTATGCTGGCCCCAGTCCATTTAGGGCTTTATAGGTCAGAACCAGAATCTTGAACCTGATCTGGAACTCCATGGGAAGCCAGTGCAGCTGCTGCAGAGTTGGAATCACATGTGCCCTGAATGAAATTCCTGTCAGGACACGAGCAGCAGCATTTTGGACCTGCTGCAGTTTCCAGGTCAGACCCAAGGGAAGCCCTGCATAGCACGAGTTACAGTAATCTAGTCTGGAGGTGACCGTTGCATGGATCACTGTCGTTAGGTCATGGGTTGAGAGATAGGGGGCAAGCTGCCTGGCCTGCTGGAGATGGAAAAAGGCAATTCTAGCAGCTGCCTTGACCTGGGCCTCCATTGACGGGGAGGAGTCCAGTGTCACACCAAGACTCCTGACCGATGAAATGGGCACAAGTGGTGCCCCCCCAAAGGCCGGGAGCTGAATCCCTATATCTACCCCCCCATGGTCCAAGTACAGGACCTCCGTCTTCATGGGGTTTAACTTCAGCCTGCTCTGCTTCACCCATCAAGACACGGCCCCCAGTGCTCTAATTAGGGCCTCAGGAGCAGAGCCAGGCTGGCCGTCCATCAACAGGTACAACTGGGTGTCATCCACATATTGATGGCAACCCAGTCCGAAACTCCATGCCAGCAGGGCGAGAGGGCGCTTGTAGAGATTAAACAACTATGGAGAGTAACACCCCCTGCGGGATGCCGCACACCAAAGATTGGCACACTGATAACCTCTCCCCCAGCACCACTCTCAGTGAGTATGCTCACTGAGCTGCAATTCAGTGTTCCTGGTGGGCTAGCACGCCCATTGACTTGGCTAAAACCAATATTTATGTCTGCAGTAAAGATATGGATTGTTTTTAATACACAATCAAAATCAGAGGCACCTGATCTCATGAGATCTCAGAAGCTAAGCAAGGCCACCCTTGGTTTCTAATTAGATGGGGAACCTCCAGGGAAGACCAGGGTTTCTATGCAGAGGCAGGCAGTGGCAAACCACCTATTAGTCTCTTGCCTTGAAAACCCCTACAGGGGTTGCCATAAGTCAACTGTGACTTGATGGCACTTTCCACCACCACCACAAAAGCATGGGCACTCAACAAGGTGCTATTCCAGTTCTAGTACTGCTCTGGTGGAGCATCTACTTCACATGCAGAAGGTCCCAGGTTCAATCCCTGGCACCTCCAGTTAAAAAAGTTTAAAAGACCTCACCCACTGATGCCCTGGAGAGCTACTGCCAGTCTGAATAGACAATACTGACATTGATGGACCAATGGTCTGAAGCAACATAAAGCATCTTAGGTGTCTTCATATGTATTCTGGCTAGGTTTGGACAGATCTGGATTCTGCCACCCACACTGACTCTGTGATGCTTCCTTATCTGGACCAGGATAGAGCTAATCCTGCCCGAAGTACCAATTTGCTCCACCTAATAACATTTGGAAAAACAGTCCTTTTTATTCATAACAGAGAGCTTCCATTAAAACAGCCACAGCTTGTATTTAAAACAGGGGAGCACTCCAAGTTCCATGTACTTGACCCACTGAGCTCTACCATGACCAGGAGATTCCACACCAGCACCATAGCCAGACTTCCTCATTAGGAAGGATTACCACATTTTCAGTCCCTTTGATTAACTATAATCCACAGCAAGTTTTGAGATGTGAAAGGTATTACGATGTTGTTATTAAAAGTTGGGTGCCTGTGAGAATCCACGGGTGGGGGAAAACCCCATCCCTAGATTGCCCCTTTTAGGATTCTATAAGCTATCAGGGGATTGAGCAGGATGATTTCTCTTTCCCTGATTTCTCCTTCCCTTTTTTCCCTTTAACTGAACTCCAAGTGGTTGTCAACTTTCCATGCCTTCTGGAACATATCCAATCCTTTCCAGCCCATTTTTGCCTCACTTTTGTTGATTTGTTAACAGTCATATTTTCCTAGTCAACTGGGAAGTCCCGGAGTATGTAAAAATCCCCACTTTGTTTGTGGGTTGCCCTACTGCGTTGTCTCTATGGTAATAACAGGGCCTAAGCACTTCTGTTAGAAGGATTGATAGCTTTGTTTGTGGTGGTAGAATCTGCTTGAATGGCATTCTATTCATGTCAGGATTAGACATGGGCACGAATGGGGGGAAAAACCCTGAACACCCTGTTCGTCGTTTGGTGCCATCCACAAACAACGATCAACGAACATGGACTGTTCCCGGACATGTTAGTTGTTCGTGGGGGCCAGAACCCCACCCTACCCCCAACCCCCCCACTTAGCTCCCCTCCCCTCAAACCCACTTACCTGGCCCTTTAAAGATCCCTTTAAACTAACAGCTGGCAGGCGGCAGAGAGGGATTCCCCCCTGCTGCCTGCCAGCTGATAGTTTGAAGGGCCTTTTCCTGCCACGTGCAAGGAGCAGGGCCCTTTAAACATCCCACAAACTGACCTTCCCAATGTCCAATACCCACCAAATTTGCAGGGAACATATTCCTCACTGTCCTCTGAAGACCCCCCAAGTTTTAGAGAGATTGCACCTCAGGAAAGGCATAATCCACAGGTCTTCCCATTGGCTGTCATTTTCTCTTCACTGTGGCAAAAACGGGACTCTCTGCTGGAAGTACTTTGAAGGGTTAAATCCAGAAGGAAAGCCAGAAGGAGTTCAAACAGAGTTCAGTCCCTCCCTCCCTCCCTCCGGTTGCCAAGTGGATTGATTGCAGCAGGTGCCACACTGTCTGGCTTGCCTAAGGGCTGCCAAAGGCAACAAACAAGGCTTTTAACGACCATCTGTTCGTTTAGGATAGGGCCTCACGAACAGCTTGCTCACGAACAGCAGATTGGGCTGTTCGTGGGTTTTTTCTGTTCATAATGCTGTTTGTGCCCATGTCTAGTCAGGATACCTCCCTTCATATGTAAAACTTACATTTTAAAGATGAACAGATTGCTCCCCAACAGGGAAATTACACTGGTAATACCAATCTTGGCTACAACGTACATTCAGTTTTAAAATTTTTTCTGCTTTCATTCATTCAGTCATTTTCACGCAAAGAGGATGAGAGAGGATCTGAGGTACCTTTAGTCTCATACATGAAACTGCCTTAAGATTTGCACAAGGCCTGGAAAATGACTTTTATTTTTCTTTACCTGCCTCTCTACTCCTTTGCCTTTTATCCACAGCTCTGATTAGCTTAGTAAAGCAGAAAGGCGAGATTAAATTTCTGTGAATAAAAATTGAGGGCAATCATAGCTCTGCACTGGAAGCCTTTTTTAAGAAAGCAATTTATTTTACAGATGCTGAGAAAAGGGTTGGAATCTGCCTGAACCTTGTGAGATGAGAAAAAAAATCAAGCATAAAAGGTAGCAAGCAAGCCATTGTATGTGTGGGTGTTAAAATAGTATTAGCATGCAATTATGACAGTGGGTATGGATATGAATCACAAAATACACAGCCTTCTTTCAAAAGAGCAGCTTTAGTAAAAACAGACCAAACTATCAATTTAGAAGACATACTGGGGATTTAACCTTGATTCATCAGCTCATACTGGATTGATTATAAGTTTTTGATAGAATGTTTAATTATTTGAGATATATTTTGCTCCCTTTCTCAGTATATAATGCTGATGGGATATATGATGATTCATTAAATAGAACAAAAACATACTCCATTAAGTATCAACTAGTGCCCAGGCATATACTGGGAAAGGTGGTCCTTCAAATATGTGGGTCCCAAGTTGTGAAAGCCCTCAAGATTAAAACAGCATCTTGCATTCCACCTGGAAACACTCTGGGAGCCAGCGTAGTTGTTTTAAAGGTGGTGTCATATGCATATAATCCCTGTTATCTCCACGGAAGTGGGCTGCTGCATTCTGGACCAGCTGGTTTCCAGGTTATCTTCAGTGGCAGCCATGCATATGCTATTGTAATCTAACTGGGAGTGGTGCAGAAGAATCAATTGATATGGTAAGTTCAGCAGTGCTGATGGAGAGAAAGAACTTCCCAACCAGATACAATTGATAAAAGCACTCTTGGCCACAGCATGCACTTGCTTCTCAGGGAGCAAGGCCAAGTCCAGGAGTAATTCTAGGCTCTTCACACACTCAGGCGAAGACAGAGCAGTACTGTCCACTCAACCAACAGCACCTTGGCATCATACGCAGATAATACTCTACACTACTCCCACTTTTCCACAAATTAACATAGAAAAAGGGAGGCAAAGCACACAAGGTACTCCAGTACCTGGCTTAAGGCTGCAATTATATGCATACTCACATGGGAGTAAGCACACTTGAACACAGTGGGACATAAAGCCAGTAAATGGATAGGACAGATTGTGTAGATGCTGTCTTCATATTTTTTTTTCTAGATCATATCCCACTTTTATTCTGAAGTCAGGTATATTTTTCTCACTTCCTATTATTTGCTGTAACCACTAAACATGCCATTTAGATAAAGCTTATATTTCTGCACAGAAGGCTTTGGTACCTCTTCTTCCTGCTCTACATACTGTCTTCAAAATATTCCTAGGAAGTAGCTGACAGTACAGTGCTAAGCAGAGGTTCTAAGCCATCAGGATTAGGGTATAACTTTGCTTAGGATTGGTGATGGTGGAGAGTGCCATCAAGTCATAGGTGACTTATGGCAAGTCCTGGCAGGGTTTTCATGATAAGAGACTAACAGAGGTGGTTTGCCATTGCCTGCCTCTGCAGCCCTGGACTTCCTTGGAGGTCTCCCATCCAATTACTAACCAATGCTTAGCTTCTGAGATCTGACAAGCTTGGGCTCACCCCGGCTATCCATGTCAGGGTTTGCTTAGCATTAGGGGTGTGCAAAACGAAACAAACAAGCCAGAAATACACCTGGAAATTGCTGTTTTGTTTAATTAAAGCAACTTCTGGAATAGTGAACCAAATCTGGAATACCAAATTATAATGACATACTCCCACCAAAAAGTTTGTGTTTTGTTTCAGTTCTTTCCTTGCAGTGGTGGCAGCATCTTGCTTTCCTAATGGCATTCTCCAGTTGGATCCCAAGGGGACAGAGAGCCTTTATATTATTAATTAACTCTGTTAGTGAGAAGGGGGAATGTGTGCAATGCACATGAATGCATTTTCTTTTTTCTTGTCGCTACCTGGGTAAATGGCATTGTCTCTCTGTTAATTTGGTCTTTTCAAGGGTTGACTCCTTCCTGCCTATTTGCTTTCTCCTACTCTGCCCTTTCAAAAACAATCTTGCCCACCCATAGCAAAAGTAAAAAGCACACACATGGGGGGGGGAATGGGTTCAGACAGTCATGCTGCCTGCACGCCCACCTGCATTTGGGAGATGGAGTTTGGTGGTGATTAATGCAAGAACACCCCCTTATTGTGGGAACAAAACTGCAAAGCACAAGGAAACATGGCAGCAACAGGCAACAGCAGGATGCAAAGTAATAATTTATTGGCACTACAGAGAAAGAAAAAAAATGAACATAAAACAGGATTGTTTTTAATGCTGATGATGACCTGCTATCTCTTTGGCAGCCAGTTTCCCGCCATAGTGTGCCTCCATCGACATTCACCTTCTTCTACACATTTGAATAATACATGGCATTGGCTCCCAAGGTGGACTGCAAAGTGCATGGACTCTTTGAAGGCTGGAGGAGTTGGGTTCTGGAAACCAAAGTGTACTACAGCTCTGACAGTGCCATTGGGCCCCTTCTTTATAATTAAAAACAATGTGAATGTATTATGTTATTAATTTTACATCATCATGTACTGAAATATTCTAGTTTGCTCTCTTTTAGTATCATGTAATTACCCATATATTCATGAAATAACTGTTAAGCTTGCAGTAACAATATTGTTGTATTCTGCATTACAGATTTATCATATAATTGTTGATTTATTTTAAATTGTGCAGACTGGATTATGTATACCTATGGCTATTTCACATTACTGAGGGAAGATGAAAATAGAAAGCAGGGCTTAGAGAGAAATTAATGCTTGATATAATTCTCGCTTCTTTGTAAGAAGACAGTATCATAATGAATGTCTATATTTCACTACTAATATATTTGCATAATCCTAGCGATACAATTTTTGCTATTATGGCTAATTAAGAATGCTATAACATCTTTCCTCTCTGGAATATACTAAGGAATTTTAAATACCCAGTCTTTGCTGAATATCTCATTACTAAACTTCCAGACAAGTGACGACGTTCTCTGAGAAGAACTGATTGTTTTCTCTCTAACTAAAGGTAAGGGAGAGAAGAAATTTTGAGCCACATTTTTTCAAATTTAATTTTTGCTATAATTCATATGTTGGTATTTTGTGAAAATTTTGCACCTGAATTCCCAGGGTGATAACCAGGTTGTCCAGGCTCAATTTCCCTTTGGTACAAGGATCCAAGTATTTCCACGGTAGACAAAATTTGTTTTCAGCCACACTGGTCCAAAATCAAAATCTAAAAACAAACCTTGGTCCACCTAATAACTTTTATTAGGACCAAATAAAATGACATAAAACAGTGTGTAAGTTTTAGAGTTCTCTGGAATTCTTCCTCAGGCTGGATGTTAAGAAATGAAAAAGAAGTGGAAAGAGATCCAAGGCTTGGAAAAGGTGCAGAAAAAAACTAAAATGATCATGAGGAAAGGTTGAAGAATTTAGCGTCAAATAGGTATGTACACATGTACTGAAAGTTGCAACTAGCTTATGGCGATCCTGGCAAATTTCTATACCACATTGTCTTAACTTGTGCAACAATGAGTTATAAAGTTTATAGCTATGCCATGAGTAAGGTTGAGGAAGCAACATGTGTCCCTTCCCATCAATTCTTCTACTTGTCTGACCTCCAGAAATGGTTAGAGACCTTTTAAATATTTCCACATTTTCCCTTAAGCACATTTCCTCATCAGTCTTTATATTGCTCTTCACAGCAAATAAAAAGGCTGTGTGTACTAAGAGAGGCTGCTTTCCCCCTCACATGCTATTAATGACTAGACCCACTCAGCACTTGGGCTAAATTAAGTATTGATTTCACTCTCTGTCTGCTGCATGTATGAGAGGTCTTCTTTGCTGAAAGTAATGAGTCAACTTGTTTGCACATAGGAATGCCATATGTACCACAGACTAGTGAAAAATCAATCAAGCCCTCCTTTCAGCAGAGATGCTTTTAAAGTAAACCAGAGGAGTGAACATACGATCTACTTCTATGACACAATTCTTTTTATCAGCTTCATATGATATACCAGATATACTCACTCCTTGAAAAATGTAATCTGGCCATGGCAATCCATGGTTTGATCACATTCAAGTCAGATTACTGTAATGTATTTATGTGGGGCTGCCTCTGAAAATTCTTAAGAAATATGATGCTCACTCCTTGCCTGACACAACAGCTAACCTTCTGCCATCTTGTCAGATTGCCCTTGGGATACCCAGGCCGCAGAATGGGAAGAGGAGGGGTTATTCCATCTTATTCCACTCTCTTCCTGGACCACTGTTATCCCAGACACAGAGCAGCATCTGCTACTAACTCCCTGGCCTGTTGGGGGGCAGGGGCAGGATCCTGCCTTTTATCGTGTGTGTCCAGCCCCTCCCTCCCTTCCTCCCAATCCCCTTTCCTCAGTCCTGGTCCAGCTGGCCACTGGTTGGTTATCCCCAGAGGCTGGCTGAACCGGGATTCCCACCTACCAGGCATGACCCTGTTTCCTGTAGACCCGCCCTCTTTAAGAAGTGCTGCAGCCTTCCCATCATTCCTGCCAACTGCCTTACTACTTGGGAGGCTGCACTGGTTCAAAATACAACAGCCAGATTACTGTTGGGGTTGGGTACAGGGAACATATTACCCTTGTGCTGAAAGATGTGGAAGGAGCAGGAGTGCAGTTGCTCACAAGAAGAAAACATACGTTTGTGTGACCTGCTTATGGAATTCCATCTCAAAGAATGTTCATCTGGAACCTTCTTGTCATCTTTAAGATGCCTGGCAAAATTGTTGATTTTGGGGGGAGCTTTTAGTGTTAAGTGTGTGTTTGTACTAGTACATTTTAGTACACAGAACATGTTAGTTTTAGTTTTATTGGTGGGACATTTATTTTAGTGTTGATTGTTGCTGCTTTTATTGTATTGCTGTAGCTCAATGTGGTTTTATATTACTGTTTTTGGATCGTTTTATGTTACTGTTTTTGATATTGTAAACAAGCTTACACGCCCCTAGGTACATAAAGACAGCATCTCATTATTTCACACAAATGAGTCTGAATTGCTCCCAGAAGCATTTAAACTAGAACATTTGGAGCTTTTTTATTATAAGAAAAAATGTTTCAACTTTCAAGGATTAAAGAGTGAGCACAGCTACTGTAGCTGTTCAGAGAGAGCTGCGACCGAGACGCGGGGGGGGGGGGGAGAAGACCTGATCCTGACTGTAGTTCGTATTTTATAAGATCTACCAATCTAATAGCATATTAGAAAGTTTAACTTTAAATAATTGTATTATGAAGGGAATGCAATACTTGTAGATGTAGTGTGTGTGTTTTATATGTTGTTTCTTCCCTTTCCCCCTGTTCCCTTTTTCCCTTTTATGTAGTTTTTGAGGTTAGTAATTTAAAATAATTTAAAAAAAAAAACTTTCAAGGATTAAAAAAATAAAAATTTAGAGAAAGCTTGAGTACAGCATAGGAGACAGAGAAATAAGTAGCAAATAAGGATTTTAATAAGGCCATTTAATGTACATATTCCATTTAAAATATAAATAGGCTCTCCTTTCTTGAATAACATGCAGAAATCTCTTTAGAAGCCTAATGATGGAGCTGAAAGGAATATCAATAGTGGAGTCAATTGGTTTCAAGAATAACATGATATCATACCCCAGATGACAAACTAGAATGTATTCTGTTTCTGTTGAAGACATTTGTCAGTGAATGAATAAATATCATTACTCATACATCCTGCAAGGCCCACTTTGTAACTAAGAAACCCTCTTTCATGGACATCTGTTAAATAACTAAATTTGTAAGAAAATATCTCCCAGGCAAAGACATTCAGCAAAGTTCTTTCTATGCCTTTCTGCTCAGTTTCCAGTGCAGTAAGTATGCAATTTTGTCACCCACTTGAGAAATTTAATCCAGACATCTTTTTTAAGAGTCTACATACAACTTCTGCAAGAATATCACTGACTACTTCCATGCTCATTTCCTCAAATGGCAAAATAGTGATTGCATCCCTATTCCCTACACATGAAGTGAAGAATTTGTATATTCAAGAAGAGAGATCGTTTAAGAGTGTGTATTGGCTTTACGTGCAGCCAGACAAAAGAGGCAAAAAGCACCCCTGCTCCTTTTGCTGGTGAGAGTGGGGTGGGAAGAAACTGGAAGCTGCTCCTTCCCCCTTGCAGTGTTCCCTCACAGCTCCAAATGAACAGGCACTTTTAAAGGCGAGTTTCCTCAATGCATGTCTGATCGCAAATCTGGTTGTGCACCCAATAGCTGGCAAGTGTTGGGTTCACCATGTAGTTATGCCCTAAGACAATACACTTTGAATGATATTCTAGAGCTGATAATACAAACTCTTTCCTAAAATCTGGTAATGATGCAGAGCAGCTTGTGTCATTGTGTAAATCATGTTATTAGTGTGTTTTATGTGGCTGTCAGAGAGAAAGAATAAAAGAGGAAGGCACACCATTAAACTGCAGAAAACAAAAAGGACTAGCCTTAGGATGCTATAAAATATCTTTGCCTTCAGTTTATCTATATACATGCCACCTATTGTCTAATTCCATTTTTATTTCATAACAGGGAGCAGTCAATAACCTCTACCAACTTTTGTAGCATCAAGTAAAAACAAAATGCAACCTCTAAAGAAAGGAAAGGCTGCTGATAAACAGCTATCACCTTGCTTTATTCATTTACTTCCGCAAGCATAGCTACCATACTGCACTGGCACTGGAAGATTCAATGGCTGGCCTTCTTAATAGTTCCATAGGTACAAACCAGTGAAAGCAATTTAGGCTGAAACGTTTATGGGTCTGGATTGCAGGAATCAGAAGTCCTGGACCAATTAGCACATCCCTCTGGAACTTCACTGTACAAAAAGGCCTCTGGACTTTTAAAATACTGTATACAGATGTTTAAAGATTGTTTAATTTCCATTCAAGCACTTTCTGAACTCTTTTACATGTGAAGTTTTTTAAAAATCTATTTATGGTTTTAATTGTATTTTAATGTGTTTTTAAAATGTTGCAATCTGCTCTGACCCCTTTGTTGGGAGAGCGGAAGAGAAATCCAAATAAAATAAATAAAATAAATTGTATATACACAGTTTAATATTGTGAACTGGAGTGACGAGGGTGGCCAGGTCCCCTTACCCTCCTGGTAGGAGGAGGGGACCCAGGGCTCATCTTCTGTTTGCTCCTGGGGCACTCCTCACATGTGCTCTCTTGTGCGATGAAGTCACTTCCAGGGCTTCCCAGTGGGCCAATTGGGGCCTCAATTGGACATGATTCGGCCCATTTGGGGCCAAAATTGGCTTGCTGAGAAGTGCAGGAACGTTCTTGGGGAACATCCAGAAGGCCTGTTCCCCCGCCTTCTCCCCCACTGGCCAGGTGAGTGGTGGCAGGGGATCCCCCGCCCCCACCAGGGGACTTGGGATCCCTAGGAGAGAGGAAGTATCTCTATGAAAAAGCTAAAAAGCAAATATGTGGGTACTAACGTATAATATTTTCAAGATGACATCTGCTGGTAAAACCCTAAAGAGGCAATTTTAACATTAGTGCACATTTTCTTTCTTTCACTCACTATGAAAATGACCTGTTCTTAAATTTAGATTATCACTGAATTTATTCCCAATTTATTTTTTTATTAATTCTTCCTCCCTATCTCTATGAACATGATGTTTAATGCTTCAACTGTTGTTTGTGGTTGATTGAGAGTTTCCAGTTAAGGAAACCACTGGCTAAGTGGTTAGAATGTGACTCAGCAGCAGCACTCTGTTGGTTCAAATCCTGCTACTGACATGAGCTCAGTAGGTGGCCTTGGGTATGCCACTCCTTTCTGCGCCAGCTCTGTAGCTATACGGTGAGGATAACAACTCTGACTTTATTCACTGTTCTGAGTAGGGCACTAATCTGTTTAGAAGAGTGATATAAATGCAGTTATTATTATACAAAAAGATTTAGGGGGGAATACAAAGAGAGAGGGGAAAACAAAAAATGTTCACTAGGATTATGTATTTCTGCAACCGCTTCAAACTAATGTCACAGTATATTAGTATTATTATAAATAATAGTATTACATATTCTATGTATATTATAAAAGGTCTCTTGCA
This sequence comes from Eublepharis macularius, assembly GCF_028583425.1. Classification (NCBI taxonomy): domain Eukaryota; kingdom Metazoa; phylum Chordata; class Lepidosauria; order Squamata; family Eublepharidae; genus Eublepharis; species Eublepharis macularius. The sequence continues at coordinate 70,507,108 of NC_072797.1, read as the reverse complement.
ATCCATGAGTTATTAATATGAAGGACTTCATCTTGGGTCCTAGGTAACTAAACCTTAATTGTCATCATTTAAAATTCTTACATCTCTTTTACTTTATTGTTTTTAACAGTGTACACTGTCATTTACAGATCAAGAGAATTAATTGTATATGGCCGCCTTCACAATCCAAAACCTTTCATAATAAAACATGCATACAAATATAATTACATGCACATAAATAAAATTACAGTTAAATGCATTTTACCAGAAATATAAAATATAAACGTTAAAATCTAATGGTTTCTAGCAGATTAAAAGGCAACAATCTGTATCAGTTGTTTACTTCCTAGTTGCCATATTTGCCCTTATTTTCCTAGCTGCCAGGGCATAGAGTGCCATCCTGTTGGAAATAAAAGGATCTGTCTCTGAGAGTATCAAAATCAGGCAGGAGACCAGATAAAATAATGGCAAGAAATCTTCCCTTTAGTTCCTAGTATAAGGGACAGTTTAAAACATAGTGTGGTAAGTGCTCAGTTGAGGTTCTACAAATACATATATGCTGATCGATGTTTTTTTTATGGAATCGCCCAAGTAGCATCTCAGTTGGCACAGACTGGAAGCGTAATGATGTAAATGCTACCCTGAGGTTATAAATTGTAATATCAGTCTGGTAATGTGCTCTAGTGTGGTCTTTTTTGATGGTTTTGTACCATGGAGCAGATTTTGTTTTACTGATTACAAATTTATCAATTAGGGTATGTTCTTTATAAATCCATTCCCTTAAGTCAACATTGCTTCCCGAAGGTTGAAATAATTCATCTGGGATGGTATATCGAAATGCAATGTCATTAAGGAAGGCCCACCAAGTTTTTTGCATACTTTGCAGCAGTTGATAGCTCAAATAACTTAAATTACTGAAGGAACCAGTATCTGTTAGTTGATTTCCCCCCACAATTTGAGAATCGCTAAGTGGGCACGTGCTCTGAAGGGAGACCAAGTTCTGCCCGTAGCAAGGCTGCTGGTGTCCCATTTGGTAGGGCCAGAACACATCTCAAGAAAATTTTTGGATTATTTCCAAATTACTAAGTGTTGGTTCTTTCCATCCCCAGATCTTAATTCCATACAGTAAATGAGTTTCCAAATGACTTTGCAAACAAAAAGCTTTATAGCTGGTGCTATCAGAAAAGTACCCCTAGAGTAACAGAATCTCATTATTGCTCCTGTTGTCTTGAGCGCTGAGGCTTTTATAAGCTTTAAACGGGCATCCCATTTCAAGATCTCACTAAACGTTAGACCTAGATACTTATAGGTCCCACACTGTTCAATTCCAATGATACTTTTTTGATCTCTTCCGAAATACCATTGTTTTGGTTTTTGTGTAATTAATTGTTAATTTCTTCTCTTTACAGTATTTGCCCAGATTGTCTAACAGTCTCTTTAATCCAGTCCTAGTTAGAGAAATTAGGACTATGTCGTCAGCGTATAACAATACTGGCATTTTCTGGTGGCCTGAGGCCTGTGCAACAAATTCTGGTCTGGATAATTTCATAACAATATCATTTATAAATAGATTAAAGAGTAGAGGGGCTGGGACACACTCTTGCTTTACTCCCTTCTCTGTTGGGATTTCCTTGGTTAGGGAACCTGATAAACCCACTCTCATTCTTGCGAATGTATCTGAATATAGCTCAGGTATAAGAAAAAAGTCTCTTATCTATATTAGTCTGGGCAAGCTTCTCCCAAAGCCATCCCCTATTTATCGAATCAAAAGCTGAGGCCAGATTGACAAATGCCACATAAAAGGCTTTGGATGGGCCGTTCATACCTGCGTAAGCTAGCTGAAGTGTTTGACAGTGATCTATCGTGCAATGACCTCTTCTGAAGCCTGCTTGATGGGGGTGTAGTATGTTGTTGTCCCTTACCCAATCCTCCCATTTTTGAAGAAGGTATTTAGAGACCGTATCTAGAAGACTAATACGTCGGAAGTTGTTGGGGTCTGACTTATCTCCCTTTTTATAAATAGGGACCACTATGCTAGTTTTCCATCCTGCTGGGAAAACACCTGTGTTGTTCAACTGGGAAAATTATTTTGCAAGTATCGGGGGCTACCAGCTGGAAAATGTTTTTATCAGGTCTGCTGGGATCAGATCTTCTCCTGGGTCAAATCCACATTACTCATTCTAAGTCGCATGTTCCCCGCATTCCCCACGCAATCCCGAGTGCCGGTCACATTACCTCATTAAACAGATGCATTTCATTCGCATTTCTCCCGAATATGTGGTCACAGGTTTTCAACGGGAGTTTCACAGTGGCCGTGAACGGGCCAATGCGCAATTTACGTGGTTTTTTTAAAAAACCACCCCCCTTCCTGTCTCTCCGGCCGTTCTGAGAGTTCCTATTGGCTGATTCAACTTGCAAGTGCTCTGTAGTCTGCAAAAGACTGTTTTTGACTTCATAGCATTGGATTTATTGATTATGCTGTTTCTGAATCAAATCTGGTAGTTTGAAAAATCATTTTGGGGTGAATCCACCCTCAGAACGGACTCGCGAAACTTCCTTTTTAACTGTTTTTTATTTTTTTTATTTTATATTACTGTAATATCGAAATTATGAAATATTGAAATAATGACACTCCAAGGAAGTGAAACTTCAGTAAAATTCAGGCACTGAACTGTCCTGCATAGGAAATGCCCACAAAAGCTTCCCAAATGCTTCCAAATTTCCAAAAAAGAAACGGGAGAGAGCCATCAGTGCTGTCAGTGGGGGAAAGAGAGGCATCATTATCTTCAATGATGTTTCTTTATAAGGAAAGATCGAAATAACGGAAAAGTGCGCTCAAAAAAATTTAAAAAAATGGGCGGGAAAAAAGGTCCCGCCCAAAAAAGCGGTTTTTGAGCGGCCGTGTGACCGGAGGGATGCGCGAGAAAGACGGATTGGAAGCAGGAATGTGAACAAAGAGGAAAAAATCGCGGATTGGAGGCAAACGGAAGATATCCGATAAACATGCGGGTAATGGGTGAATGTGGATTCGACCCTGGAGATTTTCCTGAAGCGAAGGAAGTTATAAGATTTCCAGCTTCAGCTGCTGTTACAGCGGGCCATTCCAGTAGCATCTGTGCTTTTATGGCAAAGGACTAGTTCCTTGTTTCCTGCTTAGCTGGGAGTAGTGGAGATTGGTATATTTTCGTAAAAGGTTCATACCAAACATTCCCAGGTATTTGGGCTTCTATTTGATAGAGAGGTCTACCCATACCAAATGAGACAATGAGCGGAACTACAGGTGACAAAAGGCAGATTGGACACTTGTCAGTTTCCCTCAAGTTTTGATGGGAAATGTAGGCAGCTTGGTGGAATGTTGGACAAGTGACAGTTGAAAAGTCCATTGGACAGCAGTCAGAGAGCCAAGCTGCAAGACTAGGATGCCTACATTTCCCATCAAAACTTGAGGGAAGCTAACAAATGTCCAATCTGTGCCTCTCAAACTGGGATTCTTTCTTCTTGGAAACAGCCTGGGCCAGCTCATTCCGTGATTGGTTGGCTTTAGCAGCCTTCTTGCTTTTAAGCAAGATCTTATACTGAGATCAAGCCAGCTGTTACTGGAGTACAATTGTTTTTGGAGGTTTGCTGTTAATAAATAGGGGTTTAAGAGATTGGATTATCTCTTAAAAATGTTGGATCGTACTCAAATCTGAGGCAAGCAAGGCTTGTCATTCTGCTTCTAGATTGGAGCTCTTTAGAGCTATTGCTACATCATTTTGTAACTGTTCCGATCATTGGTGTCTCCTTGTAGTGGGTAGTAGATCTTCATTATTTTCAGATATTGGCCTCAAAAAAATTCTGTTGTTAAAATTTAGTACTAGCTTTAATAGGCAGTGATCACCTGCTATACTTTCACCTACTTCAAAGTAATACACTTGATCTAATAAAGTTGGGGAAAGAGCTACGCAATCAATTGTACTAGCATAAGATTGTATTAAATATGTGTGTCTCCTGATCTATCTAGTTTGGCCCCATGTAAGATGTAAAAATTGAAAACAGCGAGCAGTTCAAGGAATTTAAGGCCAGGCTTATTAGTTACAGCATCTAACAAACTACGCATCAGAAGAGATGTATGTTCAGCAATCTGGACATTTAAGCCCTGCCGAGTCTCAGAACTACACGGCCCAATCCTAGCAGTAACATTTCCACCAAGGATCCATTTTGAGTTTGGGTACTGGAGCGCTAAGTTGTCCAGTGTTGTAAGTAACTGCTCCCATATTCTTCCATGATCTGGGCCCTCAAGCATTTTGGAAGCAAATAGACATTAATACACAGAAGGACTCCTATATGCTGGCCCTTAACCAACAAAACCTGTATGTAGTTAGGGCAAGGGCTATCTATGACCTGTGTTTTTACTTTTAAATCAACTGAGAGTAGGATTGTCAGGCTACTGCTTCCCCTCCCTCTACTATAAGTTTTAATTGCTGGTGTGGGAAATGTTCTAAAGCCCCTGAGTGATAGACAGGATCCTGAGCCCAAGTTTCCTGTAAAAACAATATATAAATTTAGAAGAAAAAGTTAAAAATTCTGAGTCATACAGTTTGTTATGCCAACGCCCCAGGTTCATTATAAGAGCCTTAATTATCAATCTTCTGAGATCTCTTCCAGCTCTCCTTTAGGATCATAGAAAATACAGCCATTTTTGGATAAGGCGCTGCTATCTGGGAGATTATGGTCCTTTGGTAGGGCCGCTTCCTATTTACATTTCATTGGATGGCTTCTATATAATTCTCCAATATTTTTGGAAGCATCTGTAATAGATTTAGAGGTGGACCTATAACTGAAATAGACATGTTTGCTGTTAAATTATTACCCTCTAGATAGTGGGGTGTTGTTTGGATCTGTGAAGTCTTCTTGGGCCCTAGAAGTTTTGATCTAAGCCAATCCAGTCTTCTTGTTATTGCCATTTGTTCTGGGGTGGGAAAAGTCAGAAAGGAGTTAATTAGCCACTAAAAAGCCACTGCAGTCTGGTGTCATACAGTTGCAGAAGTCTTCCTCAGTGGAGTTTTGATAGGCAGCTCCTTTATCTTTTCCGGCATTTTGATTTGCTGTATATTTGGAAGTAGTGGGGTTATGTTGGTATTGGCAAAAACCCTCACTGGAAAAATCCCTCCGGCATTCAAGAAGGATTTTTGTTGGAAAAGTAACTTGTGTGCTATTGAAAGTGAGTAGTATCCTCTGAATTTGGTTCAAACTATTTAGCATTTCCACCGCAGTAAGGCCTATTGGAACCTTCCATTTTGGAAATAGGGTTCTCAGATGCCTAACAGCCTGCCTTTTGGAGCTTCAAACAATAGACTGGCCTTTGTATTGTCAGATAGTTAAACAGACTTTTCCTGGCTATAAAATCGTTTTAAATGGCTCCTCCCTTGAGCTGAGTTGTCTCAGACCTGCTCGTGGCTTATATCCTGTTGACATTAGGTTGCTACCAGTCAGGGCTTCGTTAGACATCTCAGTTGATGGGCTCCTTAGTCCACATACCTTTGTTCTTGTTCTTGTAAGCTGCTTAATATTTGAGTTAATTTGGTGCAAGAATGTGAGTATAAAATCCACTGTCTTAGAAGTCAACATTGAGAGCTTTTTCAGAACGTTGTCAGTTTCCTCATTTTCCCCCTCTGCTTGTGGGATGGTGTCGTCTGCCATTGTGTCTCCATCTTGCTTTCCCTAAAGGGCAGATGCATCAGCTAGGAGTGCGTACCGATTAGCAGTGAGGATATTAACTACAGTAGTCTCTTTTGTTAAGAATTAGTCTTCAGTTCTTTTTTGCTTGCATGCAGGGGATGTAATTATGTCCTCTGGGTCCTATAACACTTGCATGTCTTCATTGCTATTTTAGACTGCTAAGCAGCCTTGCTGGTGATTGTTGGTTATTCTACTAGAACTCTGTCTTAGATAGTTTGCAGGTTTCTTCTACTGACAAAATACGTTGCATAAAAGCTTTGAAAGACTAAGAAGAAGTTGATTATTTAAGTCTGTGACTTATAGCTTTAATTTGCAACAGCTTCAACGTCCCAGCCTCTGCGTTCCTCAGTGTCTAAAACGCTGGGTGTTTCCTCCCACATAAGAATTAGGATAAGATTTCAGAGCCTATGTTGTTGACTGCAGTTTTTCATAGGCAAGGATAGAGAGCGCAGTAATTGCTTGAAGAGCTGAACAAGAAAATACTAGTGAAAAGGTAAATAACTTGTGGAGAACACCAATGGGTGCTTATCTCGGCGGCGCCATCTTTGGTATCCCACACTGTCATTTAGGTTTCTTCTACCTAGATGCTTTGCTCCACCTTAACTTGCTTATGGCAGTGCTATTTTAAGCAGCATCCACATAACATTTTTCTCTCTCTGTCTCATTCCTGTGTTTTCCCCTGCTTTGTTGCAACCCTTCCCAAACTTGGTTTGGTATGGTCTTTTTTTGAAAGATTATAGTCAAACTACATTTGAGCACCATGTTGACAGGAAGGGCCTGCCCACATCAGGGCCATTTTCCTTGCCTCGGCCCTCTAGCCACCACTTTTGCCACACACAGTATTTTCCCTCCACAAGGGAGGGAACTAGTAGCTTGCAGTAATAGATCATTGTAACATTATTACATTACCAGTTTTTAAATAAAGCTAGAAAAAAACCCAGTGGTGGCACATGGGGGGTGACAGTTGTGGGAGACTGAGCCAAAGTAAGTGTGGGGAAACTCCCATATAAATGCTTATACCAATACAAATTCTTTGCAGTTGCAAGGAAAGCTACATGAAGAATTGTCACCATGTGGAAGCAACTTTCATTGTTTTGTTTTAGGTATAATCCAAGACTCTTGAGGGTTTCCCCCCCTTGATATAGCAAGGCTGAGTATAATCAAGTTTGAAAACCCTTGCACAATAATAATCTTAGCACAGAATGGTTGATGACTCAGTATGAAAAATAAAGCAAATGTATCAGAGGGTACAGCATATTCTCCTGGCATTACAGCATGGCAACTTAAGACAAAGAATTAAATAGCACTGAAAGGAATGAATAAAAAATATTTTCAATCCCCTCCAGGAAGTAATCAATAAGAACAATTCCCTGTAATGTACTATGAAGACTATTTGCGTGCTTTAGAATGCTCCCCACTATTTGCTAATTCCTATTCATTCTGAGATACATAAAAATCACTAGCACAAAGGAATCAAACATAATTGCAGTCACACAAACAAAAGGGAAAAATACAGCAGGAAAGTCCTCTGAAAAACATCCATCAGACAATAAAACGACTTCAACACAGGTCGTTTGGTTTGAACTTATGAATGCTTTATGTGTTCTACAGCTGGGAAAACCAAGTCCCTAAAATGTTTTCTGAGAACTGTCTTTCTTTTGAAAACTCATCTTCTGCAGAAAGTTTGGCTGATAACAAGCTTAATTGACCTAAAGGAAGTGAGGAAAAATACCCCCAAAACTAACACCCTAGTCACCCTATAGAAAATTAACAGATACAATATTACAAAGAGCTCCTGCCCCACCGCTTGGTTCTGTCTGGAGCACATTTATATTAATGATGCTATTGAAAGAGGATAGCAGAATAACAGGAATGCAACATGTTGGGTAGTGGTTAGAGTATCAGACTAGAATCCAGGAGAGGAAAAAATAGAGGGGTCAAGTTACAACCTAAAATAAAATTATATTCCAAGAGAGTATTTATTATAAATAAAGGAAAAATATTTAGTTTTAAATATATTTTTAAAGTTTTTTTTTAAAAAAATCCCCCCCCCTTCTTCTTTTGTTGCAGTTTTACATAGAGCATTGGGAGGATTTCATAATTGGTTTCTGAATGTGTGGGCGTGTTTGATTATAAATATTGTACAATTGACCACTGAGGAAGGCCTTAGGGCTGAAACGCGTCTGGTCGGTCTTTGTATTGTTCATTGAACTGTACCATAGTTTGTCTTTGTGCTGGCCATTGAACTGTACCATCATCTGTGTATGGAGAATGTTTTAGCCATTTTTAGCATATGCATGTAGCCTGCCATTCAGGCCTTATGTTTTACACTTGTTTTTAACCTGTATTTTGTGCACATTTATACTCTCTTGGAATATATTTTATTTTAGATTTTTCCCGTTTGTTTGGGTTGAGTTTGTGAGGGTCTTCCCCCCCCCACTCCCTTATTCTTCCTTGTTGTAGGATCCAGGAGACCCACGGTGCCATGTAAGTTTGCTGGGAGACCTATGGTCAGTTACACATTTTCACCTAACTTACCCTCACACAATTGTTCTGAGGATAAAATGGAGAATGACGTAATCCACTCTTGAATCCCCTTTGGCAAAAAGGCAGGGTATGAATGTAATGAATAAAATATAAACTAATTTTTTTTCTTGTAGCACCATATGATTAGAGAGCCATTGTTGTATTCCTATAGCAGTGTTTGGAATTTTGAGCAAGGGAATGGGTACCACCACAAAACGGCTGCCACAAGGGCAGGACAACTACAGAACATAAGGACATTCTGCAAAATGTCAAAAATCCCAAGCAGACTATTGTCCTATGGTGAAGGAAGTTATTTCTGAATGGATGGTCCCTGTAAACATAAAAGATTGATAGATCCTGATATATCTTGGTGTGTCTTTCCTCTAGAAGCTGGCATTATGATGTTCAGAGTACTCAAATGCAATAGATTTGCAATGAAGACTTCATATCAAGCACAACATGGGATTGATTGTTCAAATTAGCTTTACTTTTCTGTTATTGTTCAATTATTTCAGCCTCTGTGGTTCAATCAGATAGACATGGATCTGGATAAAAGTAAGCTTGAATCTTCAGCATTCATACATCTGCTATACAAAATAAAATAAAATAAAATCTTGAGTCCCTTGAAAGACAAACTAATTCTGGCTTTTGTGAGCCAGAGCCCACTTTCAGATAACTGGTTCCCAGAATTAAGTGCCCCTGAATTCACTGGAGTTGTCTCAAGTAGGTGTACATAGGACTGCAGCCTTAGCAATGAATTGACTGAGTAGCCTTGGGAAAATTGCTATTTCAAAGGCATAAAGGATGATTTACTGTACACACAGGAAAATAATGTTGCCTGTCCTGAGGGATATGACTGGGCTATAGCTAGATAATAAATAATGATACAATACATCGATAGCCTTTCATCAAAATTGGGCTCAGTAGGATGCTACTTAGGTTGGCTGATTATTGTGGTAGAGAGGAACTAAATTAATTACAATAAAACTAAAATTTTCTGCAAAAACAGATCAAAGCATTGATGAACCATCAATGCTCATGAAATAGAACAATGACCACTTTTAAAATATTTTAGGATAGTATTTCATGGGTCTGTCTTGGCAGAAACACCTTAATACCAATTTATCAACTGTTTGCTGTACACTGGGAACTATTTTAATTTTTTTACATTCAAAGGGTGGCCAGCCCCTGCCCTCAAAGTATTCCAGGGCAAAGTTATCATGCAGCTCTTGTATGGGTTGGAATATGGGGCTGGAATGAGGAAATACTTGGATCAGCTCATTCAGAACAGCTGCTTAAGGAAAATCTTGGGTCTCCCTCAGGGAACTCCTGCTGTACACTTAAGGTTAGAAGCCAGACTACCTTGTATTATAGAAGTCCACTTGAAATTATTACAAGAATCTTGATAGCATTACTGAAAATCATCTGGTAAAATATTGTTTTTGGTACTATAAGGAAGGAAATAAGTGGTCCAACTTGCTGTCCCCTATTTTGCGGTTATACTCCTTGCTCTCCTTTGTAATGCCTTGGGATCCAAGCAGAATTCGTAGTTGGCTTTTAGAAAAAGATGCCCTTTGGGATACAGGTATAGTCTGAAAATCTAGATTTTCTTTGTGGTATCCTTGCATCAAGAAAAACAAATTCTTCCCTTGATATTTAGCTGATCTTTCTAATGCCCCATTAAGAAAGGCATTTCCTAGTGCTTTCAAACTACACCATCCAAATACTTTCACAGCAGATATCAAAAAAAAACCTGTGGAACAGCATGTCTGTCCTTGTGGTCTTAATCAGGTGGAAGACACAGTACACTATGTTTTACATTGCCCCTTTTATGGGTCCATTAGTAATAAATTGCTGAATCAATTTTTTTGTAAATTTTTCTGGCTTAGATGAGGAATGTATTAATTTTTTATTGGCTGATGTTTTTCAACGTTACTCTCGAAGTGGCTATTTTTATTTTCTTATCTATAAATAAAAGAAGAAATTAGTAAGAATTTTAGCTAAATTGTAATTCCATGTCATTTCATGTTTTTGTATTTTTTCTTAGTTTTAAAGTTATGTAAATGTTTTATCCTTTTGCTGTGACATATTGTTTTATGCTAGTATATATGTAGGGATGTTATGGCCTATGGCTACCAATCAATCAATCAACCTATCTAGTAGGATAATACACTGTCTACCATTCAGGAACAGGTTCTGTAGGAGAAAGGCAGCAGCTCCTTTTGCGGGGGTGGGGTAAGAGGGCTGTCATTTTCCCAGGAGCGTCAAAAAGCAAAATCCATAGACTCGCAAGTGAATCCTCACTGGCCAGGGTAGAATGACACCACCAGCCTCTCTTCTAACCCACAGCTTGAGACCAAGAGGCAAGCCTCATGCCCTCTGGGGGTTAACAAATAGAAACCAACCTTGCAAGGTAGGCTTTCGCAAGCAGTGTCCAGAAAACAATATGGCAAATTGGCCAAGGTACTAGATTCAGATTGAAGCCGTAACAACACAATAACTCCACACAAGTATAATTAATAAAGTTTATTAAAGGAAGTACAAAATGCAAATAAAAAGTATAGAAGTGGTTGGGAACTGACAGTACAATTCAGCCTTCGTCTCCCAAAAGAAAACTTCTTTCTGCAGGGCTAATAAATCTATCTACATCTTAGTTAGGCCCCAGGGTTAATAAATCCATCTGCATCTTAGTTAGGCCAAAAGCCTGAACCAAAGTGTTTGAACTGAACAAGAAATGAGCTAAGCAAATGAGTTTCTTGACTGATTCAGTACAAGATTACATCAGATCCTGTGAAGCTGATAGGGTTCCCAGGTCTCTGCCAGTGGCGGGCAAACCCCTGGGGATTTGCCCCCTCGTCCGCCAAACGCCCAGGGATCAGCAAAGGTGGCAAACTCCTGGAGGTTGCCTGCCACTGGCAGGTACCTCAGGAATGCACACTGCGTGCACGCTCCCAACTGGCATGGTGATGTCACTTCCAGAAGTGATGCTGTCACACCGGCTGTGGGAGCATTCCTGCACTTTGTTTGGGGCCGATTTGGGCCCCCAAATCAGCCCCAAATGAATCAGCTCCATGCAGAGCATGAGAGTGCTTTCAAGCTGGCATAGTGGTGTTACTTTTGGAAGTGATAGTGTCACACTGGCCATGGGAGTGTTCCCATGCTTTGTTTGGGGCCGATTTTGGCCCCAAATGGACCGAATCCGCCCCATGCAGAGCGCAGGAGTGCTCTTGCAGCCAGCATGGTGACGTCACTTTGGAAATTGATGTCATCATGCCAGCTTCGTAGCGAGTATGCGAAGATCAACATGCTGCTGGCATGAGATAAGTGCCAGGTCCCTAGTCTTCCCAGGGGGAGGACAGAGGGACCTGGCAACCCTACTGAAAGACTGCAAGAAATTAAGCTTCTTGAAGACGTTTGGAGGCAGCATAGTTTGAAAACTGCTGATTAAATAATAGTGGCAATTGTTTAAACAAATAAGGTTGCCAGGTCCCTATACCCTCCTGGCAGGAGGAGGAGGGATTTGGCACTTACCTCATGCCAGCAGTGAGATCTTCGTACGTGCTCCAGCACCTGCGTGATGACGTCACTTCTGAAAGTGACATCATTGTGCCGGCCGTGGGAACGCTCCTGCGCTCTGTGCGGGGCCGATTCAGCCTGTTTGAGGTCCAAATCGGCTCCAAATGAAACGCAGGAGCGTTCCTGCAGCCGGCGCAACGTCACTTCCAGAAGTGATGTTGCCATGCTTGTTGGGAGCGTGCACATGGCGTGCATTACTGAGGTGCCTGCCAGTGGCAGGCAACTTCCAGGAGCTTGCCACCTCCCACCAACCACTGGTGGCTCAGTGGGCAAGGTGGCAAACGTCCAGGAATTTCTCCGCCACCAGCGGGCACCTGGGAACCCTATTCACAAATGAAATTGGGGATGAGCCTGTGAACTAGAACATCTCTGAACTGACACACATACACATAGAGAGCCAGCAAGGTATTCTGGTTACCATGTCGGACTAGGATCTGGGAGACTCAGGTTTGAATCCCCACTCTACCATGGAAGCTTGCTGGGTAACCTTGGACCAGTCACATGCTCCTAGCCTCAAGGTTGTTTGTGAGGATTTAAAAAAATTAAAAAGGCAGTGAAGAAATGTATGTAAGCCATCTGGGTCCCCATTGGGGAGAAAGGTGAGGGCATAAATGAAGTAAACAAATATTTTAAAATCTTTTTCGTGTGCTAGTAATTTGTGAGGAGCCTCTAGGTATTAGACTCCCACAAGTTGCAGGATAAATAAGGTAGGTCGCACTCAGCACTAAGCAGGCACATAATGTGGAAAGTGGTCTTTCAAAAGGTATGCACTTAACCTCCCACACAGCAAGCGCTACTAACCATGGCAGCTTGGTGAAATTCATACACATAGAGAGATTCAATTGTTCTTGGGAACATTTGACTATTGTGAGTTAGCAGAGAGGCAAGTTGTAACTGAGATCTCTGAAATATGTTCATTGTCTTATTCAGAGTACTCAGAATGCTCTGTGAAAATGGAAAAATTAAATCAATAGTTTTGAGAAAACTAAAGCCATTATTCTATACAATTTACATAAAGTCTTGATTTTAAGGGCTGATATTTTTCTTATTACTATTAATAATAAATATGTCAGTCTTCATTCCCTGGAGTTATAATTCACAAACTACTTACTGGGGAGTAGAAATGGAATATTCCTTTTACTAGAAATGCAGTTTCTGAGTTGATACACAATTAAATGCAGACCCCTATTTCCAAACACAATGGGGTCCACAGGCTGCAGTCCACAAACTATTTAAACTGGAGTTAGTTCTATGTATCTTTTGGTGGGAAGGAATAGGACTTTACTGGGACATGGAGGCTTGGGGCGGGGTTGGGGTGGGGCTGCAAGCTTCTTATTTTAATAATATATTTACAACTTTTTAGAAACAGAGAAGAAATTTCTCTTTCATGATACATGAGATGGTATGGTGAGATGGGATCATCTGCATACAGTGGCCTGTGCTGTAGGTTTGTGGGACACAGAAATTACGTGAGGCTGTGGTGTAATGAAGGAATAGGTACCAAAAGTGCCTCAGTCCATGCCCAAATACATTTTTGCTACATGGCGATTTACCACTGTACATGCAATCACTCAATAAGTTGGTTGATTCTATTGTCTTGTCAAACTTGCAAAGGAGCATTCACACAGCAATATTTTCAGCACTTTATTTACCTCAGTTCCTTTTGGCTGCTATAGCAAGTAACAGATTGCTATAGTGCAGTAAACTTATCATCATCTATTACAACAATGTGCAGGCTGTGCCGTTCCCCTTATAACTGCAACAAAAAGGGCTGCAGACTTCCTTTTAAAACAAGTTGGAAACTAGTACATTCTTGCAACAGATTGCTTTAACATTAATGTACTATAGTGAGCTATTAATTACCATTTTGTTTAAAAAACCCAAAAGCCCTTTGAGGGCCTGGGGAAATGACAGACAGGGTGTTAAGGTAAAGAAAATGGTGCAGATGCAAAAATATGTATCTTTCCATCCACACTGGTCCAAATGCACTTTGACTGCAATCTTTCAAAAAATATTAAAACAATCTCATCTTAGGAAGATTTGCAGCAAATCTGGGAAACCCAAAAACAAAATAAATAGAGGACAATGTCATGTGGCTACTCCTCAAAACCTTGTTGCTGTAGGGAAGCCAAGGAAGAGCATAATTTCCACAGAAAACAGCCCTGGTTTAATATGATCCGACATGCTGACAACAGATCACTATGTTATGGTTCTTCAGCAATCTGCCAGTTGTCAATCTTTACACAGCCTGTGGAGAATGGGAAATGGCAGTTGCTATTCCTTGCTGAGGCAAGGAAGGGAGATGGGCTGCAATGTAGATGCTCCACTGCTGCCGTGAATGCTTCAGGGCCTTTTTTAAAAATCAGCAATTACTAGATCCTTATAGCACAATAACATTGTAACATTATAATGATTTATTACTATGATCCACCAGAAGAGCAACATCTGCGTCCTACAGCAGGTATGTGTGACAAGCTCATACCTTGAAAATCTATTTGGTGTTTAAGGTGCTATTGGACCCAGATCTTGCTGTTCGCCTGCAGACCAACACAGTTACCCACCTGAAACTACGATCCTCTAAATTCCCAGCTTTCCTTTTATTCTTAACAGCAACAAGAGCTATGTGGAGAGTCATAGCCAAACGCCAGGGCAAAACATCATCTATGTTCACCAAGCTATAAGCACTGTAAGAAGCAAAGTGCTAATATATGAAAATGACCCTGTAATGAATAACTAGGGGCAATGCAAATACAAAACACATCTTGTGGAATCAGTAAATACCATGATAGAAATGCCTTAAATGTAATAAATTAAATTCCTGTAATTTTAATGATTAGATATAGTGTTTTTTAATGTTTTTAATGGTACTAACATTTGTATTTTTGTTATCTGCCCTGAGCCTGCGAAAGCAGGGAGGGCGAAATATAAATGTGATAAATTAAATTAAATTAAAATTATTTTGGCCTTATGAAAACACAGCCGTATCCTATTACAAGCACTACGAGACTTACCAAACCAGAATATTTATTGCATACAGCCAAAGGCCATCACAATCAAGTGAATAAATCTTAAATGAAACACATAAGCAAAACATAAACATGACAAAACTGTAATGCTAAAAACATAAAAATTAGAGCCGAACTAAACACGAGTTACTAGAATTCTATACGTCTGCTTAGCTCAAGGTTTGATGGGAAGTGTAGGTCCTTGCAGCTTTAAGTTTAAGGTTTACAGAGCAGCAGGAAGGGAAGTGCAGGCGTGGGGCTCTTGCCGGGCGCCCCCTTCCCCTCCGCTGTGTGTGTGGGGGGGCTTTCAGGGCCCCTCTCCCCCCCCCTTTCCCACACAGCAGACAGGGTGCCTGGCTGCTGCTAGTGGGGCTTCAGGTGGGACCGGGCGAAGAGATCAGCACGGCCCAGAGCTCAATAGCCTGGCATCGCTTTCCCTTTCCCCTGCTCGTCTGAAGCGTCGCTGCATCTTCCCCCCACCGCTTGCCCGGTCCTGCACAGCAACGCTGGGCTATGCAATGCGGGGCCATGCGGCTTCAGGTGGGACCCGGGTGAGCGGGGGGGAAGATACAGCAACGCTCTGGGCGCCTTTCCCCCGCTCACCCGGAGTATCGCTGCATTCCCCCCCTGCTTGCCCGGCCCCCGCATAGTGATGCCGGGCTATGCAGCTCCGGGCTGTGTGGCTTCAGGCGGGGGCCAGGTGAGCAGGGAGGGGGAGAAGATGCAGCAACGTTCTGGGTGCCCTGTCTGCTGCTGACCTCTTCGACCAGTCCCGCCCAAAGCCCCACTAGCAGCAGCCAGGCGCCTGTTTGCTGTGTGGGGAAGCGGGGGAAGAGAGGAGCCCTGAAACCCCCTCACATACACAAGGCCTCACCCTTACAGAAATTGTCCAACCTCCCTAAACCAATACAGTTTAGGGACACTAACATCATGTCATCTGTATATAGGAGAATCAATAATTTCTGACTCCCCCCAAGATGGTGGAAAGAACTCAGGGCCTAACAAGCCTGGAACTATGTCGTTTAAGTACAGACTGAAGAGCAAGGCGGCTAAAACACACCCATTTGACCCCCTGAGTAACTGGAATCTCCTCTGTTAAAAAATTTGTGGGGCCTACCTTAACTCTGTAAGTTATATTGGAATGAAATTCCTGAATCAGGAAAAATAGGCATTTATCTATATTAATGCCTGCTAGTTTCACACACAGTCAATTCTGATCTACTGAATCAAAGGCAGCTGTCAGATCTATAATCGCTACACCAGCTGGTGAAGATTCAATCGGTGATCAATAGTGCTTACCCCTTTCCTAAACCCTGTTTGCGCAGATGGATAATGTATTTTGTAAGGGTTTTTAAAATTCCCCCTGCCCACAAGCAGGCTCAGGGCAGATCACAACAAAAATAAATCATACATAAGTAAAATACATATTAAAACAAGTAAATCACATTAAAAAAACAGTTAATGCCATCAGTCATCAAATCCAAAGCTGTAACAAAACCATAACGTGCAGACAGTGACATGGATTCACCAATCACATCTAGGGCAGAATGGAACTGCAGGGCCTAGGAAGAGCACGGGCAGCAGGGAGGGACACTTTGCTGACACCTCACCCATAGGCCCGGCAGAATATCTCTGTCTTACAGGTCCTGTAGAATTGTAACTAATCCTGCAGGGCCCTGGTCAAGGCCAGGAGAACATTATTAGTGGTCTCCCGGTCTGCGCAGCAAAAATTTGCTGTACAACTTGGAGGCTATGACAAGCTGGCTAATTGGTTGATAATTTGGGGGGACCAAATTGCAGCCCTTTTAAAATACTGGGACTACAATGCTTTGCTTCCACCCTGAGGGAAAAACACAAGTTTGATTGATCTGGGTGAACAACTTTGCAAAGATGGGCACCCACCAGTCAGGAAGGATCAGGTCCTCACCAGAGGAGAGAGAGGAGCTGAGGCCTCTTATTTCAGATGCTGCAATGAGAGGCCATTATGGTGAGATGCACAGATCTAAAAAGGGTATTTGTTTCATTGCCTCATTCTCCCAAGTAGCAGTGGCCCTAAATACTTGGCTGTAGGGAGCAAACCATCTACACTGCAAGACTACTCCCATATGTGCCTACTATTCAATACATTGAAATCTTTTCCATGTTTGTTTTAAATGGTTTTCTTCTTTTGCAATAAAGACTGTTTTATGAACATGACTAGTGTGGAGGGGAGAATATGTATGCTCTTTTGTCCCTTATCAATTTCTTGCTAGAAAAAGCCATCTCTGAGCCCCCTTTATCTTCTCTAAGGAAACAAAATTCTGATGGGGGGAGAGTGCAGGGTATAGCTTTTTCAACAAAGGGCAGGGCAAGTCTTCTTGATATATCCTGGAAATCTTGGTCTCTAAGGTGCCACTGGACTCAATTCCTGCTTACAGATCAATACGGCTACCCACCTAAAATTACCCAAGAAAAATTGTAATGCGTGGATAAGCCCGTGCAATCCCTGAGGCTCTCCAGTTTCATTTATCGTGATTCACGCGAGGGCTTTGTAGCGCCTGTTCTCTTTATCAGGGAAAATCCTGGAGGATGCTGGCTTGAGCATCCCCGCCCCCGAAGAGCCTAATACTGGCCGGCGGTATGGTGGCAAGGCGGATGCCCGTAGCAACGCCTATCCTGCCAGCACGGGCATGGTGCGGCCAGCGAGAAGACCCGTCGTGACGCCTCTTTTCGCTCCAGAGTCCGCACAGTACTTCAGCCCTCCATCAGAGGGAACGGGGAAGCGACGAGAGCGAGCGGGGACTTTCCCAGGGCGGTTTTGACCTCCCAGTCCACATGGCACTCAAAAGCGCTCCGGAGGGCAAGCCGCTTTAAAGCCAAAGGGATTTCACCTTCGGTGAAAGAAGCAGGATGAAGCACTACGGAAAAGCAACATGCCGCCGCCCTCCCGCTCACGCAATCGCTCGCAGCGAACTAACTCACGAGGCGCATCCGCTAAAACCAGAGTCGCAACTGCACGTGCACGAAAGGGCGGTCCCAGAAGGCAACCAGCCCCGCCTCCTGCCTGACGCCCATCCTGCTCTACGTAGCCATGGAAAGGCTTTCTTGCGGCCGTGACGTAGACACGCCAGCTTCGTTGGATTCCAAGATGGCTGCCCTGGTAACGGCGGTGCCTACGAGGAGGTTTGGGCTACAGGAGGTAACGTCCGTCTTCCCCTTCCCCTTTCCTGCAAGTCCCCTCTCTGTATTATTTGTATTCGGCAATGTTCATTTCGTTCTCTTTGCGCACCGCTTAGATGCATCTCGAAAACCCATGTAGGAAGTTAGATATGTCCCTGCTTAAGCTCATTGCAGTCTAAGGACTGCCGAATGTTGCTTAGGGACATTAAACATTCGATCTCAGGCATCCCTGTTATAGAAATTTCTGCATAAGGAGGGGGTTGGCCTATTCTTTTTAATGTCAGGAAAGGCTCTCTGTATATGTCTACCGTGCCCAGGACTGCCTCGCAGTGAAGAGAACAGAGGAGCATAACTTTTTGCAGAAGTGCCTGTGCCTTCAGAGTCTTCTGCATCCCAGCCTGGCTGCCTGGATTTTTCAGCTGCTTCATTTTCATTAATGAATTTTTTTCTGCTGCTGTAGCATATCTGAGATAAATTATGATGATGAAAGTACTTCTAGGAGGTGTTAAGGCATTTTAGTATGTGACTGCTACAGAATCCATTTCTATATTGTTTTTACACTTGTGTGATGTCATCAAAAAGCACAATATTGCTGTGAAATATGAATAATTTAAAGTCCAAATTAGGCTTTTTGCTGGCCCCCCTCCCCCAGTTTTAGTTACACTGTCAACATTAATATATGTTTTCTGACTAAAATATTTTTTTATGTTTTTTTGTAGAATGACAGCTCTTTCAGTAATTCAGGTGCTGATAAAAATATTTGGTCCTGGCAGAGGAAAGCAGAACAGATAAAGAAAGCCGAATTCATAAGAGAAGGAGAAAAACTAAAAACCCAGTAAGTTTAGATTTTGTATTGATGTTCTACAATAGCAGAGAAACATTACTAAAGTAATCAAAATTAAATATTTTTCAGAGATGAAAAAGGGTTCATGCTTTAGGATTAAATGTGGATTGACATTCTTGTTAACTGTATATGGTTATAACAACTTTAATAATTAATCTTCATAAAGTTCTACTTTAGATAACATTGACGTCTATGTGATTTATATGAATTATAGAAAATAGTTTGATTCTGTACAAACTTAGTTGGAAGAAAGTCCCATGCTTTGTGATTAGCTCTGCTTCAGATTTCTGCTTAGTTTCATATTCTGCAAACCAAATCTTATTGCACTGTTTATCGGATGTCCCATCCTGTTAACTGTATTAACTCATACTGTGTAATCTGCCTTGTGTCTTAACAAGAAAAATAGGCTATAAATAATGTAAAGAAAATAAAATTTTAAAAAGCTGCGTACAGTAGCCTTGCTGGCGCTGCACCTTTGATTAGAGATGGGCCCAAATAGCTGTTGTTCTTAAGATGGTGTTATTAGCAAGAGCCATTTGTTCCCTTCCTGTAATTCAGGCCAAGTGGCAGCAGGACTTCTACACAGCAGATTTCCCTGAATTTTCTCTGAACGAGGCAGCTCCCCCTTCTCCACAGTGGCCATTCCTGCCAACTTTGTGACACCAGGAGGGTTTCTAAAAAAAAAATAATTGATATTTTGTTATAGCATTATGTTATAATTATCTATTTGGTTCTCTGAATTCCCAGCTTTCAAAAGAAAAAAATGTCCCTAACCCCTTTTTTTGCAGAGATATGAGGGGAAAAGGTGTATCTCCCTGATGACAAAAGCTAGACACTTTTTAAAAAAAAAATTAAAGCTGGGAATTCAGACGATCTGGTAGACTTATCATTATAACAGTACAGGGGGGTTTGCTAGGCACATTATACCAGTAAAATAAACAACCCACCATGAAAACAGGCTAATTAGAACTAAGGTTTAAACAGCGTTAGATACAACATCTCCGACACAAGCATATGATTATAACAATTTAAACACATTGACAAAGTATTGCAATTAATATCAAGCGTTCTATATCCAATATTTACAATAGCCATAGACAAAAAATAATAAGGTTCATAATAATTTTAAGCAAATAACTTGCAAATTCGAGCTTCAACATTAAATCGTTATTGTGACTATTGTAAATAAATATTGAATATGGAACATTTCATATTAATTGCAATAATTTGTTCATTTTGCTAGTATTACGCAGTATATCCTGTTGGTTATTATTAGGCACATTATGCCATGTGAGGTGGCAGTGCAATAAAGCCTTTACATATTGGGTTGTGTGTGTTTTAATAAAATAAGTAAAATAATAGCAAAGGACGTAAATTTGGACTAAACATTGTTATGAACAGAATGATCAGCCTGAAAAGCAAAGACCTTATTCTGGCTCTTTTTAATAAAGCTAGAATGGAACGGGTTACTCACTGGAAAGATGCAATTGTTTCATCAGTACAGATTTCATACCTTAGATAATTTTTGAAATGGTCACAGTAGAAATGTGTCTTTTTAGAAATGCTTAGCCAAGTGATTGGCAACTGTTTATAAATGCTGCTGCAATAGATTGCACAGGTTTGCAACTACTTTCTAAAATCTTCCTCATGGTTCCTTGGTTTTAATAAGATTGTGCTGTGGTTATCACATTAATAGAACAAAGATAGTTTTATGTATTATTTTATTTCCCTTTCTCTTTCTTATTGTCTGTATTCTTTTAATAAGATTTAAACCTTAAAAAAAGTTTTGCATTTTCATTTCATCTATATAAACAAATATTATTATAAAATGGAAGGCATGTGTGCCACCTAGTGTTTCTTGGAGGAAAAATGGAATAAAAATTAGATAGATGTTTTGACAAATAGGCTATTTGAACCAAACCTGTTTTTCTAGACTTATGAATATTGAAAAGGATAAAAATAGCCTTCTCTTCAACAAGAAAAGTGACTTCAGAATGGAGTATGGCATACTAGAAGAACTGGAATACAAACTGACTAAAAACCGGAAAGCAGAAAGTAAAAATACTCTTTTCTTCATTCAAATTTATTCATGCTACATTGTATGTCTTGTGACTAAACATGCTGGAGCTATATTTCCACACTTAATATATAATCGTTTTGCCAAAGAGTTTAAAAGAATGAACCCCTTCCCTTTGAAAACAGACGTTGATATTAACAATATCTTAACATCTAGATGTATGCCTAGTCACTCAGATTTGTAAGATTGTCTTCTGGTAGTGTATCCTTTGGGGGTCATAGATGATTTATTAGAAGTAGAGAGAGAATTTAAACACTATAACTGCAAAAATTGTGAAAACAAGTTATTGGAAACTCAACTGAAAGTATGTGTTTGTGTATATGTATGTATACAGTCCTAACAGAGTAATAGTGAAAACTCAGAGGGACATGTAAATAAGCATAACATTTGGCAGCATGATGGATAGTTGCATAATAGTGTTCCACAGGAGTTGTTTGATATTTTAGATAATAACACCTTGATCCTGAATGGTTGTTCTTTATCCATTCCATGTGCATTAAGATTTGCCCACAGAGGAACTATCTTCATTGGTTTTCCTTTTTATTTTAATGGAGGAGCAGCTCTACCTGTGCATCCCTCTCATGTATATTTTGGAATTCCTGTGCCCTCACGGAATCACAGGACTGGGATAGCTGTGTGGAAGCAAGCAGCATGGATTTGCATAAAGAAAGTGAAACAGTGCTAATATACAATGATTACAATAAATAACCTGCCTAAAAATACTGTCTGGATATATCAGTCATTCAGTACAAGAACCAAGACATCCCAGATGCAGTACATAAACTGAATTCAGAGTCCCACCAGTCATGTAAACAGTTGATTATAAAGTGCTGCTGAGCTAAATAAAATGGGCTCAGAAAGTAATTCTGGTAATCCTGCCTAGCGGAAGAATTTTTCTTGATATGCAAGAACTGGCCATATGGTATATTTGTCTGTAAGTGTGGTGGATGATATGATAAGTAATGGAGATAGGAGTTCTACACTCTCACTGGGCCACTTTCTCAATAGAGGATATCCATGGCAAGTAGTGGAGCGGGCCAGGCTCAGAGCCTCTACCCAGGTGCTTAATTAAACCAAGAAAGAAGGAGGATAGAGTACATTGGGCAGTTGAGTACACCCTGCCGGTTTCAACTTTATGTAAGATCATTAGGTAACAAAGGCACCTAGTGGATCAAATACCCGGTTGTACAGCGGCACCTTTCATTGGTTTCATACAGACCAGTAGTCTTAGAGACATGCTGGTACACTCTGACTTTAAGAGCAGTGACAACAGCCAAGATTGCCCTAGTGGCCATTGCAATGTATGCCCACTTGCGGATGTAGGAAAAGATTTCAGATTGACAAGTATTGGCTGTGCTAATAATGTAAAAACACTTTTCCACCTGTAACACCTCAGGTGTTGTTTACATCATAGAGTGCTCATGCCTGATGGTGTATGTAGGGAGCACTACCTGCCCAGTAAGAGTTAAGATCCAAGAACACTTGTCGAAGATTAGGAACCAGAATCCAGAAGCACCATTAGCAACTCACTTTCAACAACAGCATAGGAATGAGAGAGAGTTGTGCTCTTCTGTTTTAGAGGTGCCCAAGAGACAGCGCTCAATGGATTTACAAAGGTTGTAATTACAACGGGAGGCCTTCTGGATTTTTTAACTTGATTCCAGGGCACTAAGAGGTCTTAACCAGGATTGGGATCTAACTTGTTATCTTTGAGCACCCTTTATCACTACCAGGTCCTTTCACTTTAAGGGTTGATAGGGGAGGATAGCCCCTTTAAATGCTTTAGTTGCCGGTTACATGTAGCTCTGCATAAGGGTGGTGTTTAGACTGGGAATTCATAGCAGCTGCTCATCCTGACACTTTTGGAACATGACATCCTTGTTTGAATGGTATACATACGTAAGAGGCATTTTATACTGTTTTATTATTCAATTGTTTATTGGCTAGACTTGAGGATGTTTTTGATCAGTCTACTTCCTTGCCAGGTTTCTTGCAGCTTGAGACACCCTTGAGAAAGCTCAGTGAAAAGGGCCTGTGGCTCAGTGAAAAGGGCTCAGTGAAAAGCAGCCTGTTGGAAGGAAAAGAGAGAATCAGAAAAATTATTTAGCTCAGCACTTTATAATCAGCTGTTTACATGACTGTTTGAACTCTGAATTCAGTTTATGTACTGTATCTTGGATGTCTTGGTTCTTGTATTGAATGTTTGATATATTCAGACTGTTATTTTTAACCTGGTTATTTATTGTAATCATTGTATATTAGCACTGTTTCACTTTCTTTATGCACTTATTGGAATATATGACTTGATTGTGCCTGTGATTGAACACCATGGGAGGGTCACACCCTATTTCATAGCAGCTTTCTAGCATGCCCTAACCGAGACTGCATTAAAATTGTTTCAGTTGATATTTATATGTGATTTTAAGTTCTTTATGCTGTTTTAGCTGCCACATTTGAGAGGATAGAAAGTGGAGTAAAATGTAATAAAATAATGTTGCAGGAAAAGGTGCAACGTAGAAGGAGAAATGTTTCTTACGTGAAAAGTGAACAGAAGTTGCTAACAATGATAAAACATCAGGAGAAGCAAAATGAAACAGATATTTAAAGTGATCAGACTTGAAAAGTATGAAAGGCAATAAATGTAAGTGATAATGAGATTGTTAAAATAAAAACACATTTTCTTCCATAGAAGTTAAAATCCAGCAACAGCTGGCAAAAATTCATAATAATGTTAAAGGACTTCAGCGGCAATTGAAAGATGTGAAACCAACCCCAGAATGTAAGTCATATATATGCGTTTGCAAGTTTTAAAAAAAAATGTTTGGAGTGTCTGCATTAGTAATGAAGTGTTGCTGACATTTCTCTAGCTTCTAAATCTGAAGGAGTTTTCAGTGTGGGCTCAGATGACTGATTGTACCTTGAAAGGATGTGGTACCATGCATACCTAGTATGGAGAAAATCCCTTTGAAAACTGAGGCTTATTTCTCAGTCAACATGTTTAGGATCACACTGAACGTAATTTGAGCTGCAGGATGTTATCCACCTATTATTTTTTAACTCTTTATTTTTGAATGTTTTTGTTTTTTAACAGAATAAAACACAACAATCCCCAGTGAGCTAACAATACTTACCAAAATACAGCATGTAGTCCAATCAGGTTAAACAAATAACTAACAATAAATATATTATGGGTATGTAGTTAAGTCAGTTTGTTAAATACTGAAGGGATCTAATGGATAAGGCTTACACGGATTTATCTCATGAGCAATCTATTTTTAATGGAAATTGCTAATTTGTATACATTTTAGTTTAGATGTCATGGAAGAATTATTTCTTTATCTACAGTTTTATGACTTGATGCTAGGGTTTCTGTTGATGACGACTTAGCTGTTCTTAGTGTGAGTTTATTTGGTGATATGATTTAAATGTATACTGAAGGATATTAAGAACTGTGAGATGTTTGTGTAAACCAGAATTTCCTGCTTATCTAGAATTTCTTTATTATTTTAATTGAGCTGAAATTAAAAATAAGTTACATTTTCTGTAGCATCTTTCAAGAGAACTGGTGATGCACTTCGATGTTACTGATGTTACTTTTCCACTGTTGCAGTTCTTGACAGGCTCAAAGAAATTATGGAGGAAATTGAAAATGCAATAAACAACTTCAAAGAAGAACAACGACAAATGTACACTGCTTTCCTTAGTTCTAAACCTAATTGCAGTATTAAAACATAGTTGTTTTGCAAAATGCTTATTTAAAACACTAATATATGTGTGTGCGTGCATACACATCTTGCAATATGGTTTCCTTTTATTTTCTTTGGTATTACTATTTAGTTTTAAATGTTTGAATGGAAGAAATCAGAGTATATATTTATAGGAATAGGTCTAATTTTCATGTGTGGTCTCTTTAACTATCAAACTAGGCTGTAGAAGTATCCCACACCCTTTTCAAAATGATTAGGCTTCCTATGCAGAGCTGTGGAGTAGAGGCTAAGAGTTAACTTTGAACCAAGAAGTAATTGGTTCCTCTGTTACCTCTGCAAGTAAACCTGTTCTTTGTCTCATTCTCTTATCTTGCAATAAAGAAACACTAAATCTGACATAACTTGCAAGCAGAATTGCCAGTCCCCAGCCTCTGCCCCCACACCACCACTCACCTGGCTGCTTGGGGAAAACAAGGGGAAATGGGGTGGGGAGGTAGTCCAGGGATGTGAGCCCACATGTGCAGGTAAGTACCTGTTGTGACCCTGCAATTCCTTGACTTCTCTTTTTATATTGAAGGGATCTGGCAACCATGCTTGCAAGATTGTTGTGAGTATTACTGTGATAATATATGTGGAAAACTCTGAAAGAGCTATGTAAGGCTTGATTTTTTCCCCATATTTCAGGACATTTAGCTTAAATCTATAAAGTTGCTCAATTTCTGAATTTTCAGTAAAGTGTTCTCCTGAATTTTTATAGGTAAGTAGTGTACATGACCATTTTAAAAGGAATAAATATTTCCTTTGGCTTACGTACTGTCTGAATCCTGAATATTTCAGGAGTTTATTGGCCAGGATTATACCTTTCTGAGTCCATTGAAGCTACACACTTAGAAGGGTGTAGCTTTGCTTAAGATTGCAGTGCCAAAAATGCATGTTATACACACCAAAAAATCTTTGTCACCCTGGTGGGATTTTTGACTGAACAGCCACTATCTGCTATTTCAAATATCTCTCAGTTTTGAAGTCGTTTTGGTGTGCAGCATAGGAAGCTGCAGTTAGTGAAACACAGGACATCACTTCATAGAATTATTTACATTTCTTTAGATTCTGGCCCTAGTTGGTAGGACTGTTAAATAATTATTTTGCTTATCAAAGGTTTCTTTGATTTTTATGGTTTTGTTGTTTTACAGATATGAGCAGCTTATAAGAGAAGAGAAGATTTCTACTAATGAGCTTAATGCTTTGGAGAGAAAAATTGAAATATGGACACTAGGTACTTCAGCCACAGGAAAAATTTTCAAGCGTGGCAAAGTTTCAGTAGATAAAGAGATTCAAAGTCATCTGCCCGATGAAGTAATTGAACTTGAAAGGTTTTTCCAGCAGACAGGAGGGAAATATGGAGGGTGGGATGAATATGATCATCAGCTTTTTCTGAAATTGTGGATGAAGCATAAAGGAAAACCATCGTATATGGAGGAAGCCCATGATTATTTCTCTGAAAGAACAAGAGAGGACATTCAGCAGCATGAAAAATGGTATCAAGAATTTCTAGTTTTAGAAGCAAGAAAAAAGGAGGTAAGAACTTTACTAAGCTGCGCTTGCATTTTTAACAGAATATGAGTTGGTAATGAGACGGAAAGGTCACACTTTTTTCTGCATCTCTCTAACTCTGCATGTTGCAATGACTTTTATACTTCAGCCGGTAAACAGGATTGTAGATTGCTGTACCATTTTGATGAGAGCATATTATGCCCTTGCAATGAATTACCCCTTCTTTGGGCAAATTACTGAGCTCTGTAGAGGAACACACTAGTGCCCCACCCCAGTATCCATTGCCCCATCTTTGCACCCACAGACAGCACAGCTCCCCAGGAACCTGAACACTCACCATTGTTAGTGAGTTTGTGCCTTTGCTGGTGGTGTTGGTCCTTATGTACATCTGGAGTGCATCTCTGTTGAGAGGTCTAGCCACAGGTAAATATCATTTTGTGCTTCCTGACATAACCATGTCTTTAGGAGAGTTGGTTATGAGGCTCCAGTGTTTGCTGTTTCCTGTAAAGCTGCTGAGCCTTGACAGAACTCCATAGGCCAGGTACTGGTGTTGCCACCATTCTTACTGCTGTTACTTCACTGGTCAGTGCTTCCTCCTGTCCCTTTTGACCCTCTTTTGCTTATTGTGGTGGATAATGATGAACTGTGGTTACTAATGCTCCTTTGATACCTCGCCTCCACCTAGGAGGGAGTGCTGTGTGGTTACTGCTCTGTTTGTGCTGTCTCCCAGATACTTCTGCACCTTTATAGGCTCAATGCAGAAGCTGCTGTTGCCTGCTAGTGAAGAAACCCCACCATATTTGACTGCCTGTGTTAACTTGCATCTGGGCTATCTGAAACTGGGAGGCATCTCATGGGCCACGCCAACTTTCTTACTTTGTACTAATATTATTGATAGAAAGGCAGATGCTAAAAGAGCAGGTTGGTTATTTTATCAATGAAAACAAACATTTTGAAAATGAAAAAAAGTTTAAACAAAGGATCATATTAACACTATTGCATGATTCAACGTGTATGCACTATTTTTGTGTAATCGTTTGTTATTCTGATCATGAACATTTTCAAAGGATTAAGGGCTTGCTTGTATATCATGGCCACTGCCTTACTTGGGAATAAGTTCCATTGACATCTAAAAGGCTTTGGGACAATCTTTGTGTTAAAGTGTTGAGCACAAATTTATATTAAAAAAGAAAGATTTGTGCTTATACAGTCAAAATTGTCCCAACTGCACACTACATATGTATATAGCTTGACACACACTCATGTTCACCATGCTGAGCCATTTACAAAGGCCTCTATTAGATTTGCAGTTTGAGGATGGAACTACACATTCTGTATGTTTAAATGTCAGCTGCTGTCTTCTGTGCAAAAAGGAGCTGGAATAGAGTAGTTTGCAACAATGAAGCTTTGGACAGAGGAAGGGCACTTTGCACACATAATAAGGCTCTAGAATCTGCAGTGGAGGAAAACAGCTGGGGGAAGAAAAAATGGAATGTAGAGGGAGGATTAAATGCCCTTCTCCTGACCAAAGCGTCTCCATTACAAATCATGCTCTCCTTGCCTCGATTTGCAAAGGAGAAGCAGTGGCCAGGCTTTGAAGCTACTGAAATAAGAAGTATCATTTTGCCTTAAGCTAAACATAAACTTACACCCTACTTATGCTATTCTAGCCCTTCTTTAAAAAATCAAGAGCATTACAACCATGTAGCCAATTACTGAAATGTCTCCTAAGTGACAAGTGCTCATAGAGATTGGCAGGTAAATATTATCATTTTATACATCAGGCAGAAAGATTTTTAAAAAACCCTTCTTAATGACATTCTATCAAGAATCTGTCTCAGCCTGTCCACTGTATTTATGGCTGTGCAAATACCTAAATGCCTAGTTGCTTAGATTTATTAAAGAAATGAAGATGGCATCTAAGAATTTGAAATAGTAGCTTTACTTTCAGACAACATAATTTGGTTTTATTATAATTTAGTCTATTAAAAGATGGAAGACAAAAAAACAACAAGAAAGAGAGAATATCTTAGCCCAGAAAGAGAGCCCAGAAAAAGTGCACTCTTCACATAATCTTCAGTTGAAAGAAGCACAGAAACGTAAAGCTGAAGAAGAAAGAAAAAAGCGTTTGGAAGACCTTGAAAAATGGCGAAGACATAGAGCAATAGAACATGCGATGAAACAAGCTGCTCAACTCCAAGAGGAAGAAGAGAAGGAGAAGAAAAAGCAGAAAGAACGAGAGCGGCAGTTCCATATGAAATTGCTGTTGGAAGAGTATGGCAGGCAGAAAAAGGAACAGGAAGAGCTTGTGAGGCTTGAAAAGGAGAAAAGGGAGGAAGCTGAAAGGGAAGAGAGAAAAAGAACTGCTGCAGAAGAAATTCTTAAGTTTCAGGAGCGAGTGAGTAGTCTTGCTTATGCTGTAACAGAATTAATAGGGATTTAATAATATTTAACTGTCTATATCAAATACTGGATATCATTTAAAATCACTACTCCATGCAATCACAATTCTTGGAAAAGAAATGGGGGGTTACTGCACTCATTGATGTAGGGAGATAGCAATTCTGTGAACTGTTTTGCTGATGTCACAAGTGACAATAGTGGGTACAGTGAGAGCTTCTTCCTTGCCTTGCTCCCTAGCTCCTGCTACAGGAATGAAAATGGATGGTAGTGTAAAGCGTGGTTCTCGGAGTTGTGCAGGCAAGCTGTGCAATGCCTAAGTAGGTCTGAGTAGCCTGAGGTCTGTTTATGTGGACCTTTGCTTAGACATACTTGTGCTCCCTTCATAGACTGAAGGTACCTCTAGGGTCATCTAGTCCAACCCCCTGCACAATGCAGGAAATTCACAACTACCCCCCCCCCCCCGACTGCCCCAGTGACCCCCTGCTCCATGCCCAGAAGATGGCAAAACACCTCCAGGATCCCTAGCCAAACTGACCTGTGGAAAATTGCTACCTGATCCCTAAGGTGGAAAAAAGTTACATTCCCTTAAGTATTATAACTGTATTTAAAGTAGTTAAATACCATAGCAAAGCACGGGTATCAAGCTAGTCATTTATAATAATAACCGTGCTTATGTACCACTCTACTGCTCCACCTAGAGCGGTGAACAAATTAGTGTTATTATTATCTCCACACTGCAGCTGGGGCTGAGAGGAGTGCTTTACCCAAGGCCATCTGCAGAGTTCATGGCAGTAGTGATATTCCAACCAGCAGAGTGCTAATTTGCAGTCCAACCGCTTAACCACTGTGCTGTCTTGCCTTCTCCTCTTCAAAGGCGATTCATCTAGTTTTTTTTAAATCAAAAGGCTAGCAAAGCATGAAAAATATTTTCCATCTAAAATTTCTGTGACCTGTTTCCTTCTAGTCCAATAGTCTCTTCTAGTAGTACAAGACTACAATTGTAATTTGTTTCTCTGTGACTTGAAATAAGTTACTTTTAGTTTATGTATCTGGGTCTTAAAGTGGCCACCCATTCTGTAGTCAGTGTACATGAATCCTAAGCATGTTTAATCTGAAGTAACTCCTGTTCCTTTGGTTGAGGCTCATTTGCAGATATGTTTAAGATTGCGGCCTGCTCTGAAACACAGATTTTGGTTGGACTGTCTTTCTGCTTAGCATGCTTAGGATTTCAGTCCTAGTCTGTAATCCAGTGCATACTTATCAGGTAGTAAGCCTTGTTGAACATAGTAGGACTTACTTTTGGGAAAACATGAGTTAGTCACTTTCTTAATGGAAGCAGAAGTGAAATCGTCCAAATAGAGATATTACAGCAGTTTCTTTAGAGCAAATTATTCTTAACAAATGCCAGACTTGTGGTTGTTTAAGTGTTAACATAAGAAGTAGCTAGGTATTATATCAGACAAATGGGGGACACATGACAATGGAGGGCTATAATTGATTTGGAAAACTGTCCATGGATGCATACACCCAAACCTCTCCCCATCCTCTCCCCATAAATATACTCTGAAAGACTTGAACAAACATGAACTATATGTAGGTAAATTTTAATTAAAAACAATTAAATTACAAAGTATTACTTTTCTGTATAGTTTAGTAATCCCTGACTTAGGTAGAAATTCCAGCCTTGCCTCTAAGTGGTCTAGTTTTGTTACTTTTGTGATGGGCATGAGCCACACACAATGTCATTAGAGTTATTTTTATTTTTCCAAGAAGTAAATATTTTTGTTGTGTTTTTTTAAGGATCTGCATAAACTTGAGCTTAAAATTCTAGAAAAACAGGCAAAGAAAGAAGAAAAGATGGAAAAAGAAAAAAGATTGTCCAAGTTGAGAGAGAAGGTAACTCTAATTTGTTATGCAGCCCTACCCTCTGCATGATTTCTAAGGGCACACTGAACTGTGCATTATTTGATCCTTTCCATTACATTGCATTTTAAAGAGCAGATGTGATCTAACTTGGGAACATTTCCTTGAGAAAATATGAAACAACTAGGTTCTTTGAAGGCACCAAGTTCGCAGTATGGGGTATTTGTGACCCAGTCCTGCTGTTTAAATAGCAACTTGTGGAGAGACCCAGGAGTGCATTTAATGAGCTTAAGCAAAGGAAAGAAACTATATGGATATGGTCACAAAAAGGTTAGAGATTTTTAAAAATCCTGTTCACTTTTTCCCTCTAAAGGGGAGAAAATGCTCAGTCTATGGCAGAACATAATGTTCCTCATAAGCACAAGAATTATAACTCTTCTTGTTCTTCTTTTGCAGCTGGTCTTATTTTGAAGGGGTATCCCCCCCCCCCAATTATCACAATGGCCTCTGTGCCAAGATGACTTTGTAGTATTAAAAGCTAGACTTCTGTTTTAAATATTTGCAATCATTATTAGATGTGTTTTGGTAAAAGAGTACTATTTGGAATTTTATGTTCTAAAGAGATGTTAGAGGGAAAACAGGGCTTGGGAAAAGCTTACAATCAGAGAGTCAATGGAATATGTAAAACTAATTATGTAGTCACAGAATTAGTGTTACACAAATTCTGTTGACTCTACTGGTTTGTTAAAGTTTAGTTATTGTTTCTTTTTAAAGGCTAGACAGGCCTTTTTCCTCAACCTCTATTGCTTTTTCTCTAAAGAGATATTGCACATTAATGTGGGTTACGGTTGCTAGGTCTCAGGCTTTGGCTCTGATACTCAGGTTTTGGGGCAGTCTTAAGGTTGAAATCTCAGGGTCATTAGCTAGCTCACATGCTTATAATGCTCGTGTGTCTGCCTGTTTGCATATGCAAATTGAAGATGGTAGTCAGAAATTTTGTACTAACAACTAAGTAACTTTCTATGTTTATGTGTGGCAAATATATGTCCATGCGCAGTCACAAATACCGTATAATTCAATTCCTAGAGGTGTATGGAAGTACTACAATTACTAATGCTATTCAGTTCGACGTTAGCAATTCCTGCCCATGAGCCCAAGGGTTTGGCATGCTGGAGATTTAGCAACCCTAATCCTGATCCAGTGAGGAAATCTTTGTAGGTGAAATCCTACTGCTGGAGGCTCTTGCACAGCACATAATGCTCTGCGTTCTGATTTGTACTGTGGGGAGCTTTCTGCTGTGCGTAAATGATGTTCTGTCCCATTGCTTCTGACTTATGGCAAATCTATGAATTTACAACTTCCAAAATATCCTATAATTGACAGCCTATCTTGCAAACTGAAGGATGTGGCTTCCTTTATTGAGTTAGTTCATCTTGTGCTGGTCTTCCTTTTTCCCTACTGCCTTCAACTTTTCCTAGAAGCATATTTTTGGATTTAAATACTAAAGGTGGCTTAGGGAGCAATTTTGAGCATGTCTGTTTGAATTGTCCCATTTTATTCAGTGGGGCTTACTCTCAAGAATGCGTTCGTAGGCAGGCAGTGTGCGCCACTACCATGGAACAGAGTTTTTACCTCCAGAAAGAAGAGAACCTATATTCCATGATTTTAAAAAAATCTGGAAACTGTAGATCACTGCTCAAGTGTACAAAAGTTAAATGCATAAGAAATTGATTGATAGAACTTCTGTGTCTATAATGAAGTCACAGTACCATTGTAAGCAGAATTCTACTCAAGTCTATTCAGTGGGACTTACTCCCCAGGAAAGTGTTCTTAGTTTACACTTGTGTTAAGCTCATGCATGCATCTTGTCTTTTAATTGAGATACCAAATTGGTTTTTATAGTTGCTTTTTCTGATAATTAAAAAAAATTCACTATCAAATAGGTTGAAATTAATGTACCTCGAGACCCATGTAGGCTGTACAAACCTACAAAAGTTTGGGTGGAGCGAACAAAAGAGATTGGACCAGTGGGTGCAGAGCCACTTATGCATATTCCACACAGGTAGAAAATTTTATTACAATATACAAAGAACGTTTTGTTTTATTACAAGATACTTATCCTAGTTTATTTTTATAGGGCTGTCCCAACCTGGCGTCAAGGGCTATAGTTGGATATCTACATACAGTTTTACTAGAAGATGCACAAATGTATGTGTAAAGCATCTTATTGGATCATTTTGTTTTTTTGTCAGACTTATGTGACAAAGGATTTCATTTTGTATTTAGGGTGAAGTTATGTAAATGTGATTTTTTTGTTACGCTCAACAGAAGATCAAACACAAATGTAAAGTCTGTATAGATAATAAATAATCAGTTATTTCTTAGGTTCTTTGCATATTACTTTCTTATTGTTGGAACCCACATTTAGAAACATATTTCTCATTGATGCACTGTATTTTGCAAAATAAAGATTGTTATGTTCTTTATTCCTTCTTCATCTTGGTTTATTGGTTGTACCTCAGTTTACAGTAGAAATTCAAGCTGCTGATAAATACATTTTTCAGAACTCAGAATTTGCAAGAGATGAGGTAGATCACCCTAAATGAGTGTTATGGAAAATATGAATTACTTCCTGATTGCCCATCCTCCAAAACAAGTTTTATCTCAGTGAAACAAAGAGACCAAGTGTTATGTTGCCAGTTTTTCCTTACAGATTCCAGTTTATATCAAATGTGCTGCTTTATTTTGAATGCTGTGGAGCAGAAACAATTTCTCATACTTTTTGAAAAGTTTTAAATTTTGTAGAGAAAGATTTCCTAAACTGTGATTTATGGTGCACTTTCTGGTGGCTTGCAAGATAGGGTCAAATCCAACAGCGGCCTAGGCTAAACAGAGGCCATTTCTGATTGTATGAGATGGGTGGGTGGGGGTCTGATGGCCACACACCTTTTCTCTTAGATGCAGGTATTTGTCACACTCCAGAGTATTATGGAGACTTGTTACAAGGGTTGCAGGAAGGAGGATGTAGGGGCTGGTATGTTCTGCTAGTAGAACTGAGCTCCCATATGATAGGATCCAAGTAATCAGAAACAGCAAAGTACAGAGGGTCTTTTCCCACAACAAACACTGATGGAATGTTGAATTAAAACTGGAGTCATTTTGCACTGCCAAACTGAATATATGTGAAGAGGAGAAATAGGAAACATTGCTAGGTTGCTGTTTATTGGTTTGCAGACGTTTTATGTGCAGGCCTTTAACTAGCCTTCTTCATTAGTGGTAGAAACTGCCATCAAGTCATAGCTGACATATAACCACCATCCCCTTGGGGTTTTCAAGGCATGAGACTAACGAAGGTGGTTTGCCATTGCCTGCCTCTGCATAGCAACTCTGATCTTTGTTGGAGGTCTCCCATCCAATTATTAGCCAAGGCTGACCCTGCTTAGCTTCTGAGATTTGAGGAATTTGGGTTTGCCTGGACTATCCTGGTCAGAGCACATTTGAAGTTATCACCTTATACACTAATAGCTAAGGGGGTCTGATCTGTGGATACTTAAATCTCAAGACTGGAGCTGTGAAGAGCCAAGATAGGTCTTCCTACATCTGAAAAATGACCCGGGTTTGCAGAAAAATCTGAAATCTAAAAAAATACATTGGTGGGAGTTAAAAACCCAAAACAATAAAGGGAGAACCTGTAGCTTTAACCAGATGCCCTCAGTGACTGTTGTTAAGCAATAATAACAGTTTAGCCAGTATTCTAGGCTTATACTCTCAGCCTAATCTGCCTCTCTGGGTTGTGAGGATAATATGGATAGCGTTCCAAGGTGGCTGCTAGTGGCGGGCAAACTCCCAGGGGTTTGCTTCCTTGCCCACCAGTGGTTGGTGGGAGGTGGCAAGCTTCTGGAGGTTGCCCGCCACTGGCAGGCACCCCAAGAATGTGTGCCACTTGTGAGCGCTCCTAAGGGGCATGACAAGGTCACCCCCAGAAGTGACGTGGTTGTGCTGGCTGTGTCATTCCTGTGCCTCATTTGGGGCCCAAATGGGCCAAATTGGCCCTGCACAGAGCGTGGGAGTGCTTCCATAGCCACACGACATCACTTTCGGGGGGGGGGCATCATCACGCAGGTGCTGGAGCACGCATGCGTGAAGAAGACTTCGCCACCGGCACAAGGTAAATGGCAGGTCCCCCCCACTCCCAGTGAGAGGGTATAGGGTCCTGGCAACCCTAAATATGGAGGCAAGGGAAATGATGCAAGTTACTTTGGTTCCCCATTGTGGAGAAAGGCAGTATATAAATGGAAGTAAATAAATCTAGATTAATGTGGGGGACAGATAAAAGGTAAGTTGTTTTGTCAGTTTGAAGGATAGAAGGATGTAGGTAAGGTGAGGTACCCCCTGCATATCCTTGCAGGTTACTCACCATGCAACGACCCGGCTCAGGTGGCACCAAACAACTGGGCGGTAGGGGAGAGGCTGCTGTGGGGAGAAGAGAGAAATGAAGATGGGACTGACGGGTGAGAAGTGGAGAAGGAAGCAGGAAAAGAAGCTATAGGGAGTTTCAGGGAAGGGAAAAGGGACATAGTGTGAGATGCCCCCTCAAGTCTAATGGGAGATTTTTTCAAAGCAGAAAACCAGGCGCGTATACTCAATGACACAAATGAAAAGCTTTGTTTTTTTTTACAAAGTTGTAGATGGGGAAAGCTAGTGCTGTACATGGCTCATTAAATTCACTGGATACTCTAGAAACAAGTCTACAAGAGAGCTTGAGTCCAGTCCCAAAAGATGAGCCTGCTGATAAACCTAAAGATTGGCCTCTCTGCGAGACCTACCTACAGCAAAGATTCTCAGCTACCCTACGAAAGTCTCAGTGCTTTGTGCTGATCTGGCCTCTGTTCCGCTGTTTAGTTGAAAAGACTTACGAACGCGGCAGCCCTGCCTAAAGTTTCCACATGGCAGCGTTCAGCATAAAGCAGAAGCGAACGCCGAGCAGTTTTGAAGCAACTTCTACTCAGCGTCCCTGACGCCAAGTCCCGCCCCCCCCGCCGCAGGGGGCGGGGCCGAACTCTCTCCACCCCCAGCTGCCCCTCCTTGAGGGCACTGACGGCCCAATTAGCATAGCGCTCAGGCCGTGCCACGTGACCAGGCGCTACGCCTGTCAGACGCTGCGCGCGAGGATAGGGAGCGGTTGGCCAACATGGCGGCGAGCGCTGTGCTGGGCGAAGAGGAAGGGGGCTTCGGCGACGGGGAGCGGCTGGATTTCCTCAAAGAGCGGCATGTGCGGTTCTTCCAGCGCTGCCTCCAGATCTTGCCGGAGCGTTATTCATCCCTGGAGACCAGCAGGTACCCTGGAGGGGCGGGATCTCTCGAGTGGCGCCTCAGGCGGGGGGCGCCCGGGAAATGTGAGGTGACCGAGCACCTGGCCCGCTTTCTCTATCGGGGAACCCTTTGCTCTGCCTGGCTGCCTTTGGCTCTTTGTGATGCGAAGGCGGCAGGAGTGTTGCAGAGCACGCTCGGATTGTTGAGTACTGACGGGAATTTACTCTGCGTATGGTCAGAGATATTTCTGTTCACGTGCTTGGTAGCAACTGAAAACGCTGTCATAGAAACCGAGCGTGTCTGAACAATGTTTTCCTGTTGCCTTAATGTGTCTGTGAGCGCGTTAAGGGGGGATGTCACATGACCTGGAAAGAAGAATTGGGTTCAGACTCTGGAACTGTAACAGGGGTGCTCAGAATTAGTGTAGTGTGTACTACACTTCATCTTGTTTTACTAGAAACAGTATGACATGCATGTAAACTTAGACTGGAGTTACTCTGCTTAGGATTGCGACAACTAGGGCAGCCTCTTTATTAAATATTCTCTTCAACTCAGTCAGCTGTTATTTAGAACAGCAGTGACCAACCTCGTGCCATATGTAACACACACAGCTCAGCTCAGTTTGAGATTCTTTTTTATTCTACTTATTCTACTGATCAATTACTTAAAAACAAGGAGGATCTCCCTTATTCCTTACTGGAGCTTCTATAAAAGAATAAAGGACAAGTGGTTTTCATGTTCTACTCTGTAGATATACTACCACTAATCATAAAATGCCTCTTGGATATATGTCATCCTCTTCATTGAGACTTGTACAATATTATTTGCACTTTGAGTGGCTTTACAGTATATAAGCCACATTGAAGCATGTAATCTGTATTTTTCATTATGCTGTCTTCCTTAATAATTATGCAAGGAATATAATTAAGTACTAGTAATAATACTAATAATACTGATTATATTGTTACTAGTAATAGTAATATTGTAATAGTATTATTATTAGTATAGTGATGATATTACTATATTAAAATATTAGTAGTAGTATTATAATGCTACCAATAATGTAGTATATAAGTAGGTCTTTCTGTCTTATGCTAAATTTGGTCCCAATGTTG
Source organism: Eublepharis macularius (assembly GCF_028583425.1). Lineage (NCBI taxonomy): Eukaryota > Metazoa > Chordata > Lepidosauria > Squamata > Eublepharidae > Eublepharis > Eublepharis macularius. The sequence continues at coordinate 70,470,269 of NC_072797.1, read as the reverse complement.
AAATACAACAATAGTTGCAAGTAAAGATGTATACCACACATGAATGTGCTTTGATATTTATCACATTGCAAAACTTTGGTAAACAAAGTCACACCTACATCTAAAGTAGCAAAATGAAGGACAAATCTTGCTTAATTATAATTGTTGTTTGAAGTACTGTAAAGCTTTAATTATGCCTCACCCAAGCATTAATTCATTACTCTATCTCATGAGTAATGTAAGCTTCCAAAGTGAAACTAAGAAGTTTTAGAACTTCTTAGTAGGAGTTGTATTGAACTTGCTGTGTAGTTAATTAGATGTAATCTTACTAGGTTCAGTTTGCTTACTAAGCCAAAGGGTCTTAAATAGTATGATTTCTACTTCAGCTCTCTGGCATGTAAACAACATAATTCTTATATAGTTAGTATAGAATAATGTCAAATGAGTATGACAACATAAGAAGTAGTTAGAGAATTAAAAGATTATATTATAGTGCTATGCTATTTATTGCACAACTTATATGGTGCAGAGTAGTTTGGTGAATTACATATAAAGGCACTCAGAGCTTCTAAACTCATTTGTGGGTCTACTACTACCATCTGAAATAGTGTCTCTTGGTCGTTGCGTTGTCTCACGTGTGACTTGGTTAAGCAAGAGTCCTTTAGTGTAGTTTTTATTGTGTTAAACCTTGAGCAAAGCACAGCTATGTAATGTAGTCTTGATTTATCATAAACTAGCTTGATGCCCATGCTTCGCTATGATATTTAACTACTTTAAATCCAGTTATAATATTTATGGGTAAGCAATGTTTTTGGTTTGGGGTGGGTGGGTTGAGTTTGTTTTGTAATAGCGTAGTACCCAAACTTCACAAAAGTGTTTGAATAAAGTGAAACATATTGATGCCTAAAATTGATGAAGTGAATTTCGAAATGTAACATTTATTGAAGAGATTTTTAAAAGGAAAAGATTGTAGTGCAAGAAATAAAGTGAAAAATACGTACAACCTTATTTTTCTACTGAAGGACCTCTTTGTAGACCTCATTGGTGGTTTCCCCCCACTTTGGAGCCCCCACTTTGAGGAAAAGCTTGTGGGCTTGGAAGCTAGGAGGGTTGAGCATGTTGAGGAATTCCACAGGATAGTGGATCGCAACATCCATTTGCACCACCGAGTCCACAGATCTGTACTCCATTTCTGCCCCTTCGAGGGAGTTAAGTTGTGTTTCTTTAATGATGGCAGCCTTGTCTTTCTTGGGGGTCAGAGTGGCACACTTGCACAGCCCGTCCATAGACTTCTTCATGATAGTGACGATATCAGGGTATATCGTGGCTATTAGGTCTGCTAGGGTCATCACGACTGTGCCCAGGCCTGCAGGGATGGTCACCTTCCCCTTGGACTCAGGACTTGCTGGTACTTGCCCTCTGCTGCTCAGTGCACTGCAGGAGTATGATGTGCATATTTCTTTGCCACATCTCTAAGTTGCTTTCTCCTTTTAGCATTGGTATATCTTGCACAATGTCTGCCAGGAAGCTTCTTGGGGGTAGTAAGAGGTGATGGCTGCAAGATGTGTGAGGTGGAGTTGGACCCCCATTTGACCCCTTTTGACCCCCTTAGGGGGCGAATTTCTTAGAATTCCTTCTTAGTGAGCCTCTACATCACAAAAAGGAGCGTTCTTCCCAAATTTCACACTTCTTGATCCAGGGGTTTGGGCTGGGCGTTGATGAGTCAGTCAGGACACTTGTCTTTATATATATATAGATTAGACATAGAATCATGAAGGGGATTTATTTTAGAGTACTCTGCTTGCCAGTTCACATACCCCTTCAGCCAATAACCTCACTGTTTGGTGTGACCTACCAAAAATGAGTTTTATTGTTTAAATAAAGCTAAAACACATATGACCCCTTCCAGGGTCCTTTGTGTAAAGAACAGTTACAACAGAGAACCTTATATACCTTAGCACATATGTTTACGGGATAAAACATCAAAAAGGTCAATACAAACATCCCTTCAGAATGATGTATTTCCCAGAATGCATGACACCTGAAAAGCTTGAGTGACAAATGAATCAGACAAACATTTCAAAAGCTGGAGCCATATTTTTGTTTTACTTTTGGAAAGAAGCTCATCCAAGGTTAAATCTTAATCATAATAACCAAAACAATAGGATGTTTACACTTTGCTCAGAGACCCGTCTCAACTACCCTGAGACCTAGCTGACCTGCAGGTTATCTCAGAAGTAAGGGCGAAAGAACTAGACATTAAAGCAAGGTTTCCTTACATATCTGTGTACTTTTAGCTTGGGTGTATGCTCATAATGGGATTTCTGAAAAGAGGATCTAAAAGATCCTTTAACAAACCACACGAATCGCTCACTTCTTCATGCAATCTCCCATGGCTGTGCAATGTACTCCGTTCATATGGTTGTATCATTCACAGATAGCTAATTACATGCCTTTCATTACATCATGGGAAAGCAGCTTCCATTTAAAGCCTTACTGTCTTTTCTGTACATATATGACTTGTACTACTAAAACCCCCCATTTAATAATGTAAGATACATATATTAGTTGTGCCTGTTTGTCTTGTGCTATTTTTCTGAAGCAGCTCTCAGTGGTGTAGAATAGCTCAGTGAGCTATTCATCATTCAGCTTCCTACTGTTCTGCTGCCTATGAGTGTCATCTGCTTCTCCTGTCAGGAAGAGGCTGCTGCTATCAGTTTTTCACTCTGATTAAAAGTGGACTTGAACCACACAACCACTTTCTTACAGAACAGTGTATGAGTAGTTCTCTAAAGCTTTGTATCAGGTTTATAGCACTTGTGTCGGTCTCAGTTTGTGCTGAAATTAACATACATGCAAATACCTTTTGAATGGCTCAGACTGTTCAGAAGTATGACTGTTTATATGTAACAATCTATTTGTTATTGATGGCAGGTGGTAAAAACTGCCTTTTATCATTTTCAGGTTGACAGTTGCTTTTTTTGCACTCTCTGGTTTGGATATGTTGGATTCCTTAGACGTGGTGAACAAGGAGGATATAATAGAATGGATATATTCTCTGCAGGTCCTTCCCACAGAAGACAGTGAGTGAGTTTTTAACTTTTCTTTTGTAGCTATTCATTATACTTATATGTACCTTTTTTGCTTTTGAGAATGGTAAGCTGAGCAATTTGCAAATACATATTTCAGTTATAACATCAGTAAATATGGTTGAGTTCTAAAATTGCTGTTTCCTGTTATGTGAATTTCAGGAGGTGTAGAGCAATCCTCAGCAAGAGTGTTGTGCTTTGCTGGTAGTGTATGGATGTGTTCAAGTAGAGGAAGAGTCTTATTTATTGTTTCTTTGAAACTCTAGAAGTCATTATCTTTTCTACATTGAGAAATTAAAAGGTATTTCCTCTATTCCCTCAAAATGTTTCTGAAGCTGTTTTAAATTTCATTACAGAATATGGGTTATTAAAGTGTTTTCTTGTTGAATGGTTGCTCTTTCTTAAGACTTGTTAGACTAGCTTTACAGGAAATATATGTAATTTGCTAAGAAGATAATTTGCCAGAGCTGTAATTAATTACGTTATAAATGCTAAGCCAAACTTTTTCTCCTGTGAGAACTCAATGGAGCAATGTCAAAGAAATTCAAAGTGTATTTGTCTGTCAGAGCTCAGGGTGTTGTCCACTCCAGCATCTGTTGTCAGATATTCTGACTATTCCAAATCCTTACTATCCAAGAAATAATGGTTGGTAATAACATATTAAAAACAGTGAGGCAGAAAAACCTTTCAAGTTACAATTTCTAAATCTCAGTAAATGTAATTGCATAAGCACACATCTTATTTACATTTCTATAAATCCGTGGAATGTTAAGATAAAATAACTTATAACCTTTGTCCTTTTTCATTTTCAGTGAGACAAGCAGACAGTAAATAGATATTTACTGTTGCTTAGAGCAACAGGCAAACAATTGTTATACTACTACAACTAAACTGTTACCACTGGTAGTGTAAAATTTCACAAATGCTCATTGATACTCTATTACTGAAAAGCTGCACAGTAGAAAATACAGAGTTCTAAATGGAGTTCTCTTTGCCAAAAATCAAAGAAAGCTTCCCAGAAGACTGAAAAATAGAACCAGTGAACTCAGCCATCTCTTAATTTAACCAGTTGTCATTTTAGAAAGTTTCATTATCTCCCAGATTTCATTAATCCAAGATCTTATGTTCAAAACTTTCTGCCTTTTCCCAGTTCTGTACAAGTACAATTTTTGCTTCAGTGGGTAAATCAAGAATTATGTCTTGACTATATTTTGGAATATAGTCAAATAATAGGACTAAGAATAAAAACTCTTTGGTTTATTTGAAATTATATGTGCTGCTGTTTTAATTCAGCCCCCAAATCTCTCAGCTACTGTGCATTTCCAAAACATACTTAAAATTCATATTATTATGATCACATTTGCAGCATACAGGGCTTTTTTCAGCTGGAATACTGTGGAACAGCATTCTGGCAGCTCTTGAAAATACTCACATGTCTGGCGGCCTTCCCCTCCCCCTGATCACGCTGCATTCTGGGAAATGTAGTTTCTACAGGGAGGGTGAGTTTGTAAGACTTTTGCACTTCAAAAAAAAAACATATCCTGCCTTCTTCACCCCCTCCCCTTTTCCAGCAAGGAAAACTGCAAACAAAAAGGGGAGGGCTTCGTTGACACCAAAGCTCAGAGGAAAGGGGAGCAATTTCCAAAAAAGACGGTGGGGGGAGAATTTTCAACTCCGCATCCTTCCCTTCTTACCACCAGCTCAGACGCAGCAAACAATTCACTCCATAGAAACTCCTCTGGAGAAAAGGGAAAGAAAAAAGCCTGCAGGGTTACATGCAGGGGCTCAGGAGGGAAAAGCCAAGCTGGTCTGTTGTAGCCATCAAAATTGCATTCCAAAAAAAACGGCTGAAAATCGCCTTGGTTATGCACCATTTTTTAAATTGCTTCTTTCCCTCCCTCGCCTTCCTGAGTGGAGCCTAAAGCAAAGGAAAAGAAGGAGTTGGGATGGGAAGAGCAATTCCAGCTAGGACTTTTCTCCCCGGTTCCAGTGCTCCCTTGGATGTGCAAAGCTTCGCCAGCAACACAGAAGGCGAGGCCGAAGAGACTCCTCCCCCCCACTCCAGCCCCCTGCGCGCTCTTGCTGCCTCTTCCGGGTAGGCAGATCTCTCTCCCAATCTATCAGACGGGCTGATAAAGATCTCCTGAGAGTTCAGCAAGTAATGGCCAGAAGGAGGGGAGGTGGGAGAGCAAAAGTGGGAGGAGGGAAATCCAGTAATCCAAGTCAATTTTAAGGCTCTCTTTTGTGTGTCACACTTGCAGCAACTGGAAAGGGGGAGTCATTGTACATTGTAACATGTGCAAGGCAAAGGAGGAGAGGAATTCACTGTTGCTCTTCCCCCAAGGAGAAAGGAGTGCGAATCATAGAGCAAAATCCACAGCCTCTCTTGCTCCTTCTGGCCTACTTAGAGCATTGTCGGGGGGGGGAAGTCTGGCTCTAAAGCAAAGCAAAGATAAAAAGAGTGCAGAGCCTCTTCTTTCAGCACCCCCACCTTGCATAACACAAAGCAGAAAGCAAAAGCCGGGAGGGGGAGTGGAGGGAAGAGCGATTGTGCTCTTCAAGAGATACCAGGCTTCTTAATCCCACACTCCGATCCCCATTTTAGACGTCAGTAGGCTGGCGAGATTTCTACTCTGATTTCTACGTGCGCACATGAAAATTCCTAGAGAAGGAAGCAGGAAAAAGAGGGAGGTGACCATCCACCAGTCTTATGCATGATTCGGGTCCAGTGGTACCTTAGAGACCAACTAGATTTCCAGGACATGAGTTTTAGAGGGTCAAAGCTCTGACTATGAAAAGCTTATAGCCTAATTGATCAAGATGGGTAGCTGTGTTAGTCTAGCAGTGGAAAAGAGTAAGAGTCCAGTAGCCACCTATAAGACTAACAAAATTAGTAGTAGAGTATGAGCTTTCGTGAGCCACAGCTCACTTCTTCAGATACTTAATAATCTACTTGGTCTTTAAGGTGCTACTGGACCCGAATCTTTTTTTTTCTACTGCAGACCAACATGGCTACTAGGGTTGCCAGCCTCCAAGTGGTGGCTGGAGATTTCCCGGAATTGCAACTGATCTCCAGGCTCTAGAGATCAGTTGCCCTGGAGAAAATGGCTGGTTTGGAGGGTAGACTCTGGTATTCTACCCTGCAGAGATCCCTCCCCTCGCCAAACCTTGCCATCTCCAGGTTTCACCCCCAGAATCTCCAGGAATTTTCCAAACGAGCTGGCAACCCTAATGGCTACCCACCTGAAACAGTCTAATGCATGTTCACTTCCTTGAGAGTAAGCATTACTGAACTCAGGTCTGACTTCCAACTTGGTAAACATGCCTTAGCATTGTCAGCCTCCAGGTGGAGGCTGGAGATCTCCCAGAATTACAGCTCATCTCCAGGCTACAGAGATCAGTTCCCCTTTATACCCTAATGAGGTACCTCCCCTCCCCAAACCCTGCCTTCCCCAGACTTCTCAATAGCTCCAGGAATATCTCAATCTGGAGTTGGTAACACTTATAGATCCATGCTACCCAGCTGCCATCCTACACATACTTATTTGGGGGGTGGGTGGGGAGCTATATGTTTGAATAAACAATTTAAGAAGAGTCCTTGCTGTGAATTGGCTCCAAAAGTTCAATTAGAATCCTGTTTTCCTCAGTGTCCTACCAGATGTCACCAAGAAGTCCAGGAGCAGGATGTAAAGATACTGTATTGTAGTCGTTAGAGGCTAGACTATGATATGGGAGACCCAGATTTGAATCCCTACTCTGCCATGGGAGTTTGCTGAGTGACCTTGGGTCTGGTCACTCTCTCAACCTCACTGGGTTGTTGTGAGACTAAAATAGAAGAAGGAAAAATGCATATACCACCACCCTGAGGCTGCTTGGAAGGCCAGGATAAAAATGCACTGTGAGATGGCTTGACTCAATAAAAGAAGTGATGTCCTCCAGTTTGCAAGATCTGAGCAAGGCTGTTAATGACAGGATGTTTCATTCATAAGGTTGCCATAGGTTGGAAGCAACTTAATGGCACATAACATGCACATACATAGAATACATCACACAAGTATTACAAGCTGCAGGCAAGCTGAAATATGAATGTAAATCAACCTTCCAGAATAGCCATCAATCAAAGTGGTAGACACCAAAAGCAAGACCTGAAAAAGAACTGAGGAAGTTGGTGACATGTTTGGAGACTGCTTTAAAGTTGATGAAAGTCTATGGCGCATGAAAATAATATTATTTCAAAGAATGTTGTGTGTTTCTCCCTCATTTCCCACCACTTCTTTTCCCAGAGTTCCACCACCTCTTTTCCCAGAAAAAAAGCCCTGGAGTATGATATATTTGGTTTAGATTCGGGGGAGGGGCAGTTAATAACATTGGTATATTATTTTGGTAATAATATACCATGGTATATTATCTTGTAAACATTTTCTTTCATCCCACTGTTAATACAGAATTTCCTATGAATGCAAAAATCTTTCACTAGGTACCTTTAGATATCAATTCTGGCTCAAAATTTGTTGAAAAGTGTTACATTTCATAATTGAAGGGTCACCTACTAGGCATGTGTATATATTAGATAATAGTTTCTTCTGATTACTTGCATGATAATGTAAAAATTAAGACATACTGTAAAATATTTGGCAATAGTGGTCTCTTTAAAACACTGCTAAAAATGAGTTCTATCCTACTGATCACATGAGAAATTGTATATGCTCATTCATTTATTTTATCCAACATGTTTTAAATTTTTATAAGACACATATATTTTATTGTTCTGTATCTTTCTTTTGTTTGTTTGGCCATGGTTTACAGCGTCTGTTTTATCCTTTTGCAATGTACTGGTTTTATGCTCTAGTTTTATGCTCAAGACTTTTGGTCATATGAAATTAATAATAAAGGAAAGGTTTTCTCTATAAAATACTCCTTCCCCTGAAATTTCTTCAGTTAGCTTTATAATAATGTCTGACTCAAGTCATTGTTCTGTTTGTGAACATTTTAGACTTTTCAGTTGTAGTGCCGTTTATTTAGAGAGCTGACACTAGATGGTGCTAACTGAATTTAAATAAAATGCTTCAGATGATAGCAGTCTGATGTTGGTTTTGTGCTGTAATGGGAATATGTATTAGGTCACAGTATATACTAGTTATACACGTGTGTTCTAGTGAACTGTGTATGAACTTTAATCTAGTTTGTTAACAGGTTGTATAATCACACAGATGTTCCTTTTATCTTTGACAACCAATTAAAATTAGGGGACAGTAGTAGACAAATGGTTTTCTAATTGCTCAAATGGACCAATCATGATCTGCTCATTTAACTTTCCTGTCACCTTCTAATGATTTATGCAGTTTATCTTGCACCTGCAACATGGCATCACTTTTTGGGTACGTAGAATATCACATGATTGAAAATCTAAAGAATCGGCTAAATCTAAAACCAATCATATTTTTCTACGTGTTTTTATATTTCCGTTTATAGCACGTCTCTTTGTGCCTTGACGGGAAGAATTAAAACAAGGAGAACCCATTAAAACAGGGAGATATTCTGCTGGGCCTTTGATTAGGGGCCAGCTTTGTGTCCCCCTTTCTGATCATCATGTCCTCCTTCTGCAGCCGCCCCGGATTTACATCATGGCAGTGGCCCATGGTCTATAGTGATTTTATAGTAGCTTGATTTGATCACTGGCACATGAACTTTTCTTGTCATCTGAGTTATGTGATTTTAATGGTTTTTTAGATTGTGTTTTTATTGGAATATGGTTGGAAGCCACCTGAGCCTGTTCACACGAAGGGCGGGGTATAATTCTAAATAAATAAATAAATTAAATACAAATTATTTGTACTAAGCAACAGGTTCTTCAAATAGAGATCTCTGATTTTAAGACTTTATTATGTGAAGCCTGTGGAACTGTTCAGAGTTGAGATATACATTTCAAAATTGGACAGTTTTTAAGCTTTATTAAGGCACAGGTACAGCAATCTGTTGCAGTGCCACAGAAGTAGTGTAAAGCTAATTCTGATATGTCTGACAGTTTTATTTTGTAGCTGTACCTGTCTTAAGCAGTTAACTGACTATAAAGTTTTTTTTCTTTATGTTGGCTTCAGTTCCTTGATTTTTTTAAAAAAAATATGTGGCACATACCATTAACATGCAATATCATTAACAAAACCAAAAGCTTTTTACTTGCTTTTAAAATCTCAAAATCTGTTTTTAAGGCCAGGAACTTCACTCTAGTATTAGCTTAGGTCAGCTTTCTGGTGCATTGCTATAAAACTTCATCTCTGGCAATTGAACTCTTTTATTATTTTAAAGCTGCTAGATAATACATTGGAGCAGGGCTGGATCGAGGGGGGACAGGGGGGGTACTCTGCCCCCGGCGCCACCAGGGTGGGAGCAGCAGGCAGCCTCGCAGCCCCCCGCACTGCCTTTCGCCTGCCCCGCAGGACAGGGGGCGGCTGGCTTGCCGCACACCCCCTGCCCTGCAGGGCAGGCAAAAGGCAGCGCGGCTGCCTGCGTCATTCACCTGCCCCGCAGGACGGGGGGTGGCCGGCCACCCCCTGTCCTGCGGGGCAAGCAAATGGCGTGGGTGGCCATGCTGCCTTTTGCCTGCCCTGCAGGGCAGGGGGTGCGCGGCAAGCCGGCTGTCCCCTGTCCTGCGGGGCAGGCGAATGGTGCGGGTGGCCTTGCAGCCCCCCACGCTGCTTTTGCCTGCCCTGCAGGGCAGGGGGTGCACGGCAAGCTGGCTGCCCCCTGTCCTGCGGGGCAGGCGAAAGCAGCGTGGGGGGCTGTGAGGCCGCCCACGCCATTCGCCTGCAGGGAGGCGAATGGCATGGGCGGCTTCCCAGCCCCGCATGCAGCATCTGTTCTGCCCTGCGTGATGACGTCACTGAAGTGACATCATCACACAGCACGGGGAGCGCGTGCGCAAGGTGGCCGGCCTAGATCGGGCGCTGCATTGGGGTATGGCCTTTTCTTAAATTGAGTATGGTATCCTTTGAGGCAGTCCGTGTTGTAGAGTGCTTGAATTAAGATATAGTAGATCGTAGGATATAATTATATAATATAAAATTGCTTTACAAGACAATGTTTTAAAGATATCTGCCCCATTAATGGACTAAAAATATTAGCCACCTTAAAGACAGCTTCAGAAATGTTTTACAGAACACAGACACTCAGGTGGAAACCTGTTCATTAATGTAGCAGTGTTTAATGACTTCTGTAACTAGTCAAGAAGCCTGCTCTTATAAAAGCTGAGATGTAATATGAATAGCGTGTTGGCTGTTGTAAATGGTTCAGTTCCTTATGTGGTTTATGTTTAAACTCTGCATAAAAATATTATGGATCCACTGCTACTCCATGGCCTTTCGGCTAACAGTTAAAAAAAAAAACTTTATTCATGCATGTAAAAATTTTGTCGACCAAGAACAATGCTTAGTGCAGCAGCCAAAATAGGTTGTGGCCTGAAAAGAGCCCCTGGCATAACACATTTGCTGGGCATAAGATGCAACACATCTTTATTTTTACTGCAACAGACTGATATTTCTGGTTTATATCCTTGCATCATATCTTAAAGCAAAAGCATCTCTAGAAAAGTACAGTGTTCTCATCCTATTCCAAGGCTTCCCTGAGACATCACAAAAATAACCAATGTCAACAGCCCCTTATCAAGGAACATTAGCCTTCAACAGGAACAAAGCAACTCTTTGCCAGGCCAGGAAGAAGAATGAATCAATATTGTGGTGTCTAAAAATTATGAAAACCTTAAATAATAACTGTGAAGAGACAATATTGGAAATTGGCCTATTGACAACATAGGATGTGAGATTGCTTGAAAGTACGAGAAATGTTGCATCGCCAAAGCAAAAAAAATTACATCTAAAATTGAATCTTACTGAATTTATTCTTATATTTTTACACTTAATCAGATAGGTTCCTAAAAACTATTTTTCAGAATATCAGCTTTCTACCAGATTATAGCTAAAGTTCCAAACAATTCTTTCTAACTCCACAACTCATTTTCCTTAACCTTGTTTTTTTCATTCTTCTCTTTTCACCTTTTAGTGAGCACTATATCAGTCTTAAAGGTCATACTGGCTGTGTTGTATAAATTAGCAGTATATGCTGGTTTACATTACTTATTGAGTGATTTTTATAGTTAAACCTGGACTGTCTTTGATGAAGCATTCCACCTGTCTCCTCACAATAGTTCTGAATAGCAACAGGGTTTTGGTAATATTTTAAATACGTTAGTCAAAAAGGAAGCAACATTTTTATTACTTATATGTAGTTTTTATTAGGATTTAAATTAATTCAGTTACGCTTGGTCATACTGCTTTGGAATAAAATTCTGTAATTGGAATATAAACATCAAATTATTGGGAGTTTGGTACAGTTCGTAGGGAAGATCTAGGATAGTACTATTTGTAATCATTTGAATATTAAAAGCAGCATAGGTGCTGCAGTAACTCCAAGATCAAATATGTAGTAAACAAGTGGGGGGGTCACAAAGAGTTGCATAGGGGGGGATCTCACCTGCTCTCACCCTGTCTTCTTTCTCTTTCCTGCCCCCTGTAGCCTCTCCCCATTTTCCTGATTCCTTCTCTCCTTTCCATTGACCTTTGTCTGCCCCTGTCTTCACCTTTCCCTCTTCCCCTGCCCTAGCAGCCTCTCCCCTATGGCCTAGTTGTGTGGTGATGGCTGAGCTGGGCCCAGTTGCATGGTGGGGCACCTGCAAGAACTTGTGGGGAGGTTACTTCACTTTCCCCTGTATCTCCCTGTCTAGAACAGTGGATAAGTGGCTAATTAAGTGCACCTGGTGGTTGTCCTTGATTAGGCGGCTCCTCCCCCAGGCTTAAGAAAAGGCTGGGTGGATCGAAAAGAAAAAAAGAAGAGGCTGAATCACAGGAGCATGGAGGTTGGGTACCTATTTGTCTAGTGGGCTTTGTTTTAGCTAAGATTAGGTCAAGCTCTTTTTTTTTATTGCCATTGCTTTGCCTCAAGAGTGAGTATTGTTAATTTGACTGCTCTCTTGAGCTAATAAATAATTATCCTTCCTGTGTCTTGAGTGTCTGCCTGCTGTGCACAAGGGCTTCCAGCTAAGAACCCTGAAACCGGTGAGTCTGGTATAAACAGGCGGGGCATACTACTCTGGGAGAGCTTCTGGGGTACTGTGTGGCTGTTATCAGCACCAGAACCAGGCCCAGAGGGTTTGCCCACTCTTTACATGGTGGCAGCGGTGGGAAGGGAAGCTGGACAAGGTGTGGCACAGCAGCAGTACTCTTTCCAAGACTATAGTTGCTGCATAGCAATTGGCAGGTTTGTTATTTTGGTTAGATAAGATGAGTCAGGACAGAGACCTTGACCGGGCCGAGTCCTCGTTGGAAGCGGAAACTGGAGACCAGCCCTCGTCTGGAGAGAAAATTCTTAGAACTGACTTGCTTCCTGAGAATATTGTCGGAGCAGAAGGAGGTGCTCCTGTGGATTACAGTTTACTGGCTTCAGTAAGTGTTTATAATGGAGAAGTTTTACGTTTGGGAAGAGATCCCTTGTGGCAGGATCAAATGACAAGAACTGGAGGGATGCTGGAATGCTCCCCGCTTAGACACTTTTCAACGGCTCAGGAGGGCAGCCGGACATATGGAAGTAGTCAGCCGTTCTCCAGCCTGCATGGAACAGCCCAAGGCAGAGCGTCAGCAGGTGAGACCCTGAGGGGACAAGATCAGGCTAGAGCTCCAGGGAATGGGCAGGACTCAGTGCAGCAGCAGCTTTGTGCCCTGATGACTCAGGTGTTGGCACAGAATGCCCAACAAATGGCACTGCTTCAGACTCAAGTCACTGCAGGACAGCAGAACTGTTGGGCACGTATGAGATTCCCAGAATATCAGAAAGGGGAAGATATTAGTGCTTTTTTTCATCACTTTGAGGCAGTAGCTCAAGATGTGGGCTTGTCTGAGGACCAATACATGGGAGTCCTTAGACGTTCCTTGCATGGAGAAATATTGGAATTGATGGCGGGCTTAACAGTCCAACAGTCTAGAGACTATTGTTACTTCAGGACCTTGGCCTTACAGCATTTCGGCAGGTCCAGTGAACAGCTGCGGAAAGACTTCAGGAATGTTACTCCCCAGCATGGAGAGACGTATGGCCTGTTTGCAAGTCGATTGCAGAGGATGGCTGTTAAGTGGGTAGAGTCTGCTAATGTCCACACTTTTGATGGGTTGTTTGACCTGATGCTGAAGGAGCAGATGTATAAAGTTGTTCCAGCAGAATATGCTATGCTTGCTAGAGCTCAGAGACCGAGGACTGTGACAGAGTTGGCTCAGCTACTGGACGAAATTGCAGCTGCCACACACTATTTCCTCTTTCCCGGCAACCTCCATATCCTCACTTTCCCCTACATCCTTCTCTCCTTCAAGCCTGCTAAACAACTTACCTTTTATGTGCCCCTCATCTTCATCTATATTGCTTAATTTACTTCATTTATATACCACCTTTTTCCACAATGGTGACTCGAAGCAGCTTACATCATTCTCTTTGTCTCCCTATTATCCTCACAATAACCATGCAATGTTGGTCTGGCTGAGTGTATGTGACTGGATCAAAGTCACTTAATGATCTCCATAGCACAGTGGTGCTTCAGACCTTGGTCTCCTGGATCCTATTCTGAAACACTAACCACTATACTACACTGCCTTTGGGGATGCTGCTGTTGAACAGTAGCAAGTAGGCAAGGCATGGGAGAGTCATGCAAATCATGCGGTATCAAATCTTCCATTGGTTACTTCTGGGCCTGACCTCAATAAGTCCTCCCTCAAAGGCCAAAACAGCCCTGGAAAGGGCCCTGACTCTTCTGCCTGTCTTTTCTTGACAGAAACCATGCTGGAAATACTGGCTAAACTGTTACTACTGCTTAGCAACAGCCAGCGAGGGCATCTGTTTAAAGCTACAGGCGTTCCTTTTATCATGTTGGGTTCGTCGTCGTTCTGTGCAGCCCCACATTGGGGACTGCGCTTGTGCAGGCCTGCTTCGGAGAGAGATTTGTAGCTGTAAAAGCCTCGAAAAATGGACGGCCCCGCCCAGTGCGCATGCGTGGCATTTCCCGCCCAAACACAGCACAGAAAGGTGGGGTGCCCATTTTTCCCTTCTCTTTTCACTGCTGGTGAGAGAGGTTGTTCGCTCAATTCTCCTAGCTTTAACCTCTTGTGATAGTTTGTTAGAGTTGTTGTTAGTTGTCATTTTCTAGTTCTTAGTAAGTTGTAGTTACCCCATTTTCCTGATTCCTTCTCTCCTTTCCATTGACCTTTGTCTGCCCCTGTCTTCACCTTTCCCTCTTCCCCTGCCCTAGCATTCCCCCAGACCCGATCGGCTTGGAATGTGCCTCCTCGGAACCGTTGCCAAAAAAGGCCAAGGCGAAGACTAAGCATTTGAAGTGGTCCGCCTCTTCTTCCTCCCACAAGGGTAAACATCGATCGATGTTTTCTACCCCCTCTCTCATTATAGAGGAGGAAATCTTGCACCTGCTGTTGATGCCATCCCCTCCACCCACCCCAGTCTTCCACCAGGAATTTGAAGGGGAGGGAGTCTTTGATGAGTCGGAACGTGCTTTTTCTACAGCGCCTGATCTGAGCCCTGCCTGCTCGGATCAAAGAACGTCGTCTCAGCCACAGCCGGTTCCAACTGTGATGGTTCTGTCACAATTGCAGTCTCAGTTCCAACCTGTGCAACAGCATGCACCGTACCCATGGCTGTTCCAACCTTGGTTCCACCGATGTCCTTTGCTCCAGGGCCAGCTTGGGCATATCCAACTCCTTACCAACCGCAGGCACCTAACTGGTAGGAGTTCATGTCATGGCTGCAGTCAGCACCTGCATTACCGCCTCCTCCTCAATTCATTCCAGAGCAACGTCAACCATCTGAGAACCCAGGCTTATCCAGACACCATCTACCCACAAACATAGACCCCACTTTGGGGTCGGAGGAGGACATCGAGACTGCGTCTCACTTTGAGAAGATATCAGATATAACCTCTGATCTGTCTCCCGAGGAAGTTGTGGGGGATCCCTCTTTGTCCTCACCATCAGAGGACTACAGACTTTTTGCAGAGCAGATGCTGCGACCCTAGAATTATATGTATCTAGTACCTCCTCAAAGCCCAAGAGTAAGGTGCTCCAGGCACTGTACTCAGATTCCATAGCTTCGGTAGCCTTACCTGCAGTAGAAGACCTCTTGGACATTGCTCATGGAGTGTAGGAAAAACCAGCCTCCGTCCCTGCCACATCGCGCAAGGTGGAAGTTATTACAAGTTGAAACAGCAGGATTGCTCCTTTCTCTTTAATCATCCTAAGCCTTCTTCTCTGGTGACAAAAGAAATACAGCCTAAGTGTAAATATGGCCTGCACTCATCACCAAGTGATAGAGAAGGATGTAAGCTCAACCAGCTGGGGCAGAAGATTTATTTATTGGCTGCCCTGAATTTCTGCATCTCTATCTACCAGGCTATTATGGGGTCTTACAATTTATTCCTCTGGGGATGGCTCTCGTCATTCATCGCAGACCTCCCAGAGGACAAGAAGTCTGTTTTTCTAATTCTGCAGGGGGAGGCCTCTAGACTGGCCAAGCAGCAAATGATGGCTGCTAAGCATGAAGCCGATTGCTCAGCCGGTGCCATGGCTTTGGCAGTGATGCTCTGCCGTCATTCCTGGCTAAGGTCCACGGCATTGACCCCCAACAGACGGAGCAAAATAGAGGACTTTCCATTTGAGGGCACCTCCCTTTTTTCGTAAAAAAAACGATTCTTTAACTCAAAGAATAACAGACAAACAGCGCGTTCTCTGGGGGTCATTGCACTGCAGCACCACTCACAACCGCAGCAGCAGTATAAGTATCGCAACCAAGGACGACAACAGTACCAGCGCAATGCGAGGTACAGTAATCAACCTTACCATCAGTATAAGGCATACTCACCCTACCAAAGGGGCTCATCTAGACGACCCAACAGGTCAAGATCCAAACAGAACCATCTGCAGTCCCCGAAACACCCTCAACCTCAAAAGCCTGTTTTCTGACTGACTGTCCCAGTTTCGGAGCAACCCTACTCCTTTTTGAACAGGCTGTTTCCCTTTGTTCAGGAATGGGAAAAGATCACTTCTGACTCCTGGGTTCTGGCCATCGTTCGTAATGGCTACCATTTACATTTTGAAGACATTCCTCCCTTGTGTTGCTCTGGGAGTTCAGCAGTACCTTCACAGGGACTGCAACTTGCTATTTCTGAGCTGTTACAGAAAGGAGCTATACAAAGAGTTCCTCCCAGTGACTCTAAGTTTGGGTTTTATTCAAGGTACTTCTTAGTGGAAAAGAAGGACGGTGGAGTCAGACCGATCCTTGACCTAAGACACCTGAATACATTTATTAAAGTTGAGAAGTTTCACATGTTAACTCTCTCTAGTGTCATTCATTACTTGGAAGAGGGTTCCTGGGTTGCTGTCCTTGATCTTAAGGACGCTTGCTTCCACATATCTATACACCACGCCCATAGAAAATACTTGTGTTTCTGTTATGAGGAAGAAACATTCCAGTATACTGTCTTACCATTTGGGTTGTCGTCAGCACCCAGGGTTTTCACTAAGTGTATGGCTGTGGTGGTGGCCTTCCTAAGGTCAAGAGCATGCACCATTTACCCTTATTTAGATGACTGGCTCCTTGTGGACCAGTCCAAGGAGTTTCTGCTGGAACATGTACACATCACAACTACCACCATCTCCAGGCTAGGCCTCCTTATTAACTGGAAGAAGTCCAACCTTGAACGATCACAGTCCATCCAATTCATAGGTGCTATTCTGGACGCAACCGTAGGTAGGGCTTTCCTTCCCACTGACAGAATGTGAATAATTCAATCCCTAGTGAAACAGGTGGAATTGAAGCATTTTCAGTCTGCAAGATTCATTCAGAGGTTGTTGGGCCTTATGGCCTCCTTTACCGGGGTAGTCCCTTTTGCACACCTTTTTATGAGGCCACTGCAGAACTGGTTCATTAGTACCTTTGATCCTATTAGAGATTCTCAGTTAAAGAACCTTTCTATCCCTAGGTCAATCACTAGATCTCTAAGATGGTGGGCAGACCCGACTAGTTTGCTCAAGGGTATCTCCTTTGGGATTCGTCCCCCAGATGTTACTCTAACTACTGATGCCTTCCTCCAGGGCTGGGGGGGCACCTTGGGGATATTTCCGTACGAGTCACTTGGTCTCCAGCTGAGTCACAGATGCATATAAATGTCTTAGAATTGAGAGCCATACACTATTCCCTTGCTTCTTTTGCAGAATTGGTGCGGGACAAGAGAGTACAGGTGCAAACAGAGAACACTACCACTCTCTGTCTCAGCAAGCAGGGTGAAACAGCTTCCCTAACCCTCTGCAGAGAGGCAACATGTCTATGGCTATGGGCTATCTGCAACAACACCTGTCCCCAGTGATTCATATAGCTGGCCTTTAAAATTCCAGAGCAGACACACTGAGCAGGTTCTTCAGACCGCATCACGAATGGACGATCAACGACACATTTCTACGTCCAGTCTTCTGGAACTGGGGGTTTCTGGTTGTGGACCTGTTCGCTACCTCCCAGAACGCCAAGGCCAGGCTTTTCTGTTCACGGGCAGGTCTTGACAGCCATTCTATTGTGGATGCTTTCCAGATCCCATAGACCAAGGGGTTGTTTTATGCTTTTCCTCCAATACCCCTGCTACCTCAGGTCCTGTGCAGAATCAGGCATTTCCAAACTCATTGTATTCTCATATCACCCTTCTGGACTCCTAGGGAGTGGTTTCTTCTTCTCTGGCAAATGGCAAGGGGCAAACACTATCGGTTTCCAAAGACCCCAGGGAACAAATACAACATCATGATGTCAATTCCTTCAGTCTAGCAGCATGGCTGCTATTCCCGAAGCTGTAGTATTCTCTAAGGAAGTGACACAGATCGTGTTGAATGCTCAGAAACCTTCTACTCGGAAGTCCTATGCCACTAAGTGGAATACCTTTGCTAAAAGGGCAACAAAGAAGGGCTTGTCACCTTTTTCCTGTCTGGTGCCCGAAGTATTTGATTATCTCGTCTCCCTGTTACATAGGGGCCTTACGGCTTCGTCAGTTAAAGTCCACCTGGCTGCTATATCAGCCTTCCATGAACAGGTGGACGGCAAGACTCTTTTCTCATCATGCCTCAAAACAATTTCTAAAAGGGGTACTCCGCACGTTCCCTCCTTGATGGGCCCCAACTCTTCAATGGAGTCTCTCTTTGGTTCTAGGCCAGTTAATGCTTCCTCCTTTTGAACCCCTAGCGCAATGCCCACTTGCCCTGCTATCTTGGAAGGTTGCCTTCCTGGTAGTGATTATCTCCTTAAAGAGAGTGGATGAGTTGGCTTCCTTGACGGTAGATCCCCCTTTCTTACAGTTTTTCTCGTAAAAGGTAATCCTGCACCCTAGCCTTCAGTTCACCCCTAAGGTGGTGTCTCTATTTCATTTGAATCAGAGGCTGTCACTTCCAGTATTCTTTCCTAGCCCTGCTTCAGATGCAGAATGGGCATTACACAGTTTGGATGTAAGTTTGGATTGTATTATTTATATAGGACAAGATCCTTCAGGAAAACTAGGTCTTTGTTCGTTTGTTATGTGGGCCCTTGTTTGGGCTTATCCGCATCTAATCAGTCCCTTTCTAGGTGGAGCGTGGCAACGATCAGGAGGTGTTATGCTGTAGCAGGAACACCCTGCCTGGGCATGGACAGAGCCCATTCTACTCGCTTGCAGTCTTCTTCAGCGGCCTTTCTTTGGGGAACACCCTTACGGGAGACTTGTCAAGCCGCCACGTAGTCGTCCTCAGATACATTCATCAAACACTATGCAGTAGACGCCAGTTCCAGATCGGATTCTGCGGTGGGGGATGCAGTTCTTCAGTTGTTATTTGCCTAAAAGTAGTAATAATAAAAAAGAAAGAAAAGAATCAGAAAAAGTAAGAACAAGAAATTAATTAATTAAAAAGATTAAGAAAAAGATGAGAAAGAAGTTCCTCACACCCGCCCCCATTGGTGAGTAGTTTGCTATACTCCCAATGTGGGGCTGCACAGAAGAACGACGACGAAAACAGTGTTGCTCTTACCTGTAACTGTTGTTCGTCAAGTTCATTCTGTGCAGAAACACATTCCCTCCCTCCTACCCCGCTGTGAGGAGGTATACGATTGTTTGACCTCCGGCGGCATAGGAGAACTGAGGGACAAAATGGGTGCCCCGCCTTTCTGTGCTGTGTTTGGGCATGAAATGCCATGCATACACTGGGTGGGGGCTGCCCATTTTTCAAGGCTTTTAGAGCTACAAATCTCTCTCTGAAGCAGGCCTGCGCAAGCGCAGTCCCCAATATGTGTCTGCACAGAATGAACTCGACAAACAACAGTTACAGGTAAGTTTTAAACACCCCAATGTATTTTTTTTTTTAAGATTTCAGATTTTACTGCAAACCTAGGGCCATTTTCAGGTTTGTAGGAAGATCTGTCTTGTCATTCATGGCTCTATTCTCCAAATTTAAGTATCCAAGGCTACTTGGCTATTGGTATATAAAAATAAGATCTGTTTAGTCTGTCTCAGGTTAGGCTGAAAATAACAAGGCCTATGTATTGTTCAGGTTGAATGCTCTGTCTGCACATGTTCATGGAAGCCAGTTCCAATGAGATTTTTGCTGGTCCTGTAATAATAATAATAATTAGTAATAGTTAATTAGTAATTAATTAGTAATTAATAGTTCTTTGTCTTAAGAACTGTAATTGGAAAAACTAGAATAATTACTTTGCGCATGAACTGTGTGTCATAGTAATTTGAACTTTCATATGGAGAAAAATGTATATGCTACTTCATGCTGTGCCTTCTCTGTGCAGTTTCATTGTTAAAACATTAGTTTTTATTTGGTGTCTTGCTCTTGGTTACTGCTCCATTGAAACTATGTTCATGAGCGAAGCTAGAGCACTTATTAGCAAATACTTTCTTCAAGCCTGGTTTAAAGAAGGGATGGGGAATGTGGCCCTCCTTCCCAGTCTGATATGCTGACAAATTCCATAGTCACTATTACTTGACATGATTCTAAGACGTGGATATGAGGCCCATGCTTACAAATAATTGCTGAGAGAGGCCATTTCCACACACGTTGAATAATGCACTTTCAATGCACTTTCGTAATCCTTTAGAAGTGGATTTTTTGTTCCACACATGGAAAATCAGTTTCATATGTTCACTAAAGAGTATTGAAAGTAGATTATCCAACGTGTGTGGAAGCAGCCAGAGTCTTCACTAGTGTATGTGCCTTGCAGTGTTCTCAGTGTTAAACAGGGTTTTTTAATGATTGCCAGATTTTTCTGCAAAGCCATCAATTGGACTTGCATTACAAGGACACAGTAAAGGCATTTGTGTGCTTCATTTTAAAAAAAATGGCTGGCATTCCTTAAGATCTGTGGTTGCTAATTGAAGAAAGTTTTATGTATGAACTAGGTTCAGATGTAGAGAATTTCTTGAAATATGCTCTACTACTTCGTGAAATATGGCCTAGATGCCACCATTACTATCTAAAAACCGAGGCTAAACCCTGTGCAAATATGCCATCCATGGATACTTTTCAGGTTACTATAAACTTGGGGTACTTTGTAAATGAGAACAGGGAAAAACTGTATCATCTTGAGAAAGTCTAATGTTTATAGAGATGAACTGAAGGAATGAAGATAGCTAGGCTGGGCAGCCCAGCTCAAAATGTTTTTGCAACCTGTGGGGAATATGATGAACCTCTCTAATGTGAGGCTGCAACATTTTGATGTGCTGTCAGAAACAGGAGTCCAGAGACCAGATTGGCCTAGAACCTCCAATGCACCTGGGGAGAGTAAATTCTTTCCTGCAAGTTAATCTCTTAATTTACCATTCATCTTTCATAACCTCTTTTACTGGTTTAGGTGGCGTCTGGGGGTGGGATGAGCAAACTTCTGGTTTTAAGAAAGCTGGATTTGTCTCTGAAGACTTCACATGCTGATCACTGGATTAGAGGATCCAATATCAAGTTTTTTTTTTCTGTTATCAAGAAAATAAATCAGATGTGTTGGACCAGGTATTCTCTCTGTGGCAGGTAGCTAGTTTGTGATTTGCTATTACATGAGAGTTTTATTAGCTAGGTATTAGTAAAGAGTTAGTTTGTGGTGTAGTGGTTAGAGTGTGCAGCTAGGACTGGGAGTCCCAGATTCAAATGCCCCACTTGCCATGAAACTTAATGGATAACTTTGTACCAGTCATTCTCTGCCAGCGTAACCTACTATATAAGGTAAGGATAAAATGGAGTAGTGGAGAGAATTACGTATACCACTCTGAACTCCTTGGAGAAAGGGTCGAGCAAAAATGTACAAAATAAGTCTATCTAAGGTAAAGCAAGTGTTATAAAGGATTAATTTCCAAGAAATATAAACGGCCTCTTCAAGTAATACCAATTGCTTAAAAATGGATGTGTAAGTTCATTTTTTTAAATGAATGGAGTTTGATAATTTTTTAATGAGCAAGTGAAACTGCTTTTCTACTTGTTCTGCTGTGAAGTTTGGGTTAACCTTAATGCAGCTACTCCATTGGCTAGCCATCAGTTACTGGGCTGTTTAAATTATTATTCAAGGTATTGGCTATCACATACAAAGCCCTTCATATCCTTGGTCCCTCATATCCGCTGGACTACCTTATACTCCGCTATGGCAGCTTTGCAGGTGCCACCCTGCAGATGGGCAAAATCAACAACTGTCCATACACATGCATTTTCTGTTGTGATACCCACCTTATGGAATGGCCTGCCTGATGAGGTTATGAGGGTCTCTGCACTGCTGGCTTTCCACAAACTATGCACAACTGAATTATTCATGAGGGCTTTCTTACACAAGTAGGAAGACTGCTATATCAAACTGGTTCAGAGGGATACTTTGGGAAAGGGGTAGGAACTGCAGGCTCTGGTCCTGTTGCTGTAATCTCTTGCATTGTGTATGTGATGTTCTAGCCATGCTACATATTGATTTACACTGTAATGTGCCTTGAGTCTCACTGAGGAAGGTGGACTATAAATAACACAAAAATAAATACATTTGTTTGATTTATCTGTATTTTAAATTGATATTTTATTTGTGTGTTCTGGCTGATTTTAAACTGTTTTAAGGTGTAAGTTTCATTAAAGCTGTTTTATAAATGTAATCCGCCCTGAGCCTGCTTGTGTGGGGAGGGCAGAATAAAAGTCAAAAGCAAATAAATAAATAAATAAATAAATAATGTAGCAACATAATTGAGTTTCTTTTTATGTCTTTTTAAATATTTTTTTATTTTAAAACAAATAAGGGTACAGAAAAAAGGAAATGGAAATTTAAAAATTTAAAGAAAATTTAAGATACACACACTAACATAATTCAAGATACACATAACATATCAATACATTATAATTGCTACTTCAGAAAAGGCAAGCACATTTTAAAGACATTTCCAAAAGCTATACTAATAAACCTCGCTTACATCTAAAACTAATTATATGTAAGATATGTGTGTGTTACGTGCTGTCAAGTTGCCTCTGACCTATGGCGACCCTATGAATGACAGACGTCCAAAATATGTCATTAACAGACTTGCTCAGATCCTGCAAACTGGAGGACGTGGCTTCTTTTATTGAGTCAAGCCATCTCGTTTTAGGTCTTCCTCTTTTCCTACTGCCTTCCGCTTTTCCAAACATTATTGACTTTTCCAATGTAAGACATATGTAAGATATTATATCATAAATTATTCTTAATACTAATTATATCAATTATATAATTAACTAATTAATATATATGATTCTAATTAAAACTATAAACTTTCTATGTCTTAATGATAACAAATAAAACAGTTGTTTTTTTTATAAATTCACAGGAAGCATGTTTCAAGGATTTCCTCTCCTATCCCTACAAGCAGGGGCATTCTCCTTTTAAAGGTGTCTGCTTGTATGGTGTTGGGTGGTGATGGTTGTCTTCTACCTCTGTCTCATATAAATAAATAAATTGATAATAAGTCATCAGTAACGCCGCAATAAATCTTTAAATTTCAGTCATGAGTGGTTGATGGTAAGGCTACAAAGCTGTGCACATTTACTTGGGAATAAGTCCCATTTAATGTAGTGGGAGTTCTGAGTAATGCAGAAGATTAAGTACTAGTAGTTTTTTGTTAAATGCATTATCTTATGCCAATGAATGTGTATCATCCCTTTTTCTTCCCCAGGATCAAACCTGCATCGCTGTGGATTTCGTGGTTCTTCATATCTGGGAATGCCATTTAATCCATCCAAGGTTAGTTAATTCTGTATTAAGGGGGGAGGTGTCTCTGATAGTTTTCAGTATTATCTTTACCGGAACTATGAATAAGCTTATGAGGTGTACATTGCCCCAGGAGGCATCTTTGAAGCTAAAAAGTTTTTTTTTCCAGACTTCTACCCACAAAAAACCCTCAAAATATTACAAAATTTCTGTAAGGAAGTGGGGAGCAGTATTCCTAATGAAGATTAAAAATAAACAAGATAGGGGCATGTGAAGAATTGGAAAGAAAGGGGGAGAATGTGGAAATCTCATTCCAGCTTCCTCTGCTAGGGTGCTGTAAGTCAGAGGTCCCCAGCCTTTTTGGGCCTGTAGGTACATTTGGAATCCCAGAGGGTTGAGAGCGCAAGCACAAAATGGATGCTGGAAGAGATGGAGCCAACTACAAAAAGGCTCCTGAAAGAGGCAAAGACAGAATTAGAGGCTATAGTTTTGTCATGGTGGTAACTGGTTATGACAATGAATTTGAAAGTACAGAGGTAAGATTCTCCCCTTCCACAAGAAAAATGTATATTAGCATGTTCAGTTTGAAGTAAGTGTATAAGTAAGTACTTGTGTTCTGTGGCATGGATTTACTCTGATGCATGCTTACCTGTTGTACAATCTATATGATAAAATCCAGGCTTTTAATTTACATGACGGAAATTAGATGACTGGGGAAGGCAATGGCAAACCACCCTGTAACAAAAGTCTGCCAAGAAAATGTTGTGATGCGACGTCACCCCCATGGGTCAGTAATGACTTGGTGCTTGCACCTTTACCTTTTACCTATGTTATGAAAAGCCTTTGTAAGCAAAAGGAAACATCTGAGAATTGTGTATAATAAGTTCTCTCACACGCACGCACGCACACACACACACAATGCTTAATAAGACTGTTCTGGGTTATTATTTTTCTAAAATAATCCAAATTCTTGTCTCAAATTTGCTGTAATTATTAGCTTTCACTACACCTGACCTGCGTTAAACTCCAGAGCACTGCTGCTTGGGAGGAAAGGGCTCTGGCTAGCTTGAGGTGAGGGAGAGGGCTTCACTCCTCCCCCCCCCCTGCTCAAGCCATCCAGCCTTGTTGCGTCCTGAGCACTGCTGCTTGGGAGGAAAGGGCGCTGGCTGTGGGGGGGACTTCACTTGTCCTCTCAAGCCAGCCATCCTCCTCCTATCCTGAGCGCTGCTACCAGATTTGAGCAGGAATTGCTTTTTTTTCCCTTACATGTAGTGACCGTATAGTTCTTCTCCCCAGCTGCAGCAGCACCACTTGGGGCAGCAGACTTGGGGTGGGAAAAGGGGCTTTTCTGTCTCTCCTGTCAGGCTAAATGGGAGGGAAGGAGGATCATTTTTAGGGTCTAGGCCCTGGTGATTTACTTCAAGTAAATCCTTCTACTGCAGATGTTCAAGCAGAACAAGTCCTTCTTGGCATAAGCCCCATCTGGCCACACCCAGTTCCAGAAAATCCTCAGTGGGCACCCATAGGCTACACGTGGGGGTCCCTGCTCTAAGTTATTTAGAGCATAAGCAGAAGATTCATCCTCCCCCTTTCATGGGGAGGGGAGGTTTATAAATGTTACTATGTAACTGATGAAGCTTTTTTAAAATACTGAACCACTGCCTGTCTCTGCTTCAGTCATTTGTATTTCTATCACCCTAGTATTGCAGACTAGTACTCACACTCTTTCTTTCACTGAACTGAGTGGATCTTTGCAGGCACAGATGTTACTATATTGCTTTAATGCTTAGCGTATTATCCGTTTAATGCAAATTAGTTTAATGCAAATCAGAGTATGCTCTACTTGGAGAACATTGCTTTGATGAAATCAACTATGCAGTTCTGCTGATGTCCCAAAAAAAAGCTTTCATGTTTAAAATTGAAATCTCAGCCTTTTTTGTCAGACTACATTTAACTTGCCTGTGAGATGAAATTTGTGACAGAAACAACAAGCAGGATTCCTTGATTTGTGATATTTTCCTGTATTTGGGAACAGCACTAAGTAATATTCAGAGGTTGTTCCATTAAGAGGCATTCTGGAGGAAAGGGTACAGGGTTTGGGGAAGTACAGATTCTAGAGGGTTAAAGGCCAAAGAAGATTAGTAATAGCCAGGATCTCCTCAGTGGTTAGGATGTCAGAAGGAAATGAATTGGGGGAAGCAGACCAGGATGGACTGACCATTTACGTTACCAGGAGAAATCCTGGAGGGCTGCTGAGCTCCCTCTTCCTATACGGCACAAGATAAAGATCTTGCTGGCAGCCCTTATCAATGTTATTATTCTTTCTGACACACAGTGCTGTCTTAATGACACCCTCTTGCAGCTGTTTCCAGTCCATGCTGGGAGGCATGTGGGGACAGGGTGTGGCTGGCTGGCTCAGAGTGTCAGACTGGGGTAACCAGGTTTCAATCCTCACTCTGTTGTGGAAGCTTGCTGAGTGATCTTGAACCTGTCAAAATCTCTCAGCACAGCCTACCTCATAGGGTGGTAGTTGTGAGGAGAAGGGTAAAACAATATGAGCTGCTTTGAGTCCTTGTGGCAGGATATAAATAAAAGGCAAGTACAGCTGGCTTTGCAATGCAGAGCTCCCCTGCCCTTGCCAGGGCCGGTTCTTCAATTGAGGCGGAGCTCCCCCCCCCCGCCTCGGGCGCTGAACTCTGAAGGAGGCACCGTGCCGGCCCCCCAACGACCGGAGTTCTCTGCAGTGTGCGTGCTCCCATGCACTCACGCAGGAATTCTCCTCTCTTGGCGCAAGGCATTTCTTCTGGAGTGCAGAAGGGCAGCCCTGTCTTCCTGCTCATCCAGCGCCCAAGGAGCTTCGAGGGACATTTCTCTCTCTGCCTTTTTTCCTCTCCCTCCCCCTCTCTCAATTTAAGCCTTGGGCAAAGCTTCTGGGAGCAAGAGACACTCTAGCTGGCTGGGGAGCAGTGAGCTCCCATCTGACCTTTTGTCCCCCTTGTTCCCTCCTTTCTTTCTTGCTTCCCCCCTTCCCACCATGTATTAAAAGGAATGACAGGGGAATTGCCCATTGGAAATAATAAGAGAGACTTGAAGGCCCATTGGAGATAATGGGAGCCAGGGAAGCCAATTTACTTGCCTGAGCTCCATTGAAATGCATCACAACAGAAAAAAAGTTGCAAAGAAAATGTGGAATGGATTTTCCATAAAGGTCTCTGGGACCAGATGGAATATTCTGGGAGTGGAATGACAGCCCCCAGAGTGCAATGACAGTCTCTGGCTGTAGAGTTTGTGCTCTGGGACTGGAAGGACAGGTTTCCGAGTGGAATGACAGTCCTTGTAATAGGCTCGGTGCTCTGGGACTGGAAGGACAGCCCCAAGAGTACAGTGCAATGACAGCCCCTGGGAGTAGAAGAAGCATTCTGGGACTGGAGTGGCAGGCCCCAGACTGGAATGACCGACGCTGGGAGGAGCAGAAGTGTTCTGGGACTGGAATGACAGCTCCCAGAGTGCAATGAACAGCCCCTCAGAGCAGAATCTGTGCTCTGGGAAAGAATGACAGGTTGCACAGTGGAATGACAGCCCCTGGTAGTAGAGAAGCATTCTTGGAGTGGCATTACAGGCGCCACAATGGAATGACAGCCCCTGGGAGTAACAAGAAGTTTTCTTGGACTGGAATGACAGCGCCAGAGTGGAATGACAGGCCCTAGGAACAGAACCTGTGCTCAGGGACTGGAGTGACAGGTCAAAGAGTGGAACGACTGCTCTTGGGAATAGAGTCAGGGCTCTGGGACTGGAATGACACCACCTGTCATTCCATACGCACTGCCATTCCAGTCCCAGTCCATTGATTCTTCTCTCAGGGACTGTCATTCCACTCTGGGGCCTGTGTTGATAGATCAAGATGGGTAGCCGTGTTTGTCTGTAGCAGTAGAAAAAAGCAAGAGTCCAGTAGCACATATAAGAGCTTTCATGAGCCACAGCTTCACTATTGGACTCTTGCACTTTTTTTGTGTTGTAATGCATTTCAATGGAGCTCATGCAAGTAAATTGGCATTCCTGGCTCCCATTTTCTCCAATGAGCCTTCAAGCCTCTCGCATTATTTCCAATGGGCAATCCTGTCATTCCTTTTAGTACATCCCTTTCCCCCTCCCCAGCCGGCATCAATTCTACTTCTCACCTTTCCTCAGGCTTTTGGGGGGGGGCTGCTTTTGGTGGAAATCGTGGCTGGTTGTGTGTGCACTGCCACAGAGGAAGGAGGAAGTGAGGTGAGACACACACAATTCCCTTTCAGTCCCTGTGCGACAGGTAGGAACAAATCACTGTTGTTGGGTTTAAAGTTGTTTTAAATTCTATTACTTTCCAATCCCCTTCTCCCTTTCATTCTCCCTCCCCCTTGCTATTCTCTGATCTCAATGTTGCTCCCCCTTCACTCCAGCAGAGCAGCTACCCACTCTGTGCCCCCCTTTTTATCACCTTCTCTCATTCTCTAGTTTACATATATCACCCTACCTTCCCCCTCTCCCCCAATAGTTTATTTCAATATGTATACACCACATGCTTGGCTGTCAGCTGCCGTTCACTTCAAACCCAAGGGTGGGGGAGAAGGATGAGCATGGAGGGTAGTTCCCAAAAGGGATCTCTTACAAAGGTGATCAATATTTTAAGGCTTGGAGAGGGTCGGAGAGAAAGAGAAGGCTTTAGCTCAGTCCCCCTTCCAAGCATCTCTCTCCTCCAAGTGGGCCCTGTAAGAGAAGCCCTCCTTCAACTGCCAAGAGTCTCTGGGTTCAGAGAGAGGTGGGAAGAAAGAGAGAGGGGAAACTTTTTTACACACACAAAAGGAGGTGTGCTCAAAACTTCAATGCAATTTGCTGTTTCTGCTCACAAAATAGATTTTTGGCTCACAATAAGAAAAACAAAGATTGTTGTTATTCTCACACTTATTTAAAAATTTAAAATCTAAATTAAGAAATAAAAATTAAATTTAAAATGTAAAAAGTGTCAAGTTTTATGCTTTTCATTTTTCCTACATTTCGTCTGTTTTTAAAAATTGATTAGCGGGGGGGGGGGGTGCAAGTAGGTATCTTGCCTCGGGCGCCAGAAACCCTGGCACCGGCCCTGGCCCATGCAAGTGGGTTTGTTAATGTCTTGCTTTCATTAAAGCTTCCACGAGACCCAGTGTAGTGTAGTGGTTAGAGTGCTGGAGTAGCATCTGGGAAACCCAAATTCATATACCCTCTCTGCTATGGAAGTTTGCTGGGTGACCTTGGAGCAGTCACGTACTCTCAACCTAACCTATCTCACAGGGTTGTTGTGAGGATAAAATAGAGGAGAGGAGAATGATGTAACCTTGCTTGGGTTCCCATTGGCGAGAAAGGAGGAGTATAAACAAAGCAAATACATTCAAGTGCTATAGAAATCTTAATTAAAATTAGACCTCGACAAGATGAAAGTGATGATGGTTGGAAAAGCAAAGATCTTGAAGGACATAGTGCTTTTGACCTTTGATAGGGTCCAGTTAACCCTGGCTGCCTCAGTGAAGAGCCACGGGGTTATATTGGATCCAGCACTACTGCTAGAGAAGCAATTAAATACAGCAGCCAAAAAGGTCGTCTCCCAACTCAGACTAGCTTGGAAGATAGCCCTTTACCTCAAAATGGCAGATCTGGCTATCTGGATTTATGCAATGGTAACATCAGTGTCAACTTGGAGATCTGAGATGGTGCAAACTGCTGCAGCTCATTTACTTTGAGGAGCTAGACAAAGCATGCATATCACTCCCATTCTGTAGAACTCCATTGACTACCCATCAGTTACTGGGCTCAATTCAAGGTCATGACTATTACATTCAAAGACTTTCATGGCCTTGGCCCCTCATACCTGTGCAACCACATCTCTCCCTATGTTCCACCATGGCAGCTTTGCTCATCAGAACAGGGCCTTCTTCAGATACTGCTCAGCAGTTGGGCTAAATCAACAGACTGAATTGTGTATATTTCTTTCTCTATGGTAGCCCCCACCTTATGGAATGGCCTGCCTGAAGAGGTCAGGAAGGTTCCCACTCCCTTGGGTTTCTGCAAACTGTGAAAAACTGAATTATCCAGGAGGGCTTTCTACTCAGATTATAGGGCAGTGCCATAAGAAATAGCTCAAAGAGATACCTTGGTAAAGGACAGAGACTACAGACTAGGGGTGGCCAATCTGCAGCTCGCGAGCCACATGCAGCTCTTCTAGCCATATGCGGCTCCTGTAGGTCTCTGAGCATTGCTGGTGCTGTAGTTTATTTTAGCAGGGGAGGAAATAGGCAAGCTTGCAAGCTCTTCCCCTCCACCAGAGGTTGCTTGGAGAAAAGAGAGTGCATAGCCACACAGATCAGCGAGGCTCCACATGTCCAGCTGCAGCAGCAGCAGAAGCAATAGGTGAGCCAGGGAGAGGGGCGCGCATACACTCCTTCCCTTACCCAGGCTGGGCAGCTGGACTGGAGATGTGGCTGTGGCACCAGGCCAGGAGGCAGCGAGTGGTCAGACAAGGCAAGCAATGAGAATGAGTGAGTGCGGGGGGAGAGTCCGATTTCAGAACAAGTGGGGTTGGGGAGAGAAATACCTGTAGTATGTGTTGGTATGGTTTCCTTTCCCTTCCCTTGAGGAAATGCTGGGAGGGTGTCGAGTTGGTGGCTGGGCTACATTTGCAGGAACCTATCTGAGGCTTTTTTGTTGCTCTTCCAAGCTTTTGTGTCTCTCTCCAACTATGCCTTGTGATCTTCTTTTTTCTCTCATTACCAAGTCTTTTCTATTCTCTCTTCTCCTCCTCCCACCATGCATGCTTTTTAATATCCTTTCCTTCCTTCTTTCCTTCTTTCTGTTTGCCTTTGTTTCTGTCTGTCTCTTTCCATGTCTTTCTGTCTTTTTTTTCTTTCTGTCTCTTTCCTTCCATGTCTCTTTCTGTCTCTTTCTTTCCATGTCTTTCTTTTATGTTTCTGTGTCTCTGTCTATTTATTTATTTATTTCTATATCTTTCTGCCTTTGTGTCCATGTCTTTCTGTCTGCCTTTGTTTCTGTCTTTCCATGTCTTTCTGTCTGTCTGTCTTCCTCTTTATTCCAACTGGGAATAAAGAGAACTTTTGTTTTCATTTTTGGCAGTCTCATTGCCAAGTCAGACTCCGAAAATGCCTGGCGGCTTTGGAGGTGGAGCCGGGAGGCTTTGGGGGTGGTGCCTAGTGTTGTATATAATTCTGTACCTTATTTACCTGTTTTAGCTCAGTTAGTAAAGGAGAATATACTGGAGTCCAATGAGAGAATAAACATAGGCCTTTATTGCTTATAAGCAAGGAAGAATAACACAGTTACCAGGATGAAGGCTCCTTGAACTGGTCAGTTCTTCGGAGCTATGATGCTACAACATAAGATTTTATACCTTTGGTCAGTTACCATAAGTTATATAAGTTATAACCTTGGGACTACATTGGTCCAAGCAAGTGACCACCCCATCTCACATTGGAAGAACAATTCTGTACGTCATTGCTTATCAGCTCAAGATTATCTTGTCAAGGAACATCTCCTTTTATTAGCAAAATGTTGTGCTTTGCAGGCAAAATACAATTTTTGAAGCTACTTAGGCTCCCTTCTGACACCTGGGAGCTCTTCACGTCCTTGACACATCCTGCTGATCTAGGGGAAAGGACACAAGTCCTTTTCTCTGCGTCCTTGTTTTCTAGAACAAAGTTCAGTGCCTGCTATTTCTGTTTCTTGAAGGTAAACTCCCTCTGGCTGTCCTACTTGCAGCTGGTCCTTCTCTTTTCTCTATTCTTATTCTACAGCTACATATGGCATAGTACATAGTGGTTACAGATGCATCTTACTTCCAGTAAGCTAGGCCAGTATACATATGTGGGTAGCCTTTCACCAAACTTCAAATAACAGGCACCTCACAGTGACTGGCGTTTGCACGTCATCTGCCTGGGCACTTTACCCCAGTGTTCATTCTCTGCTTTGCACAGTAAAAATACAGTTCAATTACATGAAAATAGGAAAGGCACATGAAAATATTCTAGTCCATTAAATTCACTTCCATCACTAGCAAGGATGTGATGCTACTTTTGTGATGTCATACCCTGTGACATAACTTCCAGGTCAAAGGTCAGGTGATGACACTTCCAAAGCTCTACCCCCTTCCGATGTTGTTACTTCCAGCATACTGCACCAAAATCCCGCCCCTTACTGTTATGTCACTTTCAGGGCACTCCTCCAAACCCACCTCTTCTTCTGAAGTCACTTCAAAGCGTTATGTCTTGCAGCTCTCAAACATCTGACGTTTATTTTATGTGACTCTTACATTAAGCAAGTTTGGCCACCCCTGATATAGACTATGCTATTGGGTACTGCCTTCTGATGTAGGTAAGACCCTACTGGGTAGTTTCACATTGCTAAAGATGTCATGTTAATTACACTTTATTTCAGAAAGGTTTCAGCTCTGTTTGACTTTATGCTAGTTTTCGATTTTTCTGTATACCATACCCTATTGTATCTGGGTTTTTTAAATGTCCTTACTATTATATTGTATTTTGCTCAGTGAATGTCCTAGCTATTGATTATATTATATCTACTTGCAATGTGTAATCCACCTTGGATCTCAGTGATAAAGGTGGACAATAAATAAATAATCCTAAGAATATCTATGCCAAAACAAATCCCATTTTATTTAATAGAACTTACTCCCAGGAAAGTGTTCTTAGGATACTTCTAATAACTGGATAGAATAGCAAGGTTCATTTTCTTCATTTTTGTTTTGTAGAAAGCTCAACAAAAATTTCCTAAAGTTGTTGTTGGAGAAAACCATTATTACTGCTGTGAACTGTTTTCAAGAAAATGAAACTCCATAACAAGGAATCTTTTGCTTAGCTAAAAATAAAAGCTATGAAATAACTTTTATAAAGACCAACCAAAATAGCACAACACAGTGTACAAACTTTTAAATTCTCCAAAGCTCTTTATGGTGGAGGAAAGGAGAAAAATGTCGATCGCCTTCTCCTTTGTTTGAAACATCCAGCCTGCATTAAATTCTGAAGAACCTGAAAGCCTGTGCAGTGTGTTGTATTATTTTTGATTGGTCTTAAAAAATGTTTTTGGATTTTGCTATGGATCAACATGTCTTCTTTGCTTATCTTGTTAAGTTCTCAGGGGCCTTCTACTGTTCCTATGTTGTGTATCTGCAACTGTCCTTCCCTTTCAAAGATTTATTCTTGTGTACTTTCTGATTAGATGCAAGTGGTCAACAAATTTTTTTTTTGCCCGTTGTTGGGAAAAAAAACTATCATGTGATGGCATGGAGGCTGGGGAAAACTCTGTAGTTATCAGTGGCTTGCTGGTCAGAGGGGAAATCAAAATTATTTTATATGTCACTTACTAAATAACTTGCTTGATGCTGAGATGAGTAGCAGACATCTTTGTTGTTTTCCGCAGGTGGAAAATAAAAGAAAAAGGAGGGAAAATAAAGCACAATATTGTTCCTCTTGAATAGCACGGAAAGAAAAAGAGAATAGGTCCTAGTACAGATAGACAGTTGAATTATATTTACAAAAGTCCCCCAGGCTGACTTAATTGGCTTTTGGCCACCTCAGTTCTGCTTTGCAAGATGTTCTTGTGTCTTCAGGAGTCGGGGAGTATCCAACTCTCTAATTAAAGAGAACCAAACAGTTCCCCAACCCACCTGATATTGCACGCTGAGTGCCTCTTGATAAGAGACTGGTTTTGGACTGTTGCAGTCAGTCCTACCTGGCTATAATAGTCCTTAAAAGCAGAAAGAAGGAGAGTTCATAAAAATGAGCCTCTGTCAGTCTCCATTGGGGGAGGAGTCTCAAGTCCCAGCACTCTTAACCACTACACCAAACTGGCCATGGACAACTTCGGAACGGAGTACTGTCAATGGTGCATCTAGGTTATGTAAGATCGGATGCAGATCCTACAGACCCTGCTCTGTAGGGTTCACTCCAGTTGACTCCATCCATGCACCCATCACTTGTCCTCAACATCAAATGCATATGTGATACATGCTCGACATTTGTGCGCACAGCAGCACTGGTATGAAATTTGTTCATGCCCCTTAAGGGCCATGTAAGAGGCTTCTTGGGATAATTCCCCTTCCTCTTCTGAGGAATAAGCTGAGTCAGAACCTGAGAAGGGGTATGTGGGAGTTTCACTACTTTCAGATCTCCAGTCTCCAGGTCTATGACCTGCATCCTGTGAGAACTGCTCTCATGTTTGGAGTGCCTTTATTTAGATTTGGTCTTCTTTCTGGTTGGTTCTAGAAACTCCATAGTCAGCCCTTCAGTTCTCTCGGATCTATGCCCTTTTGGGTTTGAAGCCAGATGTGGATCTATAAAGGCAGGTGTCATACACAGATTTCATACCCTTTGATCTGATGGCTCTCTAGATTTGGAGAGTTGTCGGATTCGAGGAGCTGTTGAAGCCTATGGGCTCCGAGAGCTCAAAACTTGGTGGTGTTGCTGGATCTGTGGCATTGAGGGATCTGAAGGGATCAGGGTGCTCAAAGTTGATTGGTGGATCTGAGATGGAGCCGGATCCAATGAGCTCTGGGCACCCGAGGTCAAGCGATGTTTCTGGATCCGAGATGGTGCGGCTGGAGCCTCCAAGAATGTGATGGCTGGTGGTGTCAGAACCGGTCGATTGGTAAGCTCCACAAGAGCAGAGGAATTAGCCAATTTAGTAAATGGGCTAGTTGCAGCCTATTCTCATAAAGTGACCTTGAGCCTGGTAGCTCTTTCTGCTCTGGTCTTAGGAGTGAAGCTCTGGCAGTGTTTGCATGAGCTAACATTATGCCCCTCTCCCAAACAGATGAGGCAAAGAAAGTGCTTGTCCATTTTAGTCTTTTGTATTGCACTGAGTGCATTTTTAAATAAGTTTTTTTCTGACATTCTGACCCCCCCACTCCTGTTTGTCTAGGCAAAGAATAAAATAGATGGAAAATTTCTAAGAACCTCTCCAACCAGCAGCAAAAGAGGAACTGATGGTTCAGGGGGTTGCTCTTCCCAGAGAGAGAGCTGTTTCAGTGGGAAACAAGCCACGCTTGTGCTGTGGGAAGGGGCAGACGCCCCCTAGAGGAATTTTTAGTTATAGAACCTACCAGTCAGCATGCCTGTGCATGCGCAGTCCCATATGGGACTGCACAGAAGACCAAAAATGAATGTAAGGTTTTCTTAATCGAATTTGGAACTCAGTCAATATTTTATAGAACTCTTCTAATTGAATTTGGGAATTTTGCCAGATTATTTCTTTTCCTTATCCTTTCACTTTTGCCTTGCTTTATTGAACTTTTTTTAAAAGAAGAATTAAGACAAGTGATTTTGTAAAAAGACAATAGAATTTAGTACTTTTCATTATCAGCTTAATCTGGACTGCAAATTACCTAAAAGGAAGGACTTAAAAGTTCTTACATTTGGAGATAAACAAAAAAAGGAGGGGGAAGATGGTGGATTTTTAACTGCATAGTTCCATCAGTTACTACCACCTGCTGGATTAAAAAATGGTTGCAGTTATTAAGCAAACCCGAAGGATAGCCTCCTCCCTTTTAAGCACATTTGAAAGTTTGTTAAGCAAAGTAAAACAAGACTATGGAAATACTTTAGTTAAGATTTGTCAACAGGACCTGGATTCTTCAGAACCAAATTCAGAAGACAACGTACCAGCATTGCTGTCTCAGCAAACTGATCAGTCTATGGGACTTTCTGAAGAACACGACCATGGGCTTGAATCACCTTTCGGTCTGCCCAAAATAAATCACCCATCTCAAGGAAGCAATCAAGCCATCCAAGAATTTAAGGAACAGTTCAAGAAAATTACTGATGTGGGAAATGGAACTGAGTTCATGTATTTATTACAAGCAGTCTTCGAACTCAGAAAAAGATCATTTCGGCTTCTGGGAGGACTATGTGAAGATTTATGGTGACTTTGACCCAGGAGGCCCTCCCCAGTGAGACCCCCAAGGATTACTGTGAAGATCAACAGGGACTTTGACCCAGGAGGTTCCCCCCTACTGAGGGGGAATTACAGGTGTGAAAGAGACACTGAAGGGCATACATTCTGTTATACGCAATTATGGTTGACTGTCATGCAAAATTGCCATCAATTTACCTGATATATAATAAGCGAAATTAGAGCGTATATCTATAGGTCACTCCTTGGTAATTTATTAAGATCCAATTTATTTTTGATGGAGTGGGAAATTCTAGCTGCCACTTTATTTACATATCTTCTTAAAGTAATTGTCAGTTTCCCCTCTTTTCTTTCTATTTTTCTTTTCCTTCTGAAATATTACTTCTTTCTTTATGAAATACCATTTTAAGTAACTTTTTATTATATTGTGTGCAAAATTGTCATTAATTTGCCTTATATATAATAACCAAAATAATATCAGAATACCAACTTACATTAACAGCTTTTTAGAATGAGAAGATGTTGAAATCAAAATATGGGGAATCTTTAGATAAACGTAAAATTTAAAAGAATTTTTTTCTTCTCCCTGTTGGAATATCATTTCTCTTTTTGTGAAATACCATGTGTCTTAGTAATTTCTTATTACCTTGTGTGTTAATGGATTAATATACTAAATACATAATAGCTAATTCTCTTACTGAAGACTAGACTAGTTTATTAATTTCAAGTTAAATAACCAAATAAAATGAATTAACTCATTGCTGACAGAGGGGAAAACTCTTTTTTTATAGTAGTCTATATATTTGGTTACTTCTATGCTTGCCTAGAGTAACTGTTAAGTTTTTCTATTCCTTTTTTTCCTTTTTGCTTTGTTTTGATATTTGCATATATTGTCCTTATTTTATCCTTTTAATTATGATTTCTAATGGATTAACCATATAGATGTTTATAGTTTCATTCATGTGGGATCCTCAACAATAAGTGGAAGTATAATCTGTATTGCGTTGGACTATCTGCTTGAAATTGAGGAAGGGGTGTGAAAAAATAGTTCATATATTTTACTTATATTTTGTAGGTACTGCAGTGTATTATTATTATCCAATGCATTTCACAGCATACATAATCTGTTAGATGTATTTAATATCTTTCTGTATAAGGCTCTAGGCACTACTATTGTTCTTTTCTATTTCCTAAATTTAAAAAAAAAGAGTGCCAGGACTCTAATCTGGAGAACTGGGTTTGAATCCCCATGCCTCCACCTGAAGCCACCTGGGTGACCTTGGGTCAGTCACAGCTTTTTGGAGCTCTCTCAGCCCCACTCACCTCACAGGGTGTTTGTTGTGGGAATAATAATAACATACTATGTAAACCGATCTGAGTGAATGTTAAGTTGCCATGAAGGGCGGTATATAAATTGAATGTTGCTGCTGTTGTTACCTGAATCAGACTCGGAGCCCTCCCTGAGGCAGTGGAGCCCAAGTCTGCCATCTGAAGCATCACCAGATGAGGCCGTGGGAGACAGAGAACCTGCTTCTCCCATGCATGATTTTCAACTCTATGCCAAGCAGATGCTCTGTGTGGCAAAATCCTTAGACATAGACATGGCTTCTTCTGAGGCAAGACCCAAGGACAAAATACTGCAACACCTCTATTCTGTGAACCCAGCCAACATTGCATTCCCCACGATTGAAGGGTTCATAGATTTGATATCTACACTTTGCCAGAAGTCAGCTTCTATGCTCCCTACATCTAAGAAAACCAAAGGGCTTTATAAGACCAAGGAAGACAAATGTCCTTTCTATTTACTCATCCTCTTCCATCATCATTACTTACAGAGAAGATGCAATCAAGACACAAGCAAGGTCACCATTCTATGCCTGCTGACAGAGAGGAGAAAAAGCTGGATAGCCTGGGATGAAAGGTCTATATGCCTGCGACTCTCAACATACAATTTGCTAATTACGTTGCTATTATGGGGGCTTACCAAATATTCCTTTGGCATAAGATGGTGGCATATAATGAGCATCTGCCAGAGGACCAGAAAGTCCTAGTCAAAGTGATCCAAGAGGAGGTGATCAGGCTTTCCAAGCAACAGATAAATGCAGGAAGATACATGGCCAATTCTTCCACCAGGACTCTAGAATTAGCAGTAGTTCTTCAGAGGCATGCATGGCTCCGTTCCATGGCTCTACCTATTGAGACGAGAAGATTAACCATTTGAGGGAGAGACATTATTCTCTTCAAAAAGTGATGAATATTTATCTCTATGCCATACCGTACCGTACCGTACCGTACCATACCATACCATACCATACCGAGGTGAGATATCATGACATACCGAGACTCAGACTGACGGCATGGTTGATTCTTGCAGTAGGCGGATTTTCATTACTATTTTTGGTGGAGACTTCACACCTCTGGTGATAGGTATCACTTTATACCAGAATAATATTGAAGGCATTGTCAAATGTGTAGTGAAATAAGCATGAGAATTTATTCATGGTATTATGTGTAAATCCTCACAACTACACATTATACAAGCTATTTTAACACCAACACCTGGTTTTTAATTCCTGGATGTGTGTAGTTTTACATAGGATTTTAATGACCACTGAGGAAGGCCGGCATGGGCCGAAACGTGTCTGGTCAGTTTATTTTTAGATACTATAGTATTCATGATATAGTATTGATTTTGATGTATGTATATGGTCATTGGATTCTCCATCAATTTGTATGGAATTTTTTTTTTTATATATATAATTTTTTATTTTCAATATCTAACATACAACTACTACATACATACATA
Source organism: Eublepharis macularius (assembly GCF_028583425.1). Taxonomy (NCBI): domain Eukaryota; kingdom Metazoa; phylum Chordata; class Lepidosauria; order Squamata; family Eublepharidae; genus Eublepharis; species Eublepharis macularius. The sequence continues at coordinate 70,432,142 of NC_072797.1, read as the reverse complement.
CCCTACAAAACAGTAACTACAAAAGACTACAATAACACAAGGGATAGGAAAGAGGAAAGAAAAAAGAGAGAGGGAGGGAGGGGTGGAAAAAAAGGGGAAGGTACCCTACAAACACTAAACACTACATTTCTGTTTTCCCTTCATACTGCCATTATTCAAAAGTTAAAGCTTTATATTATATTGATGGAGTGGTTGACCTTACTAAATGCAAATTACAATTTAATTTCAAGTTAAATTTTTCTTCCCCTCCTGGGTCCCGGACGGAGTTCTCTCTGCGCAACTGCAGCCGCATTGCTCGTTTCCTCCCCCTCCCCCTCAGACTTCTCCTTTTCGTCTTGCTTGGTGCACTGGAATTCTGGGTTCCTGTCCTCAAAATCCCTTAGTTGATCTTCTGATAATATCTTAAAGGCTTGATCTTTATGGGTGAACCAGATTCCTTCCGGAAATAACCATTTGTACTTTATTCCACGTTCTCTCAGAAGAGCTGCGAACTTTTTATACTTAAAACGTCTTTTCCGGACTAGAAATGGGACGTCTTTCAATATCTTAATTTTGTTGCCCAAGAAGTCCAAATCCGCATTGTATGAATTGTATAGGATAGTGTCCCGGATCCTCTTAGATGAAAAATCGATGATGATCTCGCGCGGCAACTGACGCTTCATTGCATACTTTGAAGTAGCCCGACGGGCTTCCAAAATGGCGCTTTTAACTTCTTCTTTAGTTGCCCTCGCGGGTGTCGCCAATAGTTCTGAGACAAGACCCCGTAAGTCCTCGTTTTCCTCCTCTTTCACATTCTGGAGGCGCAAAATTGTCTGTGTTCGTTCCACTTGTAGCCCGATCAACTGATTCTCCACCAGTTTAAGCTCTTTATTCGTAGCCTTCACGAGTGACGCACTTTCCCGAGCAGACTTCTCTGCCCCCCCCCGCTGCTTCCTTGATGGTTTTCACTTCGCTCTCAATTAAGCCGACCCTTTGATCTGTTTCATTCAGCTTGTCAACAAAGGGTTTTATAGCTTCACCAACCGCCCTCCGTACAATTTCCTCCAACGATTCTCCCTTTAAGGCAGCCGAAACTGACTTGCCAAGGGCAGGACTTTGTTTCTTTGTTGCCATTTTGGGGGGGGGGCGCCAACCAAATTTTGAGACTCAGCAAAGGGGAAGAGTGAGCCCTCTTGGCTTCAGATCTCACCTCTCCTTCACGTACGCTTGTAATAACAGAAGGAATTCGCTTACTTGTAGGCTCTCGCCTAATTCTGCTCTTTGCCGTTTCTCATGGCCCGGCAGCACTCGAGGCGCCGCGCACGTCCGCCGGCCTCCGTAGGGACAAACGGGCAATTAACCCCCCGCATTGATTCCAGGGGGCTCTTCCCGCAGCGTCCCGGACCCAGCCTCCCTCACTGGGAGTTTTGGGGGCTAATCTTCGCAGATCAGCCGCCCGGACAGGGTGCTCGGCCGCTTCCTCTCGAGCCAGCGAAGAGGAGCGTCCGACATGGCTGAGAAAACGAAACCGAATCAATTTGTATGGAATTTTTAACCTGTATTTTTATTAGGAGTTCTGATATTTAAACCTTTTTCCCTTTAGATTTTTTATGGTGTTTATGTGCACAACTTATAATAAATAATTGAATTTTTTTTAACACTTTCATATGTTAGCTTGACCCTCCTAGTTTATTCTTCATTTTGGGTTGAGTTTTTAAAATCCTTTCCCCTTTGTTTTCAGTAAGACTGATGACTACGCCATTTGAGCCCCTGGCCACTTGTCCCTTTTGATTAAAGTAGCATTCCTGGTAGCCATCACCTCCGCTAGGAGAGTAGGTGAATTAGCAGCTTTACGCATGGATTCTCTTTTCCTGAAGATCCATGCAGAAAAAGTGGTACTGAGACCTAGCTTGGAATTCTTACCAAAGGTAGTATCTAAATTTCACAACTTATAGGAGTTAATACTGCCTCTATTTTTCCTTCTCCTGTGTCCAAGGTAAGGGTGTGCGCTTTGGGTTTCCGATTCGGGTAAATTACCCGAATTGGACCCGATCCGTAAAGATTAGGGATATCTGAATCGGGGCCAGCATGCTGGCCCCAATTTGGAAATCTCTAATCAAAGCTTTCCGAAGCGTTTGGAATGCTTTGGAAAGTTTGGGGCTGAGTTTAAAGGGCCCCACCGCTGCTTGCAAGCAGTGGCAGGGCCCTTTAAACATCATCCCACCCTCAGCCCCATCCTCCCACCCGCACCCCCACCTACCTTGTCGGTGGCAGCGGTGGCTTTGGCTCCTCTGCTGCCACGCTGCTGCCTGAGCCTGCGGGGTGGTGGGGAAGGCCGGAGCTGCCTCCTCCGGCCCTTCCTGCCTCTCAATTGGCCGCGGCACGCCAATTGAGAGGCAAGAAGGGCCGTAGGAGGTGGAGAAAGCCCTTCCTGCCCCTCAAATGGCCGCTGCTGCGCTGCAGTCAATTGAGGGGCAGGAAGGACTGGAGGCAGCAGCTCTGGCATTCCCTACCACCCCGCAGGCTCAGGCGGTAGTGCAGCAGCAGAGGAGCTGAGCCAGCTGGTTCCAGGCTGTTGCAGCCTCGTGCTGCCGCCACTGCCACCACCCAGCTGTCAAAGACCCACCAGGTAAGTGGGTGGGGGGTGGAGGGGTTTCCCCAGGAAGGTGGGGGGGTGGAGGGGTTGCCCTGGGGGGGAGTGGGGGGGAGTTCCCCCCCTCACTTTAGCATGCTCCGAATATTTATGGAGCATACCGAAGTGAGTAAAATATCTTAATTCTGAAGCGGCTTGCCGCTTCGGAATTAAGGTATTTCCGAATTTTCCCCCCGTTCCGGGTAAACCCAAAGTGGGAAACTCAAATCTCCTCCCCGTGCACACCCCTAGTCCAAGGCAGAGAGGACACCACATATTCTGGACGTGAGGAAAGCTATATTCTTTTATTTAAACCACATGACATTGTTTAGGTCAGATGTCCGATTTTTGTTTGTTATGCAGGCCCAAATAGGACTAAAAAGGCTGCTTCTCAAACAATTGCCAGATGTGTAGTTCAGGCTATTAGGATGTGTTATAAACAAATTGACTTATCTTGTCCTCTGGTATTCCATGCTCATTCTACGAAGTCACAGCCATCTTCAGTAGCCCTGCTCAAAGGTGTTCCTCTACAAGACATCTGTAGAGCTGCAACATGAACTTCAGTTGATACCTTCATCAGGCACTATGTCCTAGATGAAGGAAGCAGTTGTAGGTCAAGCAGTCCTACAGATCCTGTCCTTGTGAAGAGCGCATCACTCCTCCAAGGGTAAGTGGCTTGTTAATCTCCCATGTGGGACTGCACAGAGGACTGAAATGAAAACAAGATCACACTTACCTGTAACTGTTGTTCATTGAGGTCTTCTGTGCAGGCGTACATGCCCTTCTTCTTTCCCCACTGTGGGCCCTTAACTACTTACCTAGAGAGTCTGGTGTCTAAGGATAAACTGAGGGTTAGGGGGGGGGCACTCCTCCTAGACAGCGGGCTGTTTCGGCAGGAAACAAGCTACACCTGTACTTTGGGAAGGGGCAGCCACCCCCTAGAGGAATTTTTATCTATAGAATCTGCTGATCAGCAGGCCTGCTTATGAGTAGTCCCATGTGTGGCTGCACGGAAGACCTCAATAAACAACAGCTGAAGGTAAGTGCAACCTCATTATATTAAAGTCTACTGGCTTTCAAAATGACAGTATCATCTCTTCCCCCCCTTCATTCCCATTCCACTTTCAAGTGTTTTTAGGTGGTAATTTATGGCATAAATTATTGCTACCTGATAATAGTTCACACTGGCTGCTCAACAGGAGGTGCTGACTGAGGCCACCTGCTGTGGCTGCCCACCCCCATTGTCCCCTCTGGTTCTGCCATTGCAATTAATGTTCCTTACTCTCTTTGCTTCCCCAAGATTCTTTAAACCCAGCATAGCAAGCTTTATATGCCTGTAATTGAAGTAGATACGTTATTTTGCGCAATGTTTTTGCAGTATTCAGAAAGTCCTATTTCCTGCTTATAGTCATGCTAAAGAGCCCCTTTACAGTTAGGAAAAATGAAGCATAATATGCCAAGCTTCCACTTTGGGAGCCACTTTAAGATATGGCTATGCTTGTGCTGGAGCCTTTGACCTGTTCAACACTGCCCTTTCTTTGATGACTGAGAAACATGCAAGGGAGCAACTGTGATGCATATTTCCAAGGTTGCTTTAACTTCCCAGTCTGCTCCTGGAGCAGATCTAGAGAACAGTTTGACTTGTATGTGAGAAGTCCAGGCTATGGGATGGAAAGTAGGCTATAGTAGGGCAGAAAGGAGAGATTCCAATTTACAAGGTCAGAGGAGCCAGCTGGGTCTAGCATATCAGACACAGTATGCTAGCAGGTTGGTTTATTAACCGAGATTCCATTCCAAACATTTATGTCTTGCTGTGGTATCCTTCTGATAGATGTGTCTTTTGTGGGTGACATATAAACATCATAAAATGATAAAATGGCCCTAGCTACCTGTCAATTTAATGTGTTTGAACTTTTCTTTACACTTGTGTTAGAAATTTTAAAAAGAAAAGCTAGGTTTTCAATCTACCTCATGTATAGATATGTTGTATACTTGCATAATAAACTCCTGGATGTAACACATATGTGGCATTTTGCTCTCTTTATGAGACAAGCATTATACTGCCTTCCTGCCTTTCCTAGTCTTCCCTTAGATTTTTGGTGTTACCAAAAGCTCTAGTTGTCTCTCACTTTGACCTGCAGTATAGGAAGGCTTAGTTATATTTGGTAGATGGACAGAATAGTCAGCACATGGGAGTAGCTGTAAGGTAAAAGGGGATTCTTTATTCTAAATTAAACAGACATTTTACTGAAACAGAAATTAAGTTTATTGACAAGCACACATTCATAATGGTTTCCAAGTAATTCATAAACATATTGTTTTCAAGAGTTATAAGTCTTCAAACATTTCTAAACAGACCCGATCACAAAAATTTATTTTTCCCCAGCTGTCACTTAGGCTAATAATATACACAAAGAAAAGAACAGTACTTCACTCCTTTTCCTTCTTTTCCTAGAACAGCTCAGATCAACACATGAACAACAGGCTGAACTCTTTTCCTTAGAACAATTCTGACTAAACTGCAGTTCACTCTGCTCCCTGGGGTACAGCTACCATCCCATCATAATACACTTCACTCACCCATCCAGCCCACCCTCTTCTCCTAGAGGCATGCATTTTAAACCACCGTAAATACACAGTCAAACTAGGGGTGTACAGCTGGGAAAAGATTTGGTTTTCCCGCTTCGGATTTATCCGAAGCGGGAAACGATTCAGAATAACCCAAAACCCGAAGTGGCAAGCCGCTTTGGGTTCAGGTTTTCGGAAATCGCTTCGTTATGCTTCGAAATGATCCGGAGCATACTGAAGAGAGATTCCCACCTCCCCCTGATTGCTCCTTCCCCCAACCCCACTTACCTTGAAGGCCACAGCAGGCTTTCTGCCGCCGCTGCCACAGCCAGCAGGGCAGCGGGGAAGGCTGCAGCCGGTGCCCGTGCTGCTGCTTTGGCCTCTGCAGCAGCGAACACCGACAGAGGCTGAAGCAGCAGCCAACAGGGCAGCAGCACTGCCTGTGCCGTCGCAGAGGCCAAAGCGGCGGCCATCAGGGTGGGAGTGAATGCCACTGCCGGTACTGCTGGTGCCGCTGCCAGAAGACTGCGCCAGGTAAGTTAGGGTGGGTGGGAGGGCAGGAGGCTGGGCACCCTTTAATGCCCTGAAGCAATCCGAATTGCTTCAGGAAGCTTTGATTCAGTATTTCCAAATCAGGGCCATCATACTGGCCCTGATTCGGAAATTCCGAATCTTTACAAATCGGGCCCAGTTTGGGGTTTTTTCCCCGAACCAGGAACCCAAAGTGCACACCCCTAAGTCAAACCCCACATTAATTAGCTGAAATAAAACACAGAAAAATATTTACATGGCAGAATAGTAATGAATGCAAGACAGCCAGCAATCTTGGGTGACTTTTAACTGTCCTGAAAAACCATATGGAGTTTTAGGACTGCAAGTTCTTGTTATATGATCTTATTTCTAAACATGTTAAAAGTTATCTCGCTAAATAAACTTCTAAAACCTCTGTTTGTTACTTAACATCAGAAACCTGTAGATAGGAAATTTTATGTAAATCTTAGAGCATATTGCAAGAAAATGCCTTTTTTGTGAACTTAGCTTACTTTTTAAAATATTTACTCAAGTCTGTCTGTGGATACTTGCAAAAAGAGAAAAGTTCATTTTTCCAGTTTGAGTCAGTAAAGATTCCAGGGATGTGTATTATCCATAGCTGTGTCACTGACTATTTTTTTCTTGTAATTTTTTTTTGCAGAAGGTACTTCTCAAATTACTATCTAGGCATAAAGGATTATGGTGACTGAGGTCTGTCTTACAGGACTAAATAAAAATGCCAACAGTTTGTAGGAAATCTGTGAAAAATTCTTTGTGTCAGAAACTTACCCTTGTCTTAAAATAGATGTCATGCTTTCTGCAGTCCATTTGCTCAGCTGCTGGTTTGTGTGGGTCATGTCGAGGTGGGTGTTTATATATAGCCTTTCAGACAAGTCTCTTTGATGCATGCCTTATGTCCAAAGATAGTTCCGGGAAATGATCATGATTTGTCTCTAAAATAGACACTGATATTTCCAGCGTGCAGTCATTATTCTGGTGGTAAACTGAAACTTGCGTTCTTCTGTATTTCAGGGTCCTGGTGTTTCCCATTCCTATGATAGTGGGCACATAGCAATGACTTACACTGGCCTCTCCTGCCTAATAATTCTTGGTGATGACTTGAGCCGAGTAAATAAGGAAGCCTGCTTGGCAGGACTAAGAGCTCTCCAGCTGGAAGATGGGAGGTATGGTGAATTCCATGATGCAGGGAATTATGTATCTTTAGAAAGGGAAAAACTAGATCAAAATATGTAATGCATAAACCAAACTGAATCTACTTTGAACACACAAGTCATTGAACACCTGAAGCTGCCTTATACTAATTCAAACCTTTGGTCCATCAAGGTCACTACTGTCTAAGACTGGCAGTGGCTCTCCAGGGTCTCAGGCGGAGACCATTCACATCACCTACAATCTGAGCCTTTTAGCTGGAGATACCAGGGACTTTCTGCATGCCAAGCAGACACTCCACCACTGAGCCACAGCCCCTCCTCTGGGGAGGATCAGGCAGACTTACAGACAAGAGGAGGGATCTTCTTTTTCACATGTTTATTTATATCTCCCTCCCTTCTATGGAACACAAACTGAGACCAGGGCACTACTCTAAGAGGAGTGGTTGTTCCCTCTTCAGCTTTTACTTAATTTTAAGTACCATATTGGGGAGGGGGAGGATTTGTGTGGAACAGAGTTACTTTGGGGCTGAATAGTATATATGTTCAATCTATTTTAGCTCATCTTGAGTCTCTCTACACTAAAGCTGGAAAGTCCATGTGCCCCAGTAGTCAGATGCTCTAGAAATCATGAATGAATAAACAATTATGCTGTCTTTAATATGCGCAACTTACTGTTGACTATATTTTAGCTGGTTTGGTGATGTAAATTTTTAAAAATATTTATTTATGTTAATTTATAGTTCGCCTTTCTCACTGATACTCAAGGCAGATTACATAGTGTGAGATTAGCACAGTCAGTATCAAGGATATTTCAGTAAACAATACTATGGGGTAAATAAATGCAAGTTTACGAAGATATAACATTAACAAAAGTCCAATACAGAGTTGAAGAAATGCTGAAACAGCATAAGCAATTCTAGGACTGACATTAGATAACATAGAAGCACCCAGTAGGATCATACTTAACATAACAGGTAGTACATAGAAGCACATACTTAAAGCAGCAGATAGTGCATAGGGCAACATAGTGGTGTCGAGGTCTGTGGTTCCTAACTCATTAGTGAAGCATTTCTTTGAGATCATCTCCCTACAATACAGCCATCCTATCTGTGTAAAAAAGCCTTTTTGAATAATTCAGTTGTAATGCCAATAAAGGTTGCTGAATTGAATTGAATAATTCATTTTTGCATTGTTTGCAGAAGGCCAGGAGAGTTGGGGCTCTATACTAATTAATTTTTTCCCTTGAATAATGAGCCCAAGCGTTAGGCTCCTTTGTGGGACTATGTGGCCCTGAGGATAAGAATGTGATACATAGAAATCACATATATTCTGGGGTGGGGGGAAAAAACAACCCACATGTGGAAGTGTGAATACCCCCCCCCCCACACACACACAATCACAAATAAACTGTTCTCTATAGGACAGGGACCACCACAGAGAGTGCACATGTACAGGCAGCTCTTGATTTCACCCCCCTGTAGGAGACCCTGTTCAGATGAGCAAAGCTGCCGTGAAAGGACATAGGGAGAGAGACGTTGCCGTAGGTACGCTGGACCAAGGCCATGAAGAGCCTTGTATGTGATAGCTAATACCTTGAACTGAGCACAGTAACTGATAGCCAATGGAGTGACTGCAAGATGGGAGTGATATGCATGCTGCTGCTTGCTCCTGATAACAGCCAAGCTGCAATGTTTTATACCAACTGGAGTCTCTCTTGGTAAGCCATGCACCCCATTTACCCACACCAGGCCCTGATCTTTTGGCTTGTCTTTCACACTGACCAACTCCTTCTCATTGCTCACATTACCTGTCATTGCTCATCTATCTGGTATGATCTATTTCCACAAGACTTCTTTCACAGCCTATAGATTTGATTTGGTTGGAGAAAGCATATGGCTATAGAAAATCCCCACGCTCATCCCTGGCATTACTTGAATTTCTCAGGCTTTAGCACTTCAGCAGTAGGCCAGTTCTCCCACTGACAGTAAAGCAGATATTTGGTGATAAAATAGAAAAGGAGAGCCTTACAAAGAGAGAATGCATATTTGTCTTCCATATTGTGTTGAGTGAATTCCTCTGATTGTCTCTGTGGAATGCATTCTTTTCCCTAGAATATCATGGTATTTTTTTTTCATTTGAGTGTAAAAAGAGTTTTTCCCCTCAAACGGTAGGCTTAGATCCCATATTTCAGCTTTTACTGATGCTTGAAAAAAACATTTGAAGAGAGAAACTAAATATATTTCATTTTAACGTATTAAAAGTCATTAGGTTAGTTTGCCAAAAGTGCATGTAATGTCCTAGACATACAAGTTTAACAATCAAATGCAGATTTGTATCTTCTAGCATTTGAGTTTTTAAATGGAACCATAGCCACTCTTTGTTATGGCATTTGCAGGTGTACTTGAATTGCTTTTATTATATAAATTTAGAAAGATTTTTACAAGCTTAGGGGAAGTAATATTTTTTGGTTGACTGGCCAGTTGATTAGTTTGAACACCTTTTCAGGAATAACTACGCAACAAAATACTGGTTTATAGAAATCATAAAATCGCCTGTATCAAACCACACATTCTGAATACTGAAGGATACTTCTGTTCTTAAGAAGAGGAATCGGCTTCTCCCGATTCCCCCTCCTTTTGCCCCTATGCAGTTCCCCAGGGCCCATTAACATCACTTAGAACAAATGCTTTGTGGGACTCAGTGGGCAACAGTGGGAGGAGGGAGTTGTCAGAAATTACCACCACCTCTTAAGAAAACCTAAGTGATATTAAGTCCTTGGTTGGGTGCAGACCAGCATTAGCATCTGATTTGCTTCCTAACTCGCATTCTATAGTTATGCTCAGAATGAACTCAGTAGTCTGATCTGTATCCTTCCACTGTTGCTCTAACTGTGTTAACCTTAAGTGATTTGAATATCATAGAGGTAGATGGGACAGAAATAGACTGGTAACATGAAGACCATGCAATAGGAATTTGTTGGGGGTGCACAGGAAAAAGGGATTTTCTCAGAGTCTGGGTGGTTTTGAACTGGGATGAGATGGGGCTTGTGTATATTTACAAGCCAGAATGTTGACTGCAGGCATCCAGTAGTATCTGAAAGCTCTTGAGAGGGAGTTAAAATTATTATTAAAATCACTAAAAAGCTAAAAATCTTATTTTCAGGGTTACAAACAATGAAAATTACACGTTGGACTTCCTAAAAGCCACTTCACTTGTGGCAGACATGAGGTTACCACGGTGACTCTGGAGCAGATGTGTTCCCAAGTGCATTGGGACTTGATTCAGATTGGAACTGTGGCATGTAAGGATAAAGGACTTAACCCCCCCACACACTATTTTCTTGGCTTGAAACAGTTCTGGGGAGCTGTTGTTGGCCTGTTGTGGAAACTTGCATGTAGCCTTCAGTACACATAAGGTCTCTTAATAGACGAAGAAGGGCTCTCCAGAGACATTTCAGGTAGAGAAAATGGTGAGGAAGGCTTAAGCCCCTTTCTGTTGTGCGTTGCGGACCTGATTTGAGTCAGGCCCACGTGCACTTGGGAATTAAATTCATAGTGGGAAGCTCCCAGAATGTCTCTTTCAAAAGTCCACAGAGAGGATAAGTGGACTTTGTAACACGAATCAGCTCTAATTTTTTGCATACTGCCTTGTAAGCATGGCTTTTCTGTATAATGTTTAATGTATTCTTGAATTTGAACAAAATGGGAGAGTTGGTCACTTGAAATGTAAATTATTACTTGTATTCCACTGAGGTTAGCACAAGTTGCTGGGGTAAACGGCTAGATGAGAATTCTGATGAATCGATTCGTTACAGTAACTTATCTGTAGCAACGTGATACAACAGCAGACATCAGGATACATATAACAAAACCTTTCATTAACTATTGATACAAGCAACTAGATATTCATCTGTATAAGTTGTATGAGCTTCTCTTTTGCTTCTCTCTATGTATTGTGCAGAATATCAAAAGGATCAAAACTGTGGGTTATAATGAATATTCTTATAGTGCCTTCATACATGTATGCTCATGTTACTTTAGAAATTATTCAACTGTCCCTTTGGATGGGACTGCAGCCAGAAAATAAGAGGCACTCCTGTTTCTTCCAGGTCTTTGGGCAACTCTGTGATGGTGCTTAGTTTCCCTAAAAATAGGTATGTGTCCAAGAAGCATAGATACACACCCGCTTGATTGGATGGGGATGAATAAAATCAAGGTGGTTCAGAGTGGAGGGTGGCCTATTTGGCTTAAGCTTCAGGTGCCTGATCTTACCACCTCCATTGATAAAGGTCTTCCATTGGCCTTAGAAGTGGAGTATGTAAGTGGGGAAGATGCAGAACCCTGTGTAGGCCCTGCCATTCCACTGGCATCACCAAGTCAAAACAGAAGCCTCTGTAGCTGAAGCTGAATAGGCAGAGATCCTGGTGTTGCCTTGTAACAGAATTATCTCTTAGAAAACCAAACTGCTTTTTTCTGGGTTTTGTATGAAGTAAAATAAAGTGTTCTGATTTCAGTGCTTCTAACTCAGCAATAATTGTTGCAAACATATTCAGTATAACTTCAATATTTATTTCAGTTTTTGTGCGGTCCTTGATGGAAGTGAAAATGACATGAGATTTATATACTGCGCTTCTTGTATATGTTACATGCTCAACAACTGGTCAGGGATGGATACGAAGAAAGCCATAGACTATATTAGAAGAAGCATGGTGAGTTTTGTCAAGCAACACAAGAATGTTCTTAGGAGCTCTTTCCTGCTTTTGTTGAAAGCACAATGAAACAAAATTATTTTACTTGCTCATATTCATTTGTAGACTGTTATGACAGAACTAAGATGGCCATCTGCAGAAGCAACATTCCGGAAACCTGGGATAGAACTGAAAAGGTTCTGCTTCCTGCAGAAGCAAATAGTCACAGAGATTGTTGAACCTGGGTTCAGTGGTGGTTTGGGGAAGGACACACTGATATGAGAAAGGGAGGAGTAGTGGGACAGTTCATACAGTTGTATAACCCAGTCCCTTACACTTTGCAGTTTGCTTACACTTAGAGCCATTTGTTTTAACTGAATAAGGTCAAAAATGGGTGTTTGGAAAGCATTTGGATTGGCAATCCCATGTTTGATATATTGTCCCATGTTTGCTGCTAGTGTGCAGGAGAGAAATAATGGGCAGAGGTACATGCTTTCCCCTCATTTTACAGGTTTTTTTTTTTTTACTGTAAACACTCTCTGTACCCTAAATCAGTTTTCTTCCAGCTAAACAGCCAAAATACAGTTTCTAGGCTGGTAAGGAAAAGGGTTGGAAAAGAATTATTAGGCAGGGAAGGGCTAAATGCCCCCTCAGTCGTATTTCTCCCCTGCAGATGCCCCATCTTCCTCTTTTTGTATGTCAGTGGCACTCACAGGGTTGGAGATCCTGTTTACCACTGAACATCTTATTCCATCCTGACTTAATATGTACATTAATGTTCCACCTGCTTCCCAGCTCAATAGGTTAGATAGAGTGTGTAGTTGGATGCCCTCATTAGAATTTTCATTCTCCTCCTCTTTGGAGTACTAGACTGAATTACACTGGTATCTTCCATATGCAGTGGTAATTTTTACATACAGATCAAGTGAGGAGCATTAATGTATTTGTAACAGTGATATTTGAGATCTCGCAGTTCCTAATACTATATTACTTCACTGGAGTTTTTACTTTAAACAGACTTGGGTCTCCCTGTTTATTATTGAGCAAGCACAATAGCTCTTGAACTCACTTGTAGTAATGTTTTAGTACATTATTGTTCCTTATGGCAACTGCGTTCAAACCCTGCAACTGGAGCTTTTCTCAAGATAAGGCAGTATTGATAATAGAAAATGAAAAATATTTCTGTCAGACATATGTTTCTGAATATCTGAGGAACCTGTATCTCACTATGGTGCAGACTAAATAGAACATTGATGCAAATAATTGTGTTGGTATTTCTACAATTCTAGATTGTTCTGATATGCCTCCTTATTACAGGTCAAATGCACATCGTTGTTACAACAAACAAAAATGTGGTTTTGTTTCTCCATATCTTACGTCATTATTTTGCAAGAAAATGAGGTTAAGAACTTTCCTTGGCAGTACAAATTGGCATACTGGGGAAGTTTATGTAATTTGGTTATGCAGCAACAATTCTGTCAAGTCAATAAATGCAGTGTTGTAGCATTCAGAGTTAAGATTCTCTACACTTCATGCTCATCGGGTCTTCTCTTAAAAATGACATGGAAATCAAAGCCAATAGCTTGTCTTGATTACCCCATTATTTAATGGTCTTGGCAATTTGAAACTCTTTATGAAATCTTAAATTCTGAAACAGTTGTGGTACAGCATCAGTCTGTTACTGCTTGTCTTTTTCTCTCTGACTGTGCCAGATAGCCATTCTCCCTCTTCATGAAAGCATTTTAGATATCCCAAAAGTGCTGCTGAGTCCTTTGCATGAGTCTTGAAGAAGTTACATGTTCTCAGTTCAGTGAATATGTCCAGTTTGTTTGTTTATAACATTTGTATACTGACTTTCTGGCTAAATAGGGTCCCCTTCACTATAGTAAATAGACGCCACTTCACTGTACTTTGCCAGAATTTTCCTCAACTGTGCAAATTGGCATACTGGGAAAGTTCATGTAGTCTGATTAAGCAACAACAATTGATGTTTCTTTGTGGTCTGCTGAATATAACTAGCTAACGGCTACAAAATACAGAAGACAATACTGTTCTATAGATTTATCAAACTCTAGGCTTCCTGTTTATAAAGAGCTAGTTACTGGTCATGTTCTAAGCATTCTTGTTTAGCGTTTCTTATACGGTTTTCATGTTGTAACTTATCAGTTAAAACTCATGAGACGTTCCCATGCAACACTAACCATAGTTCCTCCTGGGATAGGGATTTAACAATCAACCCCAAAGCTCTGCCTATCTGCCAAGACTCTGAACCTCTAGATGGTTGGAGGCTTGTGCTTCCACATTTTAGAGGGACTTAGTTCTCAGTTATTTTATAGGCAAGGATTACAATGGACAGTTACCATATGCTTATGAACATAAAACCACTGTTTCTTAGACCTTTAGGCAGATTGGTATTTCAGTTGTTGCTGATATATCTGTTAGGTCTACCCTTCAGATGAACTCTGTTTTTCTTGGGGTGATTTTTGATTTTCATTCTTTATTGAATATCAGATCGTCTGCACATCCTTTGTCTGTATGCTTCAGATCATGTTGGGGCAACTGAGTGATTCTTAAGGAAGAGTGGGCGTGATTTCTTGCTGCTCCTTCCCAACCCTGTCATCAAAGTAGCAGTCACAGTTGTTTGTAAATCAGCAGCTTATGTGTGATTTTTTCATAATAGCAGTTATCTTGGTTGGCGTAACTTATTTGCAAGAATGTGTATTTACACAAAGCATAAGAAATCCACATATTTCACTCATCAAAAAATGCAGTGGACAGAGTGGGAGGAGAGAAGAGGGCAGTGATATCTGAGAGTAGTTTTTTCATTGCACAAAGTACAATATAGGTCAGATGTGATCCTTAAAGTGGCACAGTGTAAGCGAACTAGAGTAGGTACAGCTTCATATCCATCACTTCCATTTGTCACACTATGTGGCACTCCACTGTCTGAGCTTATAGATAGCTGAGAACAGATGGATACAATATATCTGTAGTTCATAAAACAAATAGGATCTTAAATACATAATGTTGCAGTTTTGCTTCAGCTCATATTAAATGGAGGTGCTCTTTGGAATCAAAAAACCAATGAGCTTGTAGAAATTTCATGGGAAGTATGAAGTAGTTTGGGAATTATCTGCTGTTCAGGGAAGTCAAGTAGAAAGGCAAATCAAAAAGAAATAAAATGGATAGGGAAACAGTTCTTAATACAGGCACATGGAACATTCAATGGAATATGATATGTAAAAATACTTATAACTCAGTGTAATTCAAACCATGCCAGAAGACAAGTGATATACTGCCATCAGTATAAGGCCATCATACTCACACCATGTCTTGAGGAGAGCCACTTTTACTATTACCATCAACCCAAAGAACCACATTTATTTTCATCCCTGACATGAGGCCTGCACCTCAGGGAGGCTCATAGCTTACCCATTTCTCCGTCTGTGGCTATTTCAAGGTGGGAAGCATCTCGAAACCACAATCCCACCGGGACAAGAGCCTCGCCCACTTTCCTGAAGCACTGAATGGCAGCATATTGAAGAACAGTACTTACAAGAGCTATGTGACATGTCAAAGAGCCACACGTGGCTCCCAAGCAACTGAATGAGTATCATTTTTATAATGTGTATAATAATAATGAAATGATTTAAGCTGGTTTGCTTTATATGTCTGAAGTTCACACTGATCCTCTCGAGTGTTATAATCTAGGAGATAATTTTAAAAGGAATCAACTTTGAGCAGAAGCTACAGGCTGTTATTAAAAGCTTATGCAATACTTGTGTTAAGAGTCCACATGAATTATTACTTTTTCCTTTTATTTGCTTTTCAGTCCTATGATAATGGACTTGCCCAAGGCGCTGGACTTGAATCTCATGGTAAGAATGTTAAGAGTGGATATCAGCCTCTTTATGATTGCAGCAATCCAGTAAAATTGTTTTTTTTTTCATCCTGGTTGTAAAGCGACACTGTATGTTATATTGAAATGCCAACTAAATGTTTGGATCTGCAAAGACTCAGTTTTGTGAGAACAGTAGCTACCTTGCTCATTCCTCACTGTCAGCTTCCATCCACATTTGGGGCTATTGTGTTTTTAGCCACTTGCCCATCAATAAAGCTGAGTTAGAGTCTGTTGGAACCCAGAGCTTGTAGATGTGATACTCGTGCAACAGCAATGTGAGATAGGAAGAAGAATTTTAATTTGTTTAGGGGTGTTCCTGGATAAGCATTAAATCAGTATTGACAGCTATTAGAAACAATAATGAATCCAGTGAGCTTTATGGCAATGTGAAATTTGAATCCAGGTATCCCATTCTGATACTCTACCCACTATACTACATTAACTCCTTATATCTACGTAGTGCCAAAAACTGTAGATAAAGTTACAGTTCTAAAAGTAATAATGTGAAAGGTGGTAGGAATGATTGCAATAAAGCTTTCTGTGGCTGAAGCATGGCTCCAAGATGGAGCAGTTTGAATTGGGAAACAGTGGTTTTTTAATAAGCTTAATTATTCTAATGAAATCTGGTGTGTTTTTGTTAACTATTTTTGTCATCATTGACATCCAGACAAGTAGCCTTGGGGATGTCAGCTTATTAGCTTAAAGGTTGTAACATATTTGAGCAATTTACTGATCTTTCGCTTGAATATTAAATTCTGTTGCTCAGCTATCTATTTTGTGTTTCACAATAATTACCTATAAATTTGGGAAAATAAAATCTTGAAGCCCCCCTGAAAATACAAAAGTGATATGATCATCAGCTTTTGGAGAAGGCGCTTCTACAAAACAGGCTGCTTCACAAAATAGATACCCAGCTAAATGTCAATATAATTCCATATTGCAAATTTCACATTACCCTATACTACCTTTCAATAGTTTTGTATTAAAGTTGTGTATACTGTTCAGATTGAGACTCATTAGTAACTTTGTGTGGACTAAAAAACCTTGCATCTTACAGGTGGCTCTACTTTCTGTGGTATTGCATCACTGTGTCTGATGGGTAAACTGGAAGAAGTCTTCTCTGAAAGAGAACTTGACAGGATAAGAAGATGGTGCATAATGAGGCAGCAGAATGGCTATCATGGCAGACCAAATAAGCCTGTAGACACCTGCTATTCATTTTGGGTAGGAGCAACTCTTAAGGTAATAAAAAGTAAAAATAAAATCCATAGTATATACGTTGGTTCATTGCCATTTGTATAATGTTATTCCATGTAGGCTTGACATGTTATTCTATAAGTGTAATTTTATAATTCTAGCAATATTTTTCTTGTAGCTAATGTTAAACTGCTTTGAATATGGAAAAACAGTCTAAAACATTGGAAAACATAATGAACAACATGATAAAAATAATACACATGCAATTAAAGCAATCTATATATCTGTAAAATTAAAATAATTACCTATAAATTAGGGAAAATAAAATCTTGAAGCCCCCTTGAAAATATAAAAGTGATATGATCATCAGCTTTTGGAGAAGGCGCTTCTACAAAACAGGCTGCTACCCGGGCAACATGCAACATTAGTGCCACAGTTCTAAACTCTTGGGTTGAAAGCACCACCAACAGGTGTCACTGTTCTTATCTATGAAAATAGGGATGCTTTTCTGGGATTATTCTGACAGTTCTCTGCTTTTCTCATGAGAAGTCAAGCTATAAAATGCATTAAAATGATTCTCTGCTTTACTGCTAATTCCATTTAAAGTTGAGCATATTTTTATGGTAACGATGGTTTTTTAAAAAATTGGCTTCTCTTTCAGCTTCTGAAAATATTCCAATATACAAACTATGAAAAGAACAGAAATTACATATTATCAACTCAAGATCGTCTTGTTGGTGGATTTGCTAAATGGCCAGATAGTCATCCAGGTAAACTGCCCAAGGGGAGAGAAGAAAACGGAAGGGGGAAGTATCTAAATACTTAAAAAATGAAATTAATTTCATTTTGGATAGGTACAGGAATGAGGTTGCTGTAAAACGTCAATGAGTTCTCAGCAGTGCAAATGCTTATAAATGACTGCTGAAAATGTGGTTTTGGTTTAGTAGATAAAGCTACCTGTAACACTAGTTCCTCTGCGGTATTCCTGTGCAGTCCCACATGGGGACTGCGCACGGGCAGGCCTGCCGACTTCGGAGATTTTTACAGCTTAAAACCACTAGGGGGCGTCCCCGCCTCCTAACGCGCATGCACGGCCGTCTTTCCCGCCGAAAACGGCTCCTAAGAGGCGTGGCGCCCCCGACGTACCCTCAGTTCCTCTTTTGCTGCCGACTTGAGAGGTTCTTGCTAGCTCTACTTCGGAAAGCGTCTCACCGTGATCTGAAAAATGTCAGAGAAAGCTTTATTCAAGAGGTGTACCTCTTGTGATAGAAACATGACAAAATCCAACGGCCACTCGACTTGCCTGTATTGTCTGGGAGAAACCCACAACACACAGGCTTGTAAGTACTGCCGCACCTTCACCCCGAAGGCCAGAGCAGAAAGGGCGGGTAGACTTCAAGCCTATCTGTGGCAACGCGCTATGGCGGTGACTGACCCGATTACAGGAAAATCCCCTGCGCAAGGGAAGGCTACCACTCCAATTTCGAAGTCTTCGGAGAAGTCACCTCGTTCCCGCCAGTCACCCACCCACACCGACTCACGGCTGCTGAGCCCGACGACACTGGTTCGGAGCTCCTCGGAACCGACCGTTCCCGTCCCATTGGATCCGATTTTGGAGTTGAGGCCAGCTTCGGAACCGCCACGGTCCGTGTCGGGTGATCAGTCTAGGAGGGAGAGTTCCGTGACTCCGAACTTGTTGGAACTGAGAACTCCCTGGAGTGGATCGAAGTCGGATCACCGCAGTACTTTGCGGAAACTTTCGGCTCCAAAAGGCTCCTCGGAACCATCAGGGGCGACTCTGGAAAAAGAAAAGAAAAAGAAACGTCAGCCTTCCAAATCCAATAAACAAGTCCTCGAGAGTGTCATTACTCCTCAACCTATAGCAGACAAACAGGTCACTTCTGGATCCGACCTGCTTGCTAAGAGGCACCGTGGATCCGGGGACGGAGTTTCCCCTCGGGGAACCCCGAGATCCGAAAGGTCTCGAGAATTGGATGTTATTATGCTCGATAAACCCCCAACTCCATTGGGGATACCTCGCTCACCTTGGGACTCATGGTCCTCTCGCTCCTCTCGCGCAGATAGAGGTCGTTCGAGATCACGCCGGGCAGAGAGATACAGCCCTTATTCTGGGCGACATCATACTGCAGTGAGTCCTCCGTCACGCCGCTATTACAGAGAAGGATCCTATGGTCAGCATGGAACGAAGAGGCGCTCGAGGTCACCTTCTCTGTACGCTGGCTCTTCTGTGGGATCCAGACGGACCCCAGACGGAGTATGAGGGTTTTGCTCGTTATGGGAGACCTTATGACTCTCCTCCTTCAGATTCACCCAATGGGGTGATCGGACCATCAGAGGAAGCTTCTCCGACGGACAATTTCCGCGCCTACAACAAACTCCTTCAGTGGATGGCGAAGGCGCTTGAAATTGAACTGGCTTCTACGGAACCACGTTCGACTGATAAGATATTGAAGCATATATATTCGGGGTCGACTCCAACGGTTGCTTTCCCTATGATTGAAGGCTTTGTGGAACTCCTTTCAGGCCTGAACTTAAAGCCTGCTTCAACCCCTGCCACTAATAAAACAGTGGAAAACTTGTATAGGGTGAAGGATGACCAGTGTCCGTTCCTATCCCTCCATCTGCCTCCATCTTCGCTTGTAACAGAAGACATGCAAGCAAAACCCAAACAAGGGTCTCTGTCCCATTGGATAAGGACAGTAGGAAAGTCGACTCCTTGGCTAGAAAGGTTTATACCTCCGCAGCGTTTGGCATAAAAATCGCCAATTATGCAGCGATGATGTCCGCCTATCAATTGCTACTTTGGACGAAGGTAGCAACATTTGTGCCTCACCTGCCTGAAGACCAAAGAGTTTTTCTTAGAGTCATCCAAGAGGAGGCGGTCCAATTGTCCCGCCATCAAATTAACGTAAGCAGGAATATGGCAGATACTTCTGCCAGGGCTCTTCTGTCAGCACTTGTCCTTCGAAGGTTTGCATGGTTGAGGACCACTGCCTTACCAGTGGAGACAAGGAGTAAAGTTGAGGACCTCCCGTTCGAGGGACAGACCCTTTTCTCCGATAGAACGGATGACTATCTATCTAAGAAATGTAAAGATAGATTTACGGCTCGATCTTACGGTGTCCTGCATCAACACCAGTCTGCTCGTCCTCAGTATAGATCATATGCTAGGAGCTGACAACAACATTACCATCCCTATTATGGGTATGGATACCAATCTCAGTGCCGGTACCAGAGCCCTCAATCTACCTTCCTGAAGAGGAGGCAAGGCAATAAGAATAGGCAGGGAAATAACCAACACCAGCCTAAAGATTCTGGGCACTCCCAAAAACAATTTTGACAATTACAGGGACCTGACCCTTCATTTGGAGACAAGCTGTCTCTTTTTTTCTCTGAGTGGTGCCGTATCACTTCGGTGCCGTATCACTTTAGGCTGATGCTGCACTGGGCAGGGGGTTGGACTAGATGGTCTGTATGGCCCCTTCCAACTCTATGATTCTATGTTTGGGTGTTACAGTTAGTTAAAATTGGATATAAAATTGAGTTTTTTCAATGGCCTGGTCTCTGGCTCCCTGTTTTCTCTCCTCAAACACCTCAACCAGGGGTAGTTTCCGAACTCTCAGCCCTATTGCTAAAAGGGGCTATTGAAGAGGTGGTAGATACTTCCTCTCATCTTGGTTTTTACTCTAACCTTTTTGTGGTGGAAAAGAAAGATGGGGGGTTCCGCCCTATCTTAGACCTACAGGAGTTCAATAAATCCATTAGAGTCCGAAAGTTTAAGATGACCACGTTACAAGTGGTTCTAACCTCGATACCCTCCAGCTGTTGGTTTGGGATTTTAGATCTCAAAGATGCGTATTTTCACATCTCTATTTTCCTTGACCATAGAAAATTCCTTCGCTTCACTTATGGTACTTGTATTTTTCAGTACCATGTCCTTCCTTTTGGTCTATCCACTGCCCCCAGGGTGTTTACTAAATGTGTGGCAGTGGTGATTGCCTTCCTGAGAATGCAAGGCTGTTGTATCTTTCCTTACTTTGAAGACTGGCTGATTGTTGGTCAGTCAGAGGAGGATGTGAACACCCAGATTTCCACTACCTTGTCCACCTGTTTGAAGTTGGGGTTGTTTGTCAACCAAAAGAAGTCGAAGCTTTTCACCTCTAAGGTTACCCAATTTATAGGGGCCATTATTGATGGATCCCGGGATGCAGGGTTTTTACCCATGGATAGAGCACATAAAATTAAGGCACTCATAAAAAGATTTTAAAAGTGCAGGTTCCAACCAGCTAGGCTCATCCAAGTGCTTTTGGGCTATATGGCTGCCACTACGGCTGTAGTATCTTTGGCGAGAGTTCGAATGTGTCCGTTACAACTTTGGTTTTTTAAAAAAAATTTCCCTGACAGGGACTCCCAAAAAAGGAAACTTAGTATTCCACGGAGGGTCCTCCTGTCCCTGGACTGGTGGTTGCAAGACTCCAACCTCTTCAGAGGGATCAGTTTTGGCCTTAGGCAGCCGGGGTGGGGTGCTCACTGTCAGGGTTCGTATGCCCATGGTATGTGGGATGAGTCAGAGAGTGAAGAACACATTAACCTTCTCGAGTTACAAGCTGTTTATTATGCCCTAATCTCGTTTTCTGATTTGGCTCAGGATAAGGTAGTCCAGATCCTAACGGATAACACCGCCATGATGTTTTATCTGAATAAACAAGGGGGCACAATGTCTCTAGCGTTATGCGAGTAGACAGTGAAGATTTGGAATTGGGCCATTGATCATTCAGTATGGCTTTTGGCAGTCCATATACCAGGTGTTGACAATGTTATGGCTGACCACCTTAGCAGACTAGGGGGTGACAACCATGAGTGGTCCCTTCCCGACAAGTATTTACGTCCTGTCTTTTCAGAATGGGGATTCCCAGACGTAGACCTTTTCGCTTCAGAAGAGAACTGCAAGACTCCCCGCTATTGCTCCAGAGGAGACGTCGGCCTCGAGTCTCTTGGGGACGCATTTCAGTTAAATTGGTCCGGTCGCCTTCATTATATTTTTCCCCAGTTTCCCCTGTTAGCCAGGGTACTTTCCAACATTCAGATGGACAAAACATCAGCCATCCTAGTGACACCTTATTGGCTGAGGCAACCATGGTTCCACTCACTCCTGAGACTCCACAGTCAGATGCATCACTTCCCCAACCAAGTGGACTTACTGTCTTTCTGGGGGGTGTTTCAGTTTGAGTACATACACTCAAACTGACGGCGTGGCTAATCCTTCAAGACAGGATTTTTCTGACGGAATTAGGGGTGTGCAAGCCAAAAATTTTCGGCTATAGCCGAAAGTAGAAAGCCGAAAGAAAATTCTCTATCGTTAAAGCTGAAAGCCGAAACAAGAATCTCTTTCGGGATTCGGGATTCTTTCGGCATTATTTCGGCATTCTTTCGGCTTTTTTCTATGGGAAAATGCCTCCGTCTTCCAGGACGCCTGGAGGAGGCATTTTCCCACCGAATAAGCCCAAAATTGGTGGGGACCTTCCTCTAACCCTTCTCTAACAACCACCCAAGTTTCAGACAGATTGGACTTTGGGGGGCCATGTTATGGCCCCCCAAAGCAGGTCCCCCCATCCTCCCATAAAGGAGCATCTTCTTCATTATTTCCTATGGGGAAAAAATGAAGAAGCAGGCTTCCTTTGCCAGGGGTGGCATTTTGCATGCAAAATGCCCCCTTACCCTCAGGGGCCCTTCTCCCACCCCTCCTCCCACCCCCCACCAAGGCTCAGCCTGCTCCCACTTGGGGGGGCCATTTCATGGCCTCCCCAAGTAGGTGCTCTAATCTCTACCACTGACAGCTGGGGGAGGCTTGTGTTGCCAGGGGTGGCATTTTGCATGCAAAATGCCCCCCAACCCTCTGGGGCCCTTCTCCCACCCCTCCTCCCACCCCCCACCAAGGCTCAGCCTGCTCCCACTTGGGGGGGCCATTTCATGGCCTCCCCAAGTAGGTCCTCTCAGCCCCTAAAGTCCACCCCTTACAGCCCCACACAAACCCAATTCCCCCCCAGCTGCCGCACACAGACCCAAATCCCCACATTAGCCCCTCACAGACCCAAATCCACCCCCACCTGCCCCACACCCATAACCCCAGGAACAGGCTGGCAAAGGCCAGCCCTCTCCCTTTGTTCCCTATGCTGGGAACTTCTAAACTCTCTTTCCCTGGGCAATTCTGCACAGCCCAGGGGTGCCACAATGGTGGGCACACTTCTGAGTGCCAGCTGGTCCCTGTGAAAGAACACCTGAACCACAGACACCCTCCCTCAAATTCCCCCACCACCTACAGAGATAGCTGGCCAGCCAGCCCCATTGTTCCCTATGATGGGAACCAACTGCACAACAAAGAATAAAACAAGAACAACACAAAATAAAGTTTTTAAAAAATTATTTTCTCCCTTCCAAAGTACAAGTAGGCAAAGCATTATGACACATTACACCAGCAGTCCCCCACACAGAAAAATAACACAACTCACTTAACATCAGAGAATCACAAAGCACGATTCCTGTCAAAAACACTTTATTTCTTGAACAGCTTTAGGTTACACAGCAGGGGGGAACACCAAAGGGCTTGGCAGCAGTATCTTACACAAAAATAACACAACTCACTTAACATCAGAGAATCACAAAAGCACAATTCCTGTCAAAAACACTTTATTTCTTGAACAGCTTTAGGCTACACAGCAGGGGGGGGACACCAAAGGGCATGGAAGCAGTATCTTACACAAAAATAACACAACTCACTTCACATTAAAGAATCACCCCAAAAAATTGCTGTCAAAAGCACTTTATTTCTGTAACTGCTTTAGGTTACACAGTAGGAAGGCACCACAGAGCAGGAAAGCAGTGTACTACACAAAAATAACACAACTCACTTCACATCAGAGAATCACACAAACACAATTGCTGTCAAAAACGGTGAAGTGGGTTGTATTATTTTTTGTAGTACATTGCTATCATGCCCTTTTGTGCCCTCCTACTGTGTAACCTAAAGCTGTTCAAGAAATAAAGTGTTTTTGCCAGGAATTGTGTTTTTGTGATTCTCTGATGTTAAGTGAGTTGTGTTATTTTTGTGTAAGATACTGCTTCCATGCCCTTTGGTGTTCCCCCCCTGCTGTGTAGCCTAAAGCTGTTCAAGAAATAAAGTGTTTTTGCCAGGAATTGTGTTTTTGTGATTCTCTGATGTTAAGTGAGTTGTGTTATTTTTGTGTAAGATACTGCTTCCATGCCCTTTGGTGTTCCCCCC
Organism: Eublepharis macularius; assembly: GCF_028583425.1. Taxonomy (NCBI): domain Eukaryota; kingdom Metazoa; phylum Chordata; class Lepidosauria; order Squamata; family Eublepharidae; genus Eublepharis; species Eublepharis macularius. The sequence continues at coordinate 70,408,175 of NC_072797.1, read as the reverse complement.
CTGCTGTGTAGCCTAAAGCTGTTCAAGAAATAAAGTGTTTTTGACAGGAATTGTGCTTTTGTGATTCTCTGATGTTAAGTGAGTTGTGTTATTTTTGTGTAAGATACTGCTGCCATGCCCTTTGGTGTTCCCCCCCTGCTGTGTAGCCTAAAGCTGTTCAAGAAATAAAGTGTTTTTGACAGGAATCGTGCTTTGTGATTCTCTGATGTTAAGTGAGTTGTGTTATTTTTCTGTGTGGGGGACTGCTGGTGTTATGTGTCATAATGCTTTGCCTACTTGTACTTTGGAAGGGAGAAAATAATTTTTAAAAAACTTTATTTTGTGTTGTTCTTGTTTTATTCTTTGTTGTGCAGTTGGTTCCCATCATAGGGAACAATGGGGCTGGCTGGCCAGCCATCTCTGTAGGTGGTGGGGGAATTTGAGGGAGGGTGTCTGTGGTTCAGGTGCTCTTTCACAGGGACCAGCTGGCACTCAGAAGTGTGCCCACCATTGTGGCACCCCTGGGCTGTGCAGAATTGCCCAGGGAAAGAGAGTTTAGAAGTTCCCAGCATAGGGAACAAAGGGAGAGGGCTGGCCTTTGCCAGCCTGTTCCTGGGGTTATGGGTGTGGGGCAGGTGGGGGTGGATTTGGGTCTGTGAGGGGCTAATGTGGGGATTTGGGTCTGTGTGTGGCAGCTGGGGGGAATTGGGTTTGTGTGGAGCTGTAAGGGGTGGAATTTAGGGGCTGAGAGGACCTACTTGGGGAGGCCATGAAATGGCCCCCCCAAGTGGGAGCAGGCTGAGCCTTGGTGGGGGGTGGGAGGAGGGGTGGGAGAAGGGCCCCAGAGGGTTGGGGGGCATTTTGCATGCAAAATGCCACCCCTGGCAACACAAGCCTCCCCCAGCTGTCAGTGGTAGAGATTAGAGCACCTACTTGGGGAGGCCATGAAATGCCCCCCCCCAAGTGGGAGCAGGCTGAGCCTTGGTGGGGGGTGGGAGGAGGGGTGGGAGAAGGGCCCCTGAGGGTAAGGGGGCATTTTGCATGCAAAATGCCACCCCTGGCAAAGGAAGCCTGCTTCTTCATTTTTTCCCCATAGGAAATAATGAAGAAGATGCTCCTTTATGGGAGGATGGGGGGACCTGCTTTGGGGGGCCATAACATGGCCCCCCAAAGTCCAATCTGTCTGAAACTTGGGTGGTTGTTAGAGAAGGGTTAGAGGAAGGTCCCCACCAATTTTGGGCTTATTCGGTGGGAAGATGCCTCCCCCAGACGTCCGGGAAGACGGAGGCATTTTCCCATTGAAAAGCCGAATGAAAGACGAAAGAATCCCGAAACGTTTCGGCTTTTTTCTTTCGGCTACCCGAAACGTTTCGGGATTCCCCGAAACGTTTCGGCATTCCCTGAAAGAAGCCGAAACACTTTTGTTTCGGCATTCTTTCGGCATTCTGAATGCCGAAACGCACATCCCTAGACGGAATGATGCATGTGCTTCAAAATGCCCGTCGCCTATCGACCCGGCAATCCTATTCTTTGAAGTGGAACAAGTTTATTGACTGGTGTAGGGGGCGGGAGTTAGACCCTTTGACCCTCCTCCCTTTCTGATGTTTTAGATTTTTTATGGGGACTGAAGCAGTCTGGCCTATCCAACTCCTCTGTTAAAGTTTATCTGGCTGCTATTTCAGCCTTTCACCCCCCAGTTGATCGCAGGACGGTGTTTTCCCATTACACGTCGAAGTTGTTTTTGAAGGGGCTCAACAATTTGTTTCCTCCGGTTAGGGTACTAGTACCTCAGTGGTCCTTGCCTCTGGTTTTGACTAGGCTCATTTCCAATCCCTTTGAGCCTTTGGCCACCTGTCCGCTGAACTTACTTACCTTCAAAGTAGTGTTTTTAGTCGCTGTCACTTCGGCCAGGAGAGTAGGCGAACTGGCAGCTCTATCCTGTGAAGCCCCTTACCTGAGTATTCATCCTGAAAAGGTGGTGCTTAGGACTAAACTGGAATTTTTGCCCAAGGTGGTCTCTAAGTTCCACCTGGCTCAAGAGATTTCCTTACCAGTATTTTTTAAGGATCATTCTTCAGAAGCAGAAAGATCCCTTCATGCCCTAGATGTTCGCAGGGCCCTCCTTTTTTATTTAGATAGTGTGAAACCCTTTCAGAAGGATTCCCATCTTTTCATTTGTTTTGCGGGCCCAAAGAAGGGGAGAGCTGCCAGCTCCCAGACTGTGGCTCGCTGGGTGGTTCAAGCAATTTTGTTATGTTATAAATGTGCTAACTTACCTTGTCCTTTGGAGGTGCATGCTCACTCTACTAGGTCACAGGCATCTTCCGCGATGCTCCTGAGAGGTGTCCCTCTGCAAGACATGTGTAAAGCTGCGACTTGGGCCTCAGCGGACACATTTGTCAGACATTACGCTCTGGATGTCCTGGACAGGAAAGAAACCATAGTGGGGACAGCAGTCCTTCAATCAATCTTCCTGTTATGATGCAACAGTACCTACCACCCAGGTATTTAAGCTTTGTAATCTCCCATGTGGGACTGCACAGGAAGACCGCAGATGAAAAACAGTGTTTCTTACCTGTAACTGTTGTTCATCTAGGTCTTCTGTGCAGGCACACATACCCTCCCTCCTTCCCCGCTAATTCTCTTGGTACTTACTTTGTAGTGCAGCGGTGAAAGAGGACTGAGGGTACGTCGGGGGCGCCCTGCCTCTTAGGAGCCATTTTCGGTGGGAAAGATGGCTGCGCATGTGCGTTAGGAGGCGGGGACGCCCCCTAGTGGTTTTAAGTTGTAAAAGTCTCTGAAGTCGGCAGGCCTGCGCGTGCGCAGTCCCCATGTGTGCCTGCATGGAAGACCTAGATGAACAACAGTTACAAGTAAGAAACACTGTTTTTACATGGCAAGCAGCAAAAGCAGAAACTATGCAACAAAGTAATGGAAGAGGTGAAATGGTGGGTATGAATGTTTGATATTGAGTCCAAGGGAACAGTGAGGTTGGCCAGATTTGTGCATCATAACAGATTATTCTGAATAGTGAAAACCCAAGCAGATTTTTGAAGAGCGCACTCTATAAAATTATATACAGCGTACAGAAAATGGCACAACCCCACCCCCCACTAGACATGGGCATGAATCGAAATACGAAGCAAATTTTGTCACGAAACAGGTCGTTTCATGTGTCACGAAACAGCCTTTTGTGGGGCCGCGGTTATCACGAAATTCACAACTTTTTGGCCTGTTTCATTAGCTTCATAAACGATTTGTAATTGCTGTCAGGCAGGCGCCGATCCATTGATTCCCTAGGCAACAATGGGCCCAGACCTTTTGTTGCCATTGGAAACCCCAATCATAGCCCACTTACCCTTGATTGGCAGCGCTCCTAGCCATCTGGAGAGCTTCCATTTTGACCTATACAGCCAGGAGTCAATTCCCTAGGCAACCAAGGAGGTGGGCCTTCTGTAGCCATGGGCACACCAATCTCACCCCTCTATACCCTGTTAGGAAGGTCTGTCAGACAACCACAGACGTCCTGTTCTGATCTATGTCAGCATTTTGCTGGGATTAGAATGGGAGTGTGTGTGTGGAAGGATTTGGGATTGTGTTTTTGGCTGCTGTTGTTTTAAAGATAATGAAAGAAACTTCTTATTTCCAGCTCTTGGCCTTGCTGTGGGAAGGTCTTTGGATGAGGGTGCCTCCCCCCCCACTATGTTTTCCTGGCCCAGCTCCACCACGGCTAGTCCTTCATCCTCCTCTGATCCAGCAACTCCCAGTACCCGTTTCAGTCATGCATTCTAGCAGCACTTCCCTTCCCACCCTTCCTGATCAACATATTGCAAACAGGGTGGGTGGAGGAGAGCCTGCTGAAGTCTCTCTGCAAATTTGGCATCTCTAGGTATGAAGGGGACCATTGAAATGCCCCAGGTTCTGATGAATTACAAAACTAACATTTTGGCAAATGTGTCAATTTCGTGAAGTTATGTGATTTGCGATTCGTGGATCGCGATGAAACACGAAACTCTCATTTCGGGCTTTTTCCATTTCGTGCCCATGTCTACCCCCATACCTTTTACACTTTTCCCCTTCTTCACACAATGCATAATTACTTTCAAGTAGTAACTGCAATAGATGACTTTACAAGGGATTAGAGTCAGCCACAGAAGGTAGATCTATCAGTGACTATTATCCACAATGGTAAAATAGAACTTCTGTGAGTATATAAAATACCAGTTTCTGGAAACAGTGATGGGGGGATTGTTATCTGTGCCCTGCTGTATATTTCCTGGAAGTTTCTGCTTGGGTGATATTGGAAACAGTGTGGTATGGGGAGAGCAGGAGGGGCTCCTACCTTCCCCTGTGCTGGTTTCCTGAGCCAAAATGGCATCAGGGTGCTTGGTTGCCCATTGAGAGGTTACACATGCAAGTATTCAGTATAGATGGAGCCCCCTGATGGGTTAAATACCCCCCAGTGCTGTTTTGCCTTGAGAAAATGACACAGGGGGAGGCAGGAGGCCCTTTCTACCCCTGCACCATAGTCCTGATCTGAATTGGCACCCCATGGCATTTTTAAGTGGAGTGCTACCAGGAACTTGCAGCCGCGCTATGACTGTGAGTCCCCGTGATAGAATTGTGTACATTGCTTTGTGTAGTTTAGCCCTCAGTTAGGCTGTCCTGGCAAATAACCATATTCTGATTTATAGCTGCTTTTATGAATTATATAAAATGTAGAATACTACGTATAGCTGTAGTCACAAATGTGCTCTTTTTCTTTCTCAATCTTGATAGAGTATTTGATTTATTTCCCCCCACCCACAGTTAAGCTGTAGAAACACTCAACTGTATGGAAGGATTTAAACAATATGGAATAACCAAAGTTATTCCATTAAGTAAGATTTGAGTCTGCTAAGACCAAAGATTAATTATTTACTTTGATTTTGACTGGGTAAGAAGTACATTGTGTTCTCTTTCATTTGGCATACCTGGAATGCCCTTGAGTGGCCTTCAAAAATCTGATTAATTAAAAAAATCTCAAAAATTAACCTTCTAGAAATAGATGGTTGGATGTCCCTTGGTTCTCAGTTTCCAGGATATACTACAGTTGCATTGTCAGTTTAGTTTGAAGATTTCTGAACCTCAAGATAGTTGCAAGGACCTGGTTCTTTTCTGAATGCTGCTGTTAAATATCTTTTTAGAATTCTGAGTGTTCCAATGTCCTCAAAGTGAGAGCTGGGACTTGTTTTTCCAGGCCATGGATTGCACATTTGGTATTTAGGTACATTGTGATTTATATGTGTAGACTTCTTTGCAAATGAGACCTCCAGCATATGAAGTTGAACACATCAAATGAAAGGGTGGGTGTGATTCTAATGTTTCCTCATTTAGCTGTGATAAGCTTTGTGATCCACCTGCCCAAGGCTTGTAATCTTAGAAAAGTTTTTTTTTGCAGGACTTACTTTGTGCCAGAATTTAGCTCTGGAATGTGGTTTCAGTTGCTAGGGCTGAGCTTTGGAGCCTCTAAAGTCTGATATCAATGCCTCTGTATTGATATCTTCTGCTACTATAGAAGGACATTCTGCCAGTTCCAGGTAGCGTCTTTTCCAGACATCTGCTATTCTACAGGAAGGTAGGATAGAATCTGCTGCTGCTAGAGATTAGCTTCTGAATAAGTTAATTTAAATAGCTAGCTTTTAGAATGAAAACAGTAGCAATAGTCAGTTTCATTTCTGTTTCAGCCAGTGTTCTCTGGTGTCATGCTTTGAACCAGTATCCTCTGTACAGGACAATGCCTCAGTTATGCAGTAAGCAGCTGCATGAACAGTATATTTCCCTTCATTGAGTAATTACAGCAACCCCTTTTTTAGCATTAGGGGCTGGGGTTTCTGAACTTTTCAGAAGGTTCAATGTGTGATCTTCCTTGTACATAATGCTGGCTACTTGTAAAATGTAACTGACTTTCTGAGCTGAATGAAAGGCATGGTGGCATTTGAAGCCCCCCCCCCCCTGCCGCCAGTGTTCCCTCATTTTTCTAGCTATGGCTAAAACCTTTGCCAACATGCGTGATGTTGGAAATTACAGTTGCACTTGGTTGACTAGCTGTAAATAACTTAGTCTGTTGGGTAGGGAAATCTGAATTGATCCAGTGTGCATCTGGGCATATATATACTGTTGGCTGTGGAAGCTAGGCAGAGCCAGTCCTGGTTATTACTTGGATGTGAGACCACCAAGGAAGTCCAGGCAGGCAATGATGAACCACCTCTATTCATCTCTTGCATTGAAAATCCTGTGTGGTCACTATAAGCCACTGTGACTTGACAGCACTTTCCACCACCATGGAAGTTAATGTGCCTTGTGTAAGATTGTTAAAGAAGTTTAAATGCATAGAGCTGTCATTTTTTAATAAAAAGCCATAGAAATTGAGAAGAATCTTCAAATAAACACACAGGGAACAATTTAAAAGCAGGCAGTGCTTTAAGGAAGTGATCTATGTATATAACCAAATGGAACTTTTTCATTCATTGGGTCAAATCCCATGGCTTGTAGACTACAACCCAAACCCCGACTACATAGTAATTAGTACCATAAGGAAAGACCAAAGTGTTGTCGTAAATACTTTACCTTCACTCTCCTGTAGCAAGCTGGCTTTAGAATTGCTATCTTTTTTAACCCCTTAAGATTTAATTGGAACAAATAAAAATCAATGTAAAGTTCAGGTTACCAAGGTACAAAGCGAACAACACAGACATTGATATTGGTCAATTTGTTTTTACAGTTCACACAGTTAGCTTAACCTACTCTAATGTCTATTGGTTTGTAGGAGAGACTTTTGAATATGCTTGCATTGTCTCTCTGGTACTCCTAGTAGGTTTGGGAGGGTTGCATGCATGAGCAGTCTTTGGCTGATATACTTAGGTGGGTTAGGTAGAAGGATCTTTATATGTCAGAAGTTTTCTGCTTGTGCAGTAATTGGGAGTTGGCTTGTGCTTTCAATAAGGCTCAGATATTTGGCTAGAGTAGATGAGAGATTATTGAAAAATATTGTGGCTGCAGTGCTGCGTGGAAAATGAAACAGCTTTCAAGTGTTTGTAAGACTGAGAAGTAGAGACTTGCAGCGGGATCTAATCTGGCTGGTCTGATGGTTTCCTAGTGAACATTGTGTATAAATGGCAAGTTGTAGGCATAGTTATGCAGGAAGAAATTTTCATATGCAGAAGCATCTGGCCAGAAATGGTAGCATTCAGACAATTCAGACAATACTTTCTCAATGTCACTGAATTATACTGGCATGTAGATGCTAATGCAAATTCCTGTAAAGTTGCATCGGCTTTAGGCGCTAGTGCAGATTTTTAACTATGAGGACAATGTATATATTTGCCTCAGGAGAGTAATGAGGAAATTAGGGCTAGGGAAACATTTTCTAAATCTTCTGGCGCTGTGATTTTCCTTCCAATTTTCCTCATGTGAACTTAAAACGCCTGGCACATACCTGCTGTTGGGAATCTGTGACTAGAGATATGTGACAATGAATGGCAATTGAATGTTTTAGACAACTGCTTCCCTTTATACCCTTTTCCACTGAAAAGTTGAAAATATATTTGCACGTTCTTCTACAGGATTATGTGAGTGGAGCATGTTGCCATTAGGGATATGAATAAATGTAAGAAAAGAAAAAAATTGCGAGGCAGAGATTGGGGATTCGCCAGGCAGTCCCTTAAAATTATCTTCCACAGTAGATTGAGCTATTTCCACAAAGATTTGCAAGTGAATTCAGGTGATTGCACTGCCATTCATGCTGCCTTGGATAGTTGATATCTACAGTATGAATTTTTCTTGTTTAACATGATTAACTTGAATTAGCTATTGATTTTCAGTAAAAGATGTTTTCCACATATGGCGATAGGCATATATGATTTCTCCAATGCTTTTGCAGCTGCCAGTACAGCACAGTGGCAATGAGACTTCCACGTGGCAGATTTCTCCGTCATGGCAGTGGCCATTTCTTCCTGGCATCTCAAGGCTTTTCCAGTTGTTGGTGTTTTTTTTGTAAAAATGACAATAAAATACTGTTACTGCATTGTGACATTGCAACAATCTGTCAGTCAGGTTCTCTGAATTCTCACCTTTCATTTTTCAAACAAGTTTTCCCTTACATCTTTGCAACAAAAAGGGCTGAAGTCTTATTTGAAAAATGAGAGCTGAAAATTCAGAAAACCTCAATTGCTAATTTTTTAAAAAAGCCCTTCTATGGGAGCATGTGGCTGCTGTGGGGGACTGGTGCAGGGGAAATGGTGCTGATGTGGGAGGGAATGGAAAGATCTGGAATTTCCCATTCATGTGGGTGCCACCGTGGGTTTAATGTGAACTTTTCCAAAGCATCGCAGTGAAGCAGGTTTGGAGAACATCATAGGAAAGGTGGGGAAAACCTGGGAGATGCATGAAAACATCACACTGCTGTGTGGTAACGGGGGAAATCTGCTCAGTACATCCAAGTTAGGGCTCAGGACAAACAACCTGTGTGTAAGTGACCAGAACCTTGATGATGTGAAAGTGACCTAAATTATTGGTTTCTATTCCAGATGCTCTGCATGCATACTTTGGGATCTGTGGCCTGTCATTAATGGATGAGTCTGGCATTCGTAAGGTTCATCCTGCGCTGAATGTAAGCACAAGAACTTCAGAACGCCTTCAGCACCTTCATCAACTCTGGGCAACCAAGGACTCTATACAGTGTTCAGATAATATGCACATAGCCACATGACTGATTCAGACTCCAGTTGAGCTTGGTAGCATAGTTGTAGCCTAAGGTTAAAGCCATGTATAACCAATGTGCTTTTTAAAGTGCTGGAATCATACAATCAAATTCATATTACTGGCATCATTTTGACAGCAACTGGCCTTTAGCCAATTATTCTGGATGGATTAAAAAGAAATTGCTTGCCCCTACAAATACTGCAACAGACTACTGTTTTTAAGACTCTTCAAGGCAAAGTTAATGACTAGTTATATTGTGTTACTTCAAACAGTGCAATGGCAGAGTATAATAATAATTAAAAGGAGATCCAAAATGTATTTACATATTTTCATACTTAATCTTTTGAGATTATTTGACACAGCCTTCATATAAAAACTTATAAATTAAGTCTGGGTTGTTAAAGGATGTCCTTTTAAGGTAGATGACAACTCTATAACCTTTGTAAAAAAATAAATTAAAATTATTTTATTCATTATATACTGAACCAATGTGTTTTGCTATTTTGTTAGTACTATAATAATTTAAGGTAACAACCATACATGGTCTAAAGCAAATTTTAATAAGGAATATTTCAAATTGAAATTTCAGTGAGATGTACTACAATCATAAAAAAGAAACAACTAGTAGGAAAGCTGCTGGTGGTTTGGGGATTTATCTGGTATGGCAGTTACTGGACTTTGCTGCAGAAAACTGCAGATAGGAGTTGGCATCACCAGTAGTGCTTTCTGTGAGCCAATGTGATGTCGAAGCTACAATGTCTGACTAAGGTCAGGTTTAAATCCCTACTCTTCCATGGACGCTTATTGGATAAGCTTGACCAGGTTAGTTTCTCTGGATCTAACTTACCACATAGGATTGTCATGAGAGTAAAATGGAGGAGGGAAGAATTGTACACCACCCTCAGCTCCTTGGAAGAAAGGCAGAATCAAATTTCAACAGATAAATAGACCATAGTCTCTTGTTTTGTGCTGAACAGTATCTTGTATCTCATGAAAACCCTGCATGTTTCTGTGCTATGGAGAGAAGGCTCTGATCCCACCTGGGATTTTTGCAGGTACTGGGGGGCAGGGCTTGCCACAACCATTCCCCCAAATGCTGCTCCTGGGTGATGTGGATGCTCAGGAATATCTTTGTGGGGATCAGAGTTTTCCTGCAGAAGGAGAAAATGGCAAAAAGAGTCCCCCTCCTTGCTCCCATGGAAATACTAGGCAGGATCCAAGCCACAAGTCTCTCACCTGTCATGCTGAGTATTGTCCTCTTCCCCTTTCTCCTTTATTGATGGGCCCTTTATTTTCTGGTTTTTCCCTCTTTAACAATGGAATTATGCTATTGCTTCCACGCTGTTCTTCACAAAATCTACTACTGTTTGCCTGTTCCTTTAGCAAAGCAGCTAGGTTTCACTTTCTGCTGTCCCATATCAAATCTACCCCTTTTTCTAGCAAATTACATCATATCTCTTTGAAGTTTAGAGTCCCATAGATGCAATTGCATGAATCCAGCTTCTGTTTAAAAACAAATTCAATCCCACATTTTTTGCAGTAGGTAATTCACATGTACAAGAATTGCACAAATGTTAATTCTGGGATAGTGAGGGACAAAAGTAAACTGAAATGTGACAAGAATACTTATCTAGATACTCTGTTATGCCTGGAAAGGAAAAATGCTGAATTCTGTTAAACGTCTCTGTACTTCACTTACAAAATGTGTATTTTCTGCCCTGAACAATTCTGTATGAGGGACGGGAAAAATGATTTTCTAGTGGTATATCAGTGATATGCTCAGAAGGGAGTTTACAAAAGATACTGCAGCTGAACACAGGAGAGTGGCCAGGTGCAAGGGGTGGTTCTTTCATTCCAAGATAGCCCCTCCCACCCAAGTCACATCAGCATCTGTTCTTGTGGCACATGAACAAACAGCCATCATTGTCTCTACAGCCCCAATCAAGCTAGGGAGGAAAACCAGTCTTTTCATAGATAGATGGAACAAATCTGTCCTGGAAGAACCCTGGCTGGTTCTTGTTCCCTCTAGGATGCAGAGGCCCAGAACATTCTACTGGGCTTCACAGGATTGTTAGATCAGGTGCATATTCATAGGTCTGTGAAGTTTCTGACAGGTAGAAGGTGAAGTTATCAAGAAAAGAAGGTGTGAACTTGATCCCCTTTCAAGGAAGTTGTTTCATGCCAGCAGGAGTAAATTCCTCTAAGTCTAAAGGCTCAGCAGAAGTTTTTCTGAAGGGTGAGTGTGAGTGAGAGAATAAGTCCTCTAATTTTAAAAAAGAGCCGTCCACCTGTTAATCCACAAAGCCAACTTGTAATTTTACCAAAAAATATCTTTTGTCTAAGCAAACAAAGGAACTGTTTCAGACACTGTTACTGGATACTTCAGGAGCAGCCCTGGTCTCAGGAGCAGTCATTCTCAAAGATGGGGAGAAATCTCAAAGGCTCTGAACATAATACATGAAGCTGTATGGCAAAGAACAGCTGACAGACCCAGTAAAATACAATCTTACCCACTTCTAACCCCAATGTTGGAGGTCTGGGATGAATTTAGAACAAAATTACTACCAAACAAATCCAGATTACAAACCTTTCTAAATCGGCACTGGTTTTCACCAGGGTTGGGCAATAACTCCTGAGAATGGAGAAGGGTCAAGATCCTGCTACTTCAGGATCTCGCAATCAGTCATAAATTAATGAATAAGATACCATTAGAGGACAAATTGAGAGCCCCGTGGCGCAGAGTGGTAAGCTGCAGTACTGCAGCCCAAGCTCTGCTCATGACCTGAGTTCGATCCTGGCGGAAGCCGGGTTCAAATAGCTGGCTCAAGGTTGACTCAGCCTTTCATCCTTCTGAGGTTGGTAAAATGAGTACCCAGTTTCTGGGGGTAAAGTAGATGACGGGAAGGCAATGGCAAACCACCCTGTAACAAAAAGTCTGCCAAGAAAACATTGCATGGACATCCCCCCCCCCATGGGTCAGTAATGACTCAGTGCTTTCACTACCTTTACCTACCTAGAGGACAAATTAGGTACATCAGTTCCATGGTTCTAATATCTTCAGGTAATGCATATGTGCTCTCAAATAGATTTGCAAAACATTCCTGGGCAACCTTTAACAGACTTTAGGTCATAATTTAAAAAGCGCACAAGTCAAAAAACACCTTATTTCAGCCATTTATTTGGTTGAAATATTTATTCAATATTATTATCTGACTTGAATAAAACACGTACGTTCACATACCAAGCACGCTGGCAAAAAATCTGTGACACACAACTGACAGAAATTGACTGGATATCTATTTGGAAACTACCCCCATTTAAATATCCTATTGTAACTGAAAGTTTACAAGCATTCAAAATCATCTTGCACTGGTACATGATACCCCAAAATTAACTGATGTCAGCCATCAGCCTAGCTTGCTGGAAACTGGTGAGATAAGAGATTACCTTCACTGCTGGCTATACTGTCCCAAAGTAGCAACATTCTGGGAAGGAATTCTAAACAAAATCAAAACACTCACAGGCATGCATATTCCCTTTTAGCCAGAGACCTTGCTCCTAAACACATGGGCATTAACAGGACTGTATAATTGCTCTATATAATTCCTCTATATCACCTCAAAACATGACTATTATCAATATCTTCACTACTAGTTATACACATCCACTTCCACATGCTCATGTACAACAGCACATAAGAGGATGGATATTCAATAGAGTAAAATATAATCGTTATATGATCAAATGTGAATTGTAAATATATGTTATTTATGAATGTGTGTATAATTTAGAAAACATACTGAATGTAACAATTGTTTATAGATACCTATCTTTGTAAAAGTTGTTTGTATCGTTGAGATTTTGAAAACAAACAGAATTGGGGAGAGGGGAGCTCTGAACATAAGAAAAATGAGGCAATCCTGCACAAAACCCACAATGTATCCACACAGGTGTTAAGACTATCTCCATTTATGTCCACACAGGAAAATCTCTCTGCTTTTCATGGGTGGAAGCACATGTAACCTCCCATCTTGCAGAACATCTGCAGGGATAACTGAACTCAAAAACAGATTAGCTGAGCTTCCAGAAAGTAGACTGGGGGAAAGGGGTTCAAACTCCTAGTGTCCAGGGGAAACCCCCCCACACACACACACTATTCTCAAGAACATTACAGTCTACAAATCTGTAGCTCATTTTAGGAGTTAGGAGGCAGTTGGTCTTACTGACTACAATGTGGCCAGAGGGACTACTTTACATGTTCACAATTTGTATACTCACCAGAGGTTGTCCACAATCTCTTGGTATCACCCTTTACCAACCTCATCTACAAGTCAATATAACAACATTTGATTTACATACTACCCTTCAGGACAAACTACCCACTCAGGGCAGTTTACAAAAGGTGTTATTATCCTCACAACAATCACCCTGTGAGGTGGGTGGGGCTGAGAGAGCTCCAAGAAGCTATAACTGACCCAAGGTCACCCAGCTGGCTGCAAGTGGAGGAATGGGGAATCAAACCTGTCTCCAGATTACAGAACTTCTACTCTTAACGTCTACACCAAACTGGCTCTCCTGGTAAGTATTTTAGAGATGGTATAAACACATCAGTATTATGGGTGATGGGACCAAAGACTTTCTTCCAAGAGTCTAGATTGAGGACTTGGACCAATATCCTACAAAGTGTTTCCTCAGTGCTAAAATCTGAGGAACTTGTAATATGTATTGTCGAAGGCTTTCACGGCCGGAGAACGATGGTTGTTGTGGGTTTTCCGGGCTGTATTGCCGTGGTCTTGGCATTGTAGTTCCTGACGTTTCGCCAGCAGCTGTGGCTGGCATCTTCAGAGGTGTAGCACCAAAAGACAGAGATCTCTCAGTGTCACAGTGTGGAAAAGATGTTGGCAGGTCATTTATATCTACTCAGGAGGGGTGGGGTTGAGCTGAGTCATCCTGTAAGAGTTTCCCAGGGCGTGGAATGCTAATGGCGGGAGGCTTCACTGTATCCTGAGGAGGTTCTTTTGCATATGGATTGGTGCTTGATGTGCGAATCTTCTCTGCAGGGCTATTGTCGGGTATAGAGTGTTTTGTTAGCCTAGTGTTTTTCAGAACTGGAAACCATGCTCTGTTCATTCTTAAGGTTTCTTCTTTCCTGTTGAAGTTTTGCTTATGCTTGTGAATTTCAATGGCTTCCCTGTGCAGTCTGACAAAGTAGTTGGAAGTGTTGTCCAGTATTTTGGTGTCCTGGAATAAGATACTGTGCCCTGTTTGCGTTAGGCTATGTTCAGCCACTGCTGATTTTTCAGGTTGTCTAAGTCTACAGTGTCTTTCATGTTCTTTTATTCTTGTCTGGATGCTACGCTTTGTGGTCCCGATGTAAACTTGTCCACAGCTGCAGGGTATACGGTATACTCCTGCAGAGGTGAGGGGGTCTCTACTGTCTTTTGCTGATCGTAGCATCTGTTGTATTTTGGGGGTGGTTCTGAATACTGCTTGAAGGTTATGCTTTTTCATAAGCTTTCCCATCTGATCAGTAATTCCTTTGATACATGGCAAAAACACTTTTCCTGTAGGAGACTGTTTTTCCTTGGTTGTTTGATTCATCCTGGGTTTGATTGCTCTTCGGATTTCATTTCTGGAGTAGCCATTTGCCTGAAGTGTGTGGTTTAGATGATTAATTTCCTCATTGAGAAAGTGCGGCTCACATATCCGTCTTGCACGATCCACTGTTTTCATTATGCCTCTTTTCTGTCGGGGGTGGTGATTGGAGTTTTTGTGTAAGTACCGATCAGTGTGAGTTGGTTTCCTGTAGACCTTGTGACCTAACTGAAAGTTTGCTTTGCGGATGACCAAGGTATCCAGAAATGGGAGTTTTCCCTCAATTTCTTTCTCCATTGTGAACTGTATGTTCAGGTGGATGTTGTTGAGATGATTCAAAACCCCCATCAATTCTTCCTCCCCATGGCTCCAAATGATAAATGTATCATCCACAAACCGGAACCATACACTGGGTTTGTGGGGTGCTGATTCTAGAGCTGTTTTTTTCAAAATGTTCCATGTAGAAGTTTGCTATAACTGGGCTGAGAGGGCTCCCCATGGCCACCCCATCCATCTGTTCATAGAATTCGTTATCCCATTGGAAGTAACTGGTTGTCAGACAATGATGGAATAAGGCTGTTCCATCCTCTGGGAAAATCTTATTAATAAGTGCAATAGTGTCTTTTACTGGAACCTTGGTAAACAGGGATACAACATCAAAACTGACAAGTATGTCTTGTGGATTGAATTTCAGAGAACTGATTTGTTGATGCTGAATCTTTGATGTAAGACGAGGTTTTCCCGATGTGGTCCTGCAGGAGATCGGCCAGATGTCTAGCTAATTCATATGTCGGTACTTACACAAAAACTCCAATCACCACCCCCGAGAGAAAAGAGGCATAATGAAAACATTAGTAGATTGTGCAAGACGGATATGTGAGCTGCACTTTCTCAATGAGGAAATTAATCATCTAAACCACACACTTCAGGCAAATGGCTACTCCAGAAATGAAATCCGAAGAGCAATCAAACCCAGGATGAATCAAACAACCAAGGAAAAACAGTCTCCTACAGGAAAAGTGTTTTTGCCATGTATCAAAGGAATTACTGATCAGATGGGAAAGCTTATGAAAAAGCATAACCTTCAAGCAGTATTCAGACCCACCCCAAAAATACAACAGATGCTACGATCAGCAAAAGTCAGTAGAGACCCCCTCACCTCTGCAGGAGTATACCGTATACCCTGCAGCTGTGGACAAGTTTACATCGGGACCACAAAGCGTAGCATCCAGACAAGAATAAAAGAACATGAAAGACACTGTAGACTTGGACAACCTGAAAAATCAGCAGTGGCTGAACATAGCCTAACTCAAACAGGGCACAGTATCTTATTCCAGGACACCAAAATACTGGACAACACTTCCAACTACTTTGTCAGACTGCACAGGGAAGCCATTGAAATTCACAAGCATAAGCAAAACTTCAACAGGAAAGAAGAAACCTTAAGAATGAACAGAGCATGGTTTCCAGTTCTGAAAAACACTAGGCTAACAAAACACTCTATACCCGACAATAGCCCTGCAGAGAAGATTCGCACATCAAGCACCAATCCATATGCAAAAGAACCTCCTCAGGATACAGTGAAGCCTCCCGCCATTAGCATTCCACGCCCTGGGAAACTCTTACAGGATGACTCAGCTCAACCCCACCCCTCCTGAGTAGATATAAATGACCTGCCAACATCTTTTCCACACTGTGACACTGAGAGATCTCTGTCTTTTGGTGCTACACCTCTGAAGATGCCAGCCACAGCTGCTGGCGAAACGTCAGGAACTACAATGCCAAGACCACGGCAATACAGCTCGGAAAACCCACAACAACCATCAAACTTGTAATACCCTGCTGTGGATATATTCTGGAGTTTCTCAGAGAGGCTTCATTGCTCAAGATTCCATTTAAGTTAATTCTCAAAATGTGACCCAGATTTTCTTTTAAGGCTACAGAGGAGACATCTATGAAGCTACCAGTCCTTAAGCCCTCTTTCCTAGTGGCAGCATTGCTGGGCCTTTTTGTCATAAAAATGTTACTACATATTTAGTCTTGTATAGGGGTGTGCAAGCCAAAAATTTTCGCCGAAAGCCGAAAGAGGATTCTCTTTCATATAAGCCGAAAGCCGAAACGGCCAGCCGTTTCGGCTTTCGGTTTTCGGCTTACTTTCGGCTTTCGGCTTTTGGCTTTTTCAATGGGAAAATGCCTCCGGCGTCTTCCCGGACGTCTGGGGGAGGCATTTTCCCACCGAATCAGCCCCAAATTGGTGGGGACCTTCCTCTAACCCCTCTCTACAAACCCCCCAAGTTTCAGACCGATTGGACTTTGGGGGGCCATGTTATGGCCCCCCAAAGCAGGTCCCCCTATCCTCCCATAAGAAAGCGAAGGAGCAGCATATTGTTAGCATGCTGCTGCTCATCTTCTTCATTATTTCCTATGGGGAAAAATGAAGAAGCAGGTTTCCTTTGCCAGGGGTGGCATTTTGCATGCAAAATGCCCCCTCACCCTCAGGGGCCCTTCTCCCACCCCTCCTCCCACCCCCCACCAAGGCTCAGCCTGCTCCCACTTGGGGGGGCCATTTCATGGCCTCCCCAAGTAGGTGCTCTAATCTCATTCTCTACCACTGACAGCTGGGGGAGGCTTGTCTTGCCAGGGGTGGCATTTTGCATGCAAAATGCCCCCCAGCCCTCTGGGGCCCTTCTCCCACCCTTCCTCCCACCCCCCACCAAGGCTCAGACTGCTCCCACTTGGGGGGGCCATTTCATGGCCTCCCCAAGTAGGTGCTCTCAGCCCCCAAAGTCCACCCCCTACAGCCCCACACAAACCCAATTCCCCCCCAGCTGCCACACACAGACCCAAATCCCCACATTAGCCCCTCACAGACCCAAATCCACCCCCAGCAGCCCCACACCCATAACCCCAGGAACAGGCTGGCAAAGGCCAGCCCTCTCCCTTTGTTCCCTATGCTGGGAACTTCTAAACTCTCTTTCCCTGGGCAATTCTGCACAGCCCAGGGGTGCCACAATGGTGGGCACACTTCTGAGTGCCAGCTGGTCCCTGTGAAAGAGCACCTGAACCACAGACACTCTCCCTCAAATTCCCCCACCACCTACAGAGATGGCTGGCCAGCCAGCCCCATTGTTCCCTATGATGGGAACCAACTGCACAACAAAGAATAAGTACAAGTAGGCAAAGCATTATGACACATTACACCAGCAGTCCCCCACACAGAAAAATAACACAACTCACAACATCAGAGAATCACAAAGCACGATTCCTGTCAAAAACACTTTATTTCTTGAACAGCTTTAGGTTACACAGCAGGGGGGAACACCAAAGGGCATGGCAGCACTATCTTACACAAAAATAACACAACTCACTTAACATCAGAGAATCACAAAAGCACAATTCCTGTCAAAAACACTTTATTTCTTGAACAGCTTTAGGTTACACAGCAGGGGGGGGGAACACCAAAGGGCATGGAAGCAGTATCTTACACAAAAATAACACAACTCACTTCACATTAAAGAATCACCCCAAAAATTGCTGTCAAAAGCACTTTATTTCTGTAACTGCTTTAGGTTACACAGTAGGAAGGCACAACAGAGCAGGAAAGCAGTGTACTACACAAAAATAACACAACTCACTTCACATCAGAGAATCACACAAACACAATTGCTGTCAAAAACGGTGAAGTGGGTTGTATTATTTTTTGTAGTACATTGCTATCATGCCCTGTTGTGCCCTCCTACTGTGTAACCTAAAGCTGTTCAAGAAATAAAGTGTTTTTGCCAGGAATTGTGTTTTTGTGATTCTCTGATGTTAAGTGAGTTGTGTTATTTTTGTGTAAGATAGTGCTGCCATGCCCTTTGGTGTTCCCCCCTGCTGTGTAACCTAAAGCTGTTCAAGAAATAAAGTGTTATTGACAGGAATCATGCTTTGTGATTCTCTGATGTTAAGTGAGTTGTGTTATTTTTGTGTAAGATACTGCTGCCATGCCCTTTGGTGTTCCCCCCTGCTGTGTAACCTAAAGCTGTTCAAGAAATAAAGTGTTTTTGACAGGAATCGTGCTTTGTGATTCTCTGATGTTAAGTGAGTTGTGTTATTTTTCTGTGTGGGGGACTGCTGGTGTAATGTGTCATAATGCTTTGCCTACTTGTACTTTGGAAGGGAGAAAATATTTTTTTAAAAACTTTATTTTGTGTTGTTCTTGTTTTATTCTTTGTTGTGCAGTTGGTTCCCATCATAGGGAACAATGGAGCTGGCTGGCCAGCCATCTCTGTAGGTGGTGGGGGAATTTGAGGGAGGGTGTCTGTGGTTCAGGTGCTCTTTCACAGGGACCAGCTGGCACTCAGAGGTGTGCCCACCATTGTGGCACCCCTGGGCTGTGCAGAATTGCCCAGGGAAAGAGAGTTTAGAAGTTCCCAGCATAGGGAACAAAGGGAGAGGGCTGGCCTTTGCCAGCCTGTTCCTGGGGTTATGGGTGTGGGGCTGCTGGGGGTGGATTTGGGTCTGTGAGGGGCTAATGTGGGGATTTGGGTCTGTGTGTGGCAGCTGGGGGGGAATTGGGTTTGTGTGGGGCTGTAGGGGGTGGACTTTGGGGGCTGAGAGCACCTACTTGGGGAGGCCATGAAATGCCCCCCCCAAGTGGGAGCCGTCTGAGCCTTGGTGGGGGGTGGGAGGAAGGGTGGGAGAAGGGCCCCAGAGGGCTGGGGGGCATTTTGCATGCAAAATGCCACCCCTGGCAAGACAAGCCTCCCCCAGCTGTCAGTGGTAGAGATGAGAGCACCTACTTGGGGAGGCCATGAAATGGCCCCCCCAAGTGGGAGCAGTCTGAGCCTTGGTGGGGGGTGGGAGAAGGGCCCCAGAGGGTTGGGGGGCATTTTGCATGCAAAATGCCACCCCTGGCAAAGGAAACCTGCTTCTTCATTTTTCCCCATAGGAAATAATGAAGAAGATGAGCAGCAGCATGCTAACAATATGCTGCTCCTTCGCTTTCTTATGGGAGGATAGGGGGACCTGCTTTGGGGGGCCATAACATGGCCCCCCAAAGTCCAATCGGTCTGAAACTTGGGGGGTTTGTAGAGAGGGGTTAGAGGAAGGTCCCCACCAATTTGGGGCTGATTCGGTGGGAAAATGCCTCCCCCAGACGTCCGGGAAGACGCCGGAGGCATTTTCCCATTGAAAAAGCCTAAAGCCGAAACGTTTCGGCTTTTTTTCTTTCGGCTAGCCGAAACGTTTCGGCTTAGCCCGAAACGTTTCGGCTAACCTGAAAGAAGCCGAAACACTTTTGTTTCGGTTTTCTTTCGGCTTTCAGAAAGCCGAAATGCACATCCCTAGTCTTGTATATTTAGAACTTTATAATGACAGGCTGTAGGAGGTGAAGGAGATAGCTGCGGTGAAGCTCCTCACCTTCTGGCAAGAACTCTGTAATATTTGCCAGGAAATATGGAAGGTTGTCACCAATGATTGTCCTTAGTTTTGGGAAAGTGGTTTTAATCTGTGCTGCTCCCAGGAGAACTGTTTTTCTAGCTTTTTCTTGCTAGGTGAGGTGGAAAGGATGGACATAGCAGTGTCTTGTGGACATTAGCCAATTTCTTTGATCCTTCCCAATAACCTCTCTCCTACTTTGTAAGTTTGTATCACTTTGTTCCCTTCATCCTAGGGAGAACAGCTGCATTGGAATATTAGGCAAAGGTGTCTTTTTAAATTAAATTTTATTAAGATTTTTTAGAGCTAAAAGATAAAAAAAATTTTTTTTAAAAAAGATAGAAATACAAAACAAGAATATTTTTTTAAAATATAAAGAAATATAAAGTGACTTCTGGTTTTCTCTACAACAAACACAAGTAAAATCACAAGCTTAACGCTTACTCTATAATTACAAAAAGTAAGGCCCTCCTTTTCCTGTTATCCAATTCCTAATGTCTTTTCTCTATTCAAAGAAGTAAATTTAGCCATCTCTACAACTTCTATCATCTTCACCAATCATTTTTCTGTTGTGGGTAATGTCAAACTTCTCCATTTTTCTCCTTTTTTGCACATATAATAATCTCATTGCTCTTGTCATATATAAAAATAATGTTCCATGACTTTCTAGCTGTCCATTAGTCCCAAAAGAAAAGCCTCTGGTTTTATTTGAACATTAGTCTTTAAAATCTTCTGGATTAATGTATTTGTATCCAAAAAAATTTGGCTTTAATACAGGTCCGCCATAAATGATACAATGTCCCTTCATTTTGTTCACATTTCCAACATACATTTGAGATATTTTCATACATTTTAGCTAATTTCTCTGGTGATATATACTATTGATACATTACTTTATTTAAAAAATCTCTTTCAGAATGGAGCTTAGCATAAATTTAAGACACTTCAAAGCTGTTTTTTAAACAGCATTTGTCTGTATGAGTTCTGGAAAAGGCTTTCAGTATAGTTCTCTGTTTTATGGTCTTGCACAGGCTTGGATCCAGACCAGTGTTTCCATGGGTGCAAGGACTTTCTCATGCATGCAAAGCATAATTTTTTCACCTACCCACTCCTGTCTCAACCCCAAATGCCCCTCAAAAACAGTATTTGGGGCTCTAGTGTTTATTTTCTACCCTGTCCTTCTCCCTATGAGGACACAAAGTGGCACGCGATATTCTCCTCTATTATATCCTCACAACAGCCATGTGAGGTAGGGTAGGCTGAGAATGTGTAAGTGCTCCAAGGTCATCCAGCGAGCTTTCATGATAAAGTGGGGGATTTGAACCTGAGTCTCCCAGTCCAACACCATAACCACTGTACCACATTGGCACTCTTTTCTCTTTTTGTGGGAGGGGGCAGCAAGAAAATGATGCTCCATAGAAATAAGTCTTTGTGGTGTGCTCAAAGAAACACTACTCTGGATCTAAGATACACCTTGTGTGTATTTGTGTAACTCTGTGTTTCCTCTACCATATGTCTGCAGGCCACTTTGATCTGCCTGTGGGCTCTCCCTTCCCCATTTCCACTTGACATGCAAGGCAATTGAATATCTATATGAGCCTGTCTTTTGCCTTGTTCAGAAAGGCTGTGGTGGTGATTATGCCTGGCTCAAATCTGCAGAATGTTTGACATAAAATATGGCAGGAATGTGCAGCTGTGTGTTCAAGGCCTTTTTTAAAAATGAAAAGTCTACCGTAGTATATAGGAGCAGTAGAAAAACAAAGGCAATCTCCATCCCAAACTTAACAACATTTTCTCCTAAACTGTTATCATCCAAAGAAGTACACGCGGTATATACAAAGAGGACAATGTCCAGTGAACTTAATGTTATGCAAGTTTAAGATGGTGAAAACTGCAATTTAGGCAACCACCAAGAATGAACACTCATTTAATGGGGCACCATGAATATGAATAAAGCAGTCATTTCTTTTTCTCTCTGCATATTTTCTGCATCCAGCTTATTAGCCTCTCAGTCTGAATGAGCTTCACTTTCTGTGCATTTGTATTCTTATACAAAGTGACCATTTAATGGTTGTTGTGGGTTTTCCGGGCTGTATTGCCGTGGCCACGGCAATACAGCCCGGAAAACCCACAACAACCATCGTTCTCCGGCCGTGAAAGCCTTCGACAATACATTGACCATTTAATGTTTGTAATATGAACAAGGAAGAGCTAAAAACTCAATAAAAGGATTTTATGTCTAAATCTAGGAAAAGAAGCAGATGGTTCTTAATGCATCATTTGACTGCTTGGATGGTTAACTATATGAACAGGTTGAAGCTGTGAATAGTGGCGTGGTATTTAAATAAAATATTGTTTTCCCTTGAAGTGCTGAATAACATTACTACTTACCTGTTGTCATTATTTCCTTTTTATGAAGAAAATGGAGCTTTAGAAGTGTTTGCATGCATTTTTCTCCTTTGCATGCATAATGAAATTAATAATTCAAAAGCACATTTTATATTAATGTTTAGAGTTTATTTAGGATAGTTTATTCTGAATGTTCCGTTGATTCAATTTCTGTTGCTTATATTTAGAAATCAAAGGCAGAGAGGTCATTATGAAAATTGTAGGAGGATTCAGCTAAGCAAACTGCAAGCTCTGAAAGTTCATCAAATGATAACTTGATCTCTGATCCCTCAGCATATAATCCTCCCAGTATTCAACTGCAAGCAGCCCCAGTATGTTGCTTTCCATGCAACCTTTTAACAGCCCTTAAAATATGCTGCTGACAAGGAAAAGGATTTGGTAGGATAGGGATTTCAAGTATGATGTTGAGGATGTCCTGTTATATTAGTGACAGATGAATGTTGCAATGTAGCTTAAAGAATCTTAAAATATAGTGCAGGGGTGTTTTCCAAATTGACACACACATGCTGCTTAATGAAAGACCAAATCTTGTAATCAGTAATGCAGTTAGAAAATATGAAGCTCTCCTGAAGGTATATATAAAATGCCAGACTGGAATGCATGTCTTGACCTTTGTCTCCTGCTTCTCAATTAAGGCAAATGTCCCCAACATTGTTGAGTCTATCACTTCTGAAGTTCTGAGAATGAAAGCTTGTAGGCTCACCACGGGCTGTGGTGTAGGCATGGCAGAGATGGACGAGGAGAAGTAGCAGGAGGTCCTCCTCCAAGGTGTCAGCTTGTGGCTAGATAAGGCTCTTCCTACAGGTTCCCTTTCAAAAGCAAACAAGAGTCCATTGATTGAATAAGGAAACTTTACTGCAGAAAAGGTCCATTATAGTCCACTGTCCTGAATAGAAGACTCAGGATGGTACACAGTCATTGTTACCAATGAAGGGCAAAGCATGAGGTACAGAGTAACAGTTCCCATCTGCATCAGCCTCCCCCCACAGTTCTCAAAACAACATCTTTCAGTCTTGGGAAGCTGCTCTCCTTCAAGGCCAATGCTTGGTGGAACGGTGTTAGACAAAACAGTCTCCTCCGGTGGGAAAGCTGCCTGGGAACTGGTGCACCTGCGGGGAAAGCACTTAGAAACTAGAAACATTAGAAAATGGAGTCAGTACAGTTTAAATACACACTGGACCTGACATTCTGCCCCCCTTAAAATAGATCCCCCCCTGGCTTATATGGGTAACGAGTATGAAAAGCTTTGGTCAATCTAGGAGTATGAACATGTACAGAGTTCACCCACTCATCGTATCCAGAATCAAAGTCCTTCCACCTAATGAGGTAAAAAAGCTGATTCCGTTTGAATTTAGAGTCCAAAATTTGTTGCACTTCGTAGTGTATTTGGTCGTCTATCAAAGTTGGAATGGGTGGAGCTTTGATGTGCCACTTGTCGTCGGTGGGAGCTCTTTTAAGGAGACTGACATGAAATGTATCATGAACATGGCGCAAGTTCTTGGGTAAATTTATACCAACAGTCACTTTATTGATTACTTTGCGCACAGGGAAAGGCCCAAGGAACTTTAATGCTAGTTTGCGGCTTGTCTGAGCTAATTTCAGGTTCTTGGTGGAAATATAAACATGATCTCCAGGTTGTAAATCCCATTCGGCCACACGATGGCGATCTGCGTACTTTTTGTAATCCAGTTTGGCTTTCTCGAGGTGTTTTTTAATAAGAGTCCATTGCTGCGTGGCCTCCCCCCACCAGGAAGATACATCAGGCGAATTAGAGGAACGGAGGGGGGGAGTGTCCAACGGGAAGGGATTGAAGTGAGTTCCATATACAATTTTGAAAGGGGCCTCCCCAGTGGAAGCATGCACACTGTTGTTGTATGAGAACTCGGCTAAAGGAAGAAGGTCCACCCAATTATCTTGTTGGAAATTAATGTAGCAACGAAGGAACTGTTCTAAAATCTGATTAGTTTTTTCGGATTGCCCGTCGGTTTGTGGGTGGTGGCTTGAACTGATTCCTTGCTCAATATTCAACATTCGCAAAAGCTCCCGCCAGAAGTTGGCAACGAACTGTCCGCCGCGATCCGAAATCACCTTGGACGGAAAAGAATGTAATTTTACGATGTGTTTTAAGAATAAATCTGCCAGTTTTCGAGCGGTGGGTATAGCAGTACATGGAATAAAATGAGCTTGTTTAGAGAACAGATCTACCACGACTAAAATGCAATTATGTCCTTTCGAAAGGGGTAAATCAGTGATAAAGTCCATAGATATTATTTCCCACGGTCTGTTAGGCGTTTCCAATGGTTGTAGGAGGCCTGGAGGTTTCCCTTTCCGGGTTTTGGCGCTGAGGCAAATGGGGCAGGAGCTAACGTATTGGGAAATGTCTTTGCGCATGCCCGGCCACCAGAATTGCCGTTGTATTAGATGCAACGTTTTCAGATACCCATAATGACCAGCAGTGGGGGCATCGTGACATCGTTGTAATACCTCCCGTCGGAGGCTGTCTGGGACATAAAATTTGCTTCCAGCTAGCCAGTCCCCCTGTGGGGATTGAGCCAGTTTGCTTTTAGGTGCTTTATCCCCCTCCTTTTCCACCTCAGCTTTAAGTTTCGATTTCCACTCCTGGTTATGCGGGAGGGGCTGTCTTGCGCGGCTGCGGGTGGTTACCACGCCTCCCAATTGCGTAGGGGAGAAGACCGTGTCTACAGTCTCCTCCCGTTTGCTCTTGTGTTGGGGCATGCGCGATAGGGCGTCTGCAAGAAAGTTAGTTTTGCCCGGGAGGTAATTTAAAGTGAAGTTGAATTTGGAAAAGAATTCTGCCCATCGCAATTGTTTGGCATTCAGTCTGCGAGGGCTGCGAAGGGCCTCCAGATTTTTATGATCTGTCCAGACCTCGAAGGGATATCGCGCCCCCTCCAGCCAATGTCTCCAGTTAGTGAGGGCCGCTTTTACTGCAAAAGCTTCCTTCTCCCACACATTCCAATTCCTTTCTGCTTCTGAAAATTTCCTTGACAGGAATGCACAAGGCCGTAGTTTCTCATCCTCCCCCTTCTGCAATAATACCCCTCCTATCGCCGCATCGCTGGCGTCGACTTGCACTATGAAAGGGTAATTTTCGTTGGGGTGGCAGAGGATGGGTTCTGTTACAAATTGCTCTTTTAGGCATTCGAAAGCCGTTTGGCAATCGGATGTCCATTGTATTTTGGAGGAGGGTTTTTTAGCCTGGTCCCCTTTATTTTTTGTCCTTAACAATTCGGTTAAGGGGAGCGTGATTTGAGCAAAGTTTGCTATAAAGTCTCTATAGAAGTTGGCAAAGCCCAGGAAGGACTGCACTTCTTTGCGGGTGGTGGGAGTTTGCCATTCTTGGATCGCTTGTATTTTGGCTGGATCCATTTTTAACCCCTCTTGGGAGATACAGTACCCAAGGTAAGTGAGTTCAGTTTTGTGGAATTCACATTTGGACAGCTTAATGGGAAGTTTATTGTTCATCAAAGTGGACAGGACTTTTTGCACCATTTGAACGTGTTCCTCCTCCGAGTCCGAATAAATTAATACATCATCAAGGTACACCACCACACCTTTATAGAGGAATTCGTGTAGAACTTCATTTATCATGGACATGAATACAGACGGGGCTCCTGCCAATCCAAAGGGCATAACTAAATATTCATATTGTCCGAGGGGTGTATTAAATGCGGTTTTCCACTCATCCCCTGCCCTGATACGGACGTGGAAGTAAGCATCTTTTAAGTCTAATTTTGTAAAGATCTTACCTTGGGCCACGACGGTGAGAAGATCTCGGATGAGCGGGATGGGATAGGCGTTGTTGGTAGACACAGCATTAAGTCCTCTAAAGTCCGTGCACAGCCGAAGTCCCCCATCTTTTTTCTTCACGAAGAGTACCGGAGCGGCATGGGGGCTATTGGCTGGGCGGATGAACCCTCTTTGAAGATTGGTGTCGATGAATTTTCGGAGCTCCTCCCGTTCATGGAGACTCATGGGATAGAGTCGTCCTTTGGGCAATGAGGCTCCAGGTACAATTTCCACCGCACAGTCAGTTCGTCGGTGCGGGGGTAGAGTATCAGCTTCTTCTACGGAGAAAGCATTCAGAAAGGGCCAGTACGGTTCGGGTATTTGGTTTATTTCTTCTTGGGTGAGGAGAGCCTTCTCGGTGTGAGTTGGATCACTACCCCAGTTTTGGTTCCAGCGATGGTTTTTACAGTTGGCGTGACTGAAAGTGATGCATCCTTCTGCCCAATTTATGTAGGGATTGTGATCACATAGCCACTTGCTGCCTAGAATTAACGGGTATTTGGCAGTGGAGCTGATGACAAAAGACCTTTTCTCCCAGTGTTGGCCCATGCCGGTAATTACTGGAATGGTTTCAGTGGTAACAGGGTTCATATTGGTGCCATCCATTTGTTCAAAAATCACTGGATTTTGCAATTCACGAGTTGGTAGAACTAGTCCGTTGACTAGGGCTGGGGCGATGATGTCTCTCGAGCAACCCGAGTCGATGAGGGCTTGCACTCGGATGTGCATCTTCCTCTCCGGGTTAATTAAAGTCACTGGCATGAATAAAATGGACCCAGGTGGCCGGTTCCGCGCAGGGACGGGCTTGGGGTGGATCTGTCGTTTGGGCCCTTTTACGACAGATCCATCTCGTTTCCCGACTGGGGGCTTTCTGGATTTACCTCTGCGTTTGGGGAAGCGGGGTCGTATTCCATAACTTCTTCCGCTTCCAGTCCTCTTTCTGAGGCGGGCCTTTGGGAAGCGCCGCGGCCTCTGTTCGCGCGTGGCGCGGGAATCGGGCGTTGGAGAGTAGGAAATGGAGCAAGGGTTGGACGCCGTAGTTGAAGCGGAGGTCTCTGCACAGGCCGGTAGGGGCATTGTGCTGCAAAGTGACCGGCTTGTCCGCATTGCAAACACAGCCCTTGTTGCCATCTAGCATCTCTCGCTCCACGAGTGGCATACCCAGCTCCCCGTCCTCCCTTCTGTAAAGTCAAGGGTCTTCTTTGTCCCGTTTGTTGTTGTTGTTCAACCAAACGGACTTCCAAAATGCGATTTTCAACTTCGCATGCAAGTTGGATCCAACCTAACAACGTAGGGGGATTGTCCTGCATAAGGGCTCTGTCCAGAAGTCTCGGGTTTAGCCCTTGCTTGAACAGGATGATTTTGGTGGACTCCTCACACCTAGGGCATTTGGCAGCCAATTGTCGGAATTTCGTAATATAGTCCCTCGCCGACATGCTGCCCTGTTTAATGGCTTGCAATTCTGTTCGGGCCCTGGTTTCCTCTAAGGGGTCTTCATATTGCGCTCGAATAGCATCCACCAACCCCTGGAGAGTATTGAGTTCCGGGGCCCCGATATTGTATAGTTCTACATACCAGTCTGCTGCTTTGCCTTGACATTTTGTTACCAATGAAGGGCAAAGCATGAGGTACAGAGTAACAGTTCCCATCTGCATCAGCCTCCCCCCACAGTTCTCAAAACAACATCTTTCAGTCTTGGGAAGCTGCTCTCCTTCAAGGCCAATGCTTGGTGGAACGGTGTTAGACAAAACAGTCTCCTCCGGTGGGAAAGCTGCCTGGGAACTGGTGCACCTGCGGGGAAAGCACTTAGAAACTAGAAACATTAGAAAATGGAGTCAGTACAGTTTAAATACACACTGGACCTGACACAAGGTGACAGTGGGGTCGGTGCCATTCCAGCTTTGGTGCAGCAGGAGCAGGAAATGGCAGTCTTTGAGCTTAGAGCAGGTTTTGTGGTTGCTGCCGAGGTTTGCTTTCTTTGCCTGCAACACAACGGCATGAGTGAGGCCTTCCACATGGTGGGAGTGATGATGACACAGCAGACACCTTATCTCGCTTTCAGGAGAAAGATTTCATGTTATGGCACAAGGTGCCGAGCCCCACTCAGACCCTCTTCCCAGAAGAGCTACGTGAGCTAGGGAACAACACATCATACAGGGAGTATTGAATTTGCTAGCAGCACCACCAGGTGAGCGTACTCCGTGGAGATTATGACCTTCATGTTTTCTTTGGGAATGGCCAGTTGGAAAAGGGCACGGTGTCAGAGGAAGCTTTACTTGTTTATCTGGCCAGTCTGGATGTGAAAGGGGTGCCCCCATGACCAAAAAGATGGACAGGGTAGTCATTTCCCTCTTCCACAGAGCATCAGGGAAGGCGGATCCAACGTACAGTTCCTTGGCCTGTTGAGCCATAGCAGGTTGGGCACAAAGGGAACCACCTCGCAAAGACTCCAGGTGACTAAGCACTGGGAACGGGCTGCTGAGCTTACTGGGGTGCCTCCCCAGAGTCTTCCATTCCACCTGCAAAGTGGTACTGTTTAGGAGGAGGCCCTGGCATTCGATGGGGCCATCTGAGTGAGGGAGCTCATGGCAGCCCACTGGGGGCCAATCAGGCAGGGGCTTGGCAGTGGGGACATTACACTCAACAGCAACAGTTTAAGAGCCACAGTGTGGCAGTCAAAAATGGACCAATGGGCAGGAGCCCTCTGCCTGGTTCAAGCCTCCAGGGACTATTGGCCCATGCCCCCCAACCTCGGGTCAGTTCTTGTTGCAGGCTGATATGTAATTGCTCACCAGGTTTCAGTTCACAGCGGTCTTGAAGGGCCAGACCATGGGCAGTGGGGCCCACGACAGGGGTGTCTGGTTCTCACTCGTTCAGGATCAAAGCAGCCACCACAGCAGCAGAGGCAGGGCTGCCCGCAGACCGCAGACAAGCAGTCAGGTGATGAGCCGCCTGGGCTTACTTGGGATACATCAAGAAAGGGAAGGAAAAACAGGGTTTCTCACCTGTAACTGTTGATCGTCGAGTCTCTTCTGTGCAGACACACATTGGGACTGCGCAGGCGCAGGCCAGCCGCGGAGAAGATTCTTTTAGCTTCTAGAAATGTGACGGGGACGTTCGGGCCCACCGCGCATGCGCGCCGGTGTTCCCGCCAATTTTGAAGTACAAGTACCCGAACGTCCCCGGCATTCCCTCAGTTCACCTGAGCCGCCGGAGAAACAATGGAGTAAACCAAGCACTCACAGCGGGGCAGGCGGGAGGGAATGTGTGTCTGCACAGAAGAGACTCGACGATCAACAGTTACAGGTGAGAAACCCTGTTTATCGTCGTCGTCCTTCTGTGCAGCCCCACATTGGGAGAATAGCTAGCATCTCACCAATGGGGGCGGGTGTGAGTGTCTATGAGAACAGAGAGTGCAGAACAGCCGTGCCAACAGCGGATTCACGGCGTGCATTCACGTCTATGGAATAATGTTTAATGAAAGTGTCAGCGGTAGACCACGTTGCAGCTTGGCAGACGTCCTGGAGCGGCACTCCTCGCAGGAAGGCAGCAGAGGCAGCTTGTGCTCGAGTAGAATGAGCAGTAATCGACAACGGGCACCCAACTCCAGCTTGCTGATAACAAAGTTTAATTGCAGACACAATCCAGCGAGAAATGGACTGGGCAGAAGCTGGCGAGCCCTTGCGAGGGCCAGAGTAACATAAAAACAAGGCAGGAGACTTCCTGAAACACTTGGTGCGATGTAAATAAAACAATAAAGCACGTTTCACATCCAATGTGTGTAGAGTACGTTCCTCTGGGGAAGAGGGTGTAGGAAAAAAGGAAGGAAGGACCACCTTTTGACGCAGGTGAAATTTTGAAACCACCTTGGGCAGGAACTGCATACTAGTGTGGAGCATGACCGTACCGGGGAAAAATTGCAGGAAGGGGGGGTCACACCTCAGAGCAGACAACTCCCCAACCCGCCTGGAGGAAGTGACCGCAACCAAAAAGGCCACCTTCTGTGTGAGCAGAGGCAAGGGACAGGTAGACAGGGGCTCAAAAGGGGAGAGCATCAGACGGGAGAGCACCAGTGTCAGGCTCCACTGAGGAATAGGATGGGCCCTAGGAGGAAAGGACTTTAGTAGGCCCTTCAGGAACTGTTTGGACAGCCAATGTGCAAACACAGTCCTCCCATCAATCTGCTCATGGAAGGCAGAGATAGCAGCCATGTGCACCTTAACACTGGAGAACGCCAGGCCCTGGGAGCACAGGTCCAGGAGGTACTCCAGAATGACAGGCAGCGGGCAAGTGAAAGGGGAAACCCCTTTGGGGGCTAACCACCTAGAGAAACGTGACCACTTCCTCTGGTAGGACAACCTGGTAGACGGTTTTCGGGCATTCAGAATCACATTAAGCACCCTAGTAGAGAGGCCTAGTCTGGGGCGCAGAGGAGCCAGGCAGTCAGATTTAGCACCGCCACATCGTGATGCCACACTCCGTCCCTGAGTAGCAGGTCTGGGGCGTGTGGCAGCGGGAGACACCGCCCCTGTGACAGGGAAAGTAAAAGGGGGAACCAATCCTGGCGAGGCCACCGAGGGGCAATCAGGATACAATGGGTTCGGAAGGCCCTGACCCTGGAGAGGACCTTGTGAAGGAGCGGGAAGGGCGGGAAGGCGTAAAAGAGCCCTGGAGACCAGGGTATCTGGAAGGCATCCCCCAGTGAACGATGGCCAATCCCGGCCCGGGAGCAAAACAGCGGGGCTTGTCTGTTGTGGGCTGTGGCAAAGAGGTCGACCAAAGGCGTGCCCCATGTGCGGAAAACCTTGTGGAGATAAACCGTGTTGAGGGACCACTCGTGCTGGGGCAAAAACACCCTGCTCAGCGTGTCTGCTGCCGTGTTGTTCTCCCCCGCAATATGAATGGCCCTGGGCAGGACGTTGTTGGCAATGGCCCAAGTCCAGAGTGTAGTCGCCTCCTTGCAGAGCTTGAGCGAGACCGTTCCTCCCTGCTTGTTGAGGTAATAGCAGGCTGTGGTATTGTCCGACAGGACCTGAACCCTCCTGTTCCGAATGACATCTGCAAAAGAAGCAAGGGAGTAACGGATCGCTCTAAGCTCTAACAGGTTAATGTGCATGCCCATTTCAAGGGAGGACCAAACACCTTGAGCAGACAGGTGTCCACAACGCCCTCCCCAGCCTAGATTGGAAGCGTCCGTGAAGACGGTGACCTCCGGCAGGAAGGGACCAAAAGGACAACCCTTGGACAAATTCTCTGGGTCAGTCCACCACACCAATGTCCGCTGTATCACCCTCGGGACGGAAAACCCACGGTGTTGACTCATAGTGAGGGGGTTGAAAACCCGAACAAACCAATTTTGTAGAGGCCTCATGCGCAGGCGTGCAAAACACACCACCCCTGTGGAGGAGGCCATAAGGCCTAACAACGTTTGAATCAGGAGGGCAGTTTGGAACCGGTTATGCACGAAGTGGCGGGCCAGGGAGGACAGCCTGCTCAAGCGGTCCGGGGGTAGATAAGCCCGGCCCAGCAGAGAGTCAAAGTGGACCCCTATGAATCTAATGCTCGTACCAGGGGACAGGACCGACTTCCCCAAATTGACCACTAGCCCCAGACCGTCTAGGACGGACAAGGTGAGGGCGATAGAGGCCCGGAGGGAGTCAGAGGAGGGACCCACCAGGAGCCAATCATCCAAATAGGGATAAACAAAACAGCCACTAGATCGTAGATGTGCCACCACGGTGGCCATACATTTAGTGAACACCCTGGGCGCCGAGGCCAGGCCAAAGGGCAAGGCCGTGTACTCATAGACAGCGCCTCCACAGGTAAAACGGAGATATTTCCTGTGGCCCTCAAAGATGGAAATGTGGAAGTAGGCGTCTTTGAGATCCAAAATGGCCATCCAGACGCCTGACTCTAAGAGTTCCAACACCCGGGACAGGGTAAGCATCCTAAACTTCTCCACCTTCAAGTAGTTATTAAGGGCCCGAAGGTCCAAAATGGGACGAGACCCCCCATCTTTCTTATCCACAAGAAAGTATCTTGAGTAAAACCCCCAAGGGGAAGTAGAGACATTGACCACCCGGACAGCACCTTTGGCAACCAACTCCAAAACATTATTTTGTAACACAACATTACAACAAGAAGCACAACGGGGTGGGTGCGAAAGAGGGGGTGCAGTGGTAAACGACAACTTATAACCACGGGCCACAACAGAGAGGACCCAGGTATCCGTAGTAATGAGTTGCCAACGGGGCAAGAAAGGCCGTAGCCTGTCCAAGAACAGGACATTAACAGCGTCCTTGGAGACCAACTGGGAAGCGTCCTGGTCTAGTCAGAAGACCGTGGGCTTCTGCGCTGAAGTCGAGGGCTTGGGCGAAGGAGGCTGCTGTCGTCCCTTGGACCGGCCGGAGCGTCTCGAAGAGTGGCGCTGCTGGCCAGAGTAGGAACGGTGGCCATAGGATTGACCGGAGGGGAACCGTCCTTGGCGCTGGTGGAACTGCTGGTAGGGGGACTGATAGGACCGGAACCTGCCGTACCGATATCTCGGACCCGTCTGTGGAACCGAAGGCGCAACCCCGAGCGACTTGGCCGTCTGCTGGTTCTTCTTCATAAGAGAAAGGGACTCATCCGTTTTCTCTGAGAAGAGTTGAGGACCTTCAAACGGAAAATCCTCGACCTTGGCCTTCTTCTCGGGGGGCAGGGCAGTAGATCGAAGCCAGGCGTGCCGACGCAAGAGCACTGAGGATGCCATCGCACACGCCGCGGAGTCGGCAGCGTCCTTGCCAGCCGTCATCTGTTGCTTCGACAAACGGAAAGCCTCAGCCTGGAGAGCCTTGACCAAGTGACGGCGATCGTCGGGGAGGTCAGAGAGGTAGGACGACAGACGCTTCCACAAGAAAAGATTGTAAGAGCCCATTATTACTTGGAAATGGGCGATCCGGAACCCCAGGGAAGCTGAAGAATACACCTTCCGACCAATTCCATCCAGCTTTCTCCCCTCCCGATCCGATGGAGCCGAAGAGGAGCCCCGTCGGAACCGAGCCTGACCCTCCTCGGCCACGATGGAAGAGGGCTTCGGATGGGCAAAGAGGTAAGGGCAATCTTCCTGTTTGAGGCGATAATATTTCTCAACCTTCTTGGCCGTAGGCGGTACAGAAGCAGGGGTCTGCCAGAGTGCCAGGGCATTGTCGACGAGATCTTCGACAGGAGGAAACGCCACCGAGGCAGGAGAGCCCGAATACAACGGCTCCAACAGCTTACTCTTGGGTTTGGAGGTCGTGGAGGCGACGTCGAGCTCCAGTGCTGCGGCCATTCGGACCATCTGCTCTGCAAACACCCTGTAATCGTCATTAGGGGACGATGAGCGGAGCTCCCCCACAGCATCATCAGGGGAAGGGTCAGAGGCCGCGTCCGACGAGTACTCAGAAGGAGACGCCAAGCCCTCATCATCCTCGGAGTCGGAGAAAGCTGCAGGGGTCTGCGTCGGAACCGACGGGCGGTCAGCCGGAACCGAGGTAGAAGGCTGGGGTGCCGAAAGATGGCGACGCGGCTGAGTGGCAGGCGGAGCTGGAGGCAGAGTGGAGGGCGCCGGAACCGTGGCCAGGGGCACCGAAGGACCAGGCAGAAAGGAAGCGGACTGCTGAATCCAAGCCACAAAATCCTGCCAGGAGGCCACGTTCCCTAGGCCCGGGACAGGCTGCCAAGGAGGCAGAGCAGCAGGCAACGGAACGGACCGGTGAAACGGCGCTGGAACCGAGAAGACTGGCTGCGATGGAATGGAGACCTCCGCCGGAACCGGAGCACACGGCAGAGAGCGCTCAAACTCCTGGAACGCGTCCGAAAATCCACGGATCGACTCGCAGTCGTCGGGAATCACCGGAGGAGGTGTGTGAGGAGGCGACGGGGTATGGAGGAGACTCCGGACGTCCTCAGGAGGAGGGGCCGGTCCAGGAGAGGAACCAGCCAACGAGGCCGGGGCCGGCGACAGAGCACGGCGCTTGGCCTTTGACTTGGCCTTTGCCTTTTTCGGCGGGGGCTCCGAAGAAGCCTCGGTGGCCACAGGTTTCGAAGAAGGCTTCGAAGAAGCACGTTTCTTCGCCTTTCGACTGGACGGAGCAGTCACGGAACCGGAGGCGATCGACCCGTCCGGAGCGGACGCCTCCGTCGGAGCCGAGACGAGCGGTTCCGACGAGTGATGAGGAGCCGGCGAGGGGGCGACAGAGCTGGGCTTGCTCCCGGACGACACAGAGGCTTTGGGCGGTAGAAGGTTAGCGTCCCAAAGAAAGGCCCGGAGCCTGGCCTTGCGGTCGTTCCGCGCTTTCGGAGTGAAGGCCATGCAAAACTTACAGCGCTCCACGACGTGCCCCTCGCCCAAACAGATGAGGCAGAGGTCATGACCATCAGAGTGGGTCATTTTAGTGCCACACTGTTGGCATTTTTTAAATAAAGCGGAATGGGACATAGTGGAGGCGTTTCCCAGTCAGAAGGAAACGGCAACTCACAGCTAGAAGAAAGTTGGAAGACACAAGCGACAGCTGAAGAACCTTTTCGAACGGCGGCGAAAAAGGAACTGAGGGAATGCCGGGGACGTTCGGGTACTTGTACTTCAAAATTGGCGGGAACACCGGCGCGCATGCGCGGTGGGCCCGAACGTCCCCGTCACATTTCTAGAAGCTAAAAGAATCTTCTCCGCGGCTGGCCTGCGCCTGCGCAGTCCCAATGTGGGGCTGCACAGAAGGACGACGACGATCTAATGCTTCTCTGCTTTAGTTACAGGTCCTGTTATCCCCCATTGGAGTCAGCTGAGCTGGCATGAGGTTGTAGCATTGTGATGGACAATGGAAGAAAAGGGGGGGATGCTGCTGGCTCCCCTGAGTGGTTGCAGCAGAGATCCCCAGGGCCTTGGGCCGGTCACCTGAGGGGGCCAAGAAGGAATTTTTCCTTACAAAGGCCAGATTGACTGGAGCCTCTTTGGGGTTTTTGCCTTCCTCTGGGTATCAAAGTTGGGAACCCCTGCGGGATGTGTGTGTGGCTCCAACTTTACCACAGCAGTTGGAGCGTTGGTGGGAGTCAGGCCTCTGGCCTTCCTCCTGGAGTGATTTTTAGGCATTCGGCCAGATCCTGAGGGGGGTGAGTAATGCATTTGGGCAGCTCACCCTGGCAGATTGGGAGGCAAGGGGCCGGCCAGCATGGCTGGCAACAGAATAACACTAGCCATCTGCAGGCCAGCACGGGGCTGGAGTGGTGTGCATCGAACAGCAAAGGGGCCTTTTGATGCCAACGAGGATCCGTTGCCCATATGCCTGGCCAATGCTCCAATCTGGCTGTAATCAATAAAATTGTGGCCATTCCAACCAACAAGAGGTGTCTGTGTATCATTTGCCAGAACCCAGACGGAGCATAGCACACAGGTGACAATAGGCATTAGGTGCATTCACAAAATAGCTGCCACGGGGTGCTGGGGATAATCACAAAATGTTAGGTGGCTTTGAGTCCAACATATCCTATTATGGAAACATCTTTTTTTTTTTGAATGGTTGCTCCCTTTAGACAAAGGTGATGTGTCATGGGCTTTTCTGAAGCACCTTCTGCTCTAAAGAGAGAGAGGAATGTCAAGACTGATGCTGTGCTTTAAAGAAGAGACACTATGGGGAAGAAGGAAGTGGACACTGGGAAATACATATGTGGGACCGACAGGAATTGCTTCCCTAATAGCTTCAGTGATTCTTTAGTGTGTGTTTGCTTCTTTGCAAGCAGATAATTATGTAGACACAACAGTTTCTCAGTATGGGAAACTCAAAGAGAGATGAAGTCAATAGGAGGCTCCGTAACACACATACCCATAGTGGACGTGTGTTAAAGTCTTAGAATTTGAACCCGAGCACTGTGAACATCCTGTGTGAAATTAAATGCCCTCTTCTCTGACAGTATGCCGTGGCCTTTTGAATGTGATTCTGTAGATGCAAATGACCTGAGCGGCCTTGGAGCTGTTTGCCAGGAAGGGACAGGCAACTGAAGCAGCTTGATGTGTGTCGCTGGGATCGGAATGCCAGTGGCCGACTGCTGAATTTACATGAGAGAGTGACAGCCCTTCTTTGCATGTACCAGAAATTTTTGTTTTAATGTCTGGCCTGATTTTCTAGAGTACCAAAATAGTAACCTTCAGTTTTACAATTTCATATAAATCTTCATTCTGTCATGTTAGCTCTGACAGTGGATAATGCCTTGGAATTGGGATACATTTAATGTAGGTCTCTTGTATGTCTCTCTCAAGAGCGGATGCAGACTATGGAATGCAGTTGGAGACCAGCAGTTCCCATGACTTTCCTTCTAAAAAAGGCAACAAAGTTCTGCCACAGCTGTTATTCTGATACCAAGTCTGGCTCGGATTCCCTCTGTTTTTGCTTTCCCTTTCACTCCTCCGTGCCCTCTCTCTGCAGCTGCCACAGCTTTGCATTCTACCAGGGAACAAAACGTTTTTGAGGTGGAAGCAAGCAGGCAGTGATGAATCTTTTACTGCACACATAAAGTTGTACAGGGAATGGGTTGCATATTAGCATGATATGAGAGAAGAAGAGAGTTGGCTATGTTTGACTGTAACTGCAAGGACCATCCCCCATACAGCATTTATAAATCTTCTCACTCTTTAATGCCTGTCTTAGTCTGCTTTTAAAACGTTAAAGATGGCATGTGTGGCATGGTTGCAACTTGAACAGTGGTATATCTTGAACTGGCAATAAAGGAAATAGTCTTGCTGCATCTGCAAATAACTCTGTCACTACTGAGCTGAAAAGCCAGTGTAGTGAGGTGATCCAGGCAATTGAGAGTCAATGAAAGAAACTTCAATTCCTCTACTGCTGTGAGACTTACTAGGTGACTTTAGACAAATCACTATATTGTAACCTAACCTACCATTGAACTCCCAGGAGGAAAGTTAGATCATAACTGTAAGTTTCTAATGCAAATGATGGAGCCAATTTCATATAGGTGAGTTTTTTTGTGTAAGTCAAGCTAAATTCTAACAAAGGGACTCCTTATCAGGGGTGGGGTACAGCCGTATTCTGGGTAGAAATAAGCCAAGCTCAAGCAGAATCTTTAAAATCTGGAAATCTGGGTAAAATGCTTTGATATTCCTGCTGCTAGAATTTAGTGTATACTTTTTTCTTTATTTGGGGCTGTTTTATACTGCTACAAACGGAACTATTTCTGAAAGGTTTGCAGAGACTAAATGGATCCATGTACATGCTGAGCGTGGGGGTGTGGTGTGAATCTGTGCAAATGTTAGGGAGGTAGCTGAAGCAGCCGTGGCCGCCTTGGGTGCCCAGAACTCAACCCACATTTACAAAGCTAAAATAATTACATGCCTGATTAATCATCAAACACCTGCCAAATTAAAAATGCTTTTAAATTACTTGCAGAAGACATCAAAGCTATAGCTGAAGGGAATCTCAGAGTTCCCTTTGAGAGCTTTATCAAGAAGCTTATCTATATCTGGAGGGCTGTGAGATTGTGATGCACTAAGAGGGAGGAGGTGGTCATGGGGTTGATGAGGGCAGTGACTGAAGCTTGGCTTTGTTCATTCTTTTGCAGCGAAACCCTAAGCAGAGTTATTCTAGTCTAAGCCTGTTCTGTAAAGGTGGCACTCTTCCTGAAGGAGCAGGCCTGCCTTTGGGGGTGCAGTGACATCTGCGCCTACACATGGAGGCACAGACCTCCTCTGTGGCATGTGACACCTTTAGCCAATTATGGCGGATGCTGCCTTTCCATAACAGATATAACTGCCCAGAGTTTTCCATGTTCTTGTTGCATTCATGTTGAATTCCTGCAGAATGCTCCAAGTGGGACTGCCTTTGAAGACTGTGCAGAAGTGTCAACCTATGCAGTAAGGTGCAGCAAACTCATCTGCTTAGTGCACTTTATATATGAACATATCTAGCTGATTGCGAAAGAT
The DNA here is from genome assembly GCF_028583425.1 of Eublepharis macularius. NCBI lineage: Eukaryota > Metazoa > Chordata > Lepidosauria > Squamata > Eublepharidae > Eublepharis > Eublepharis macularius. The sequence continues at coordinate 70,370,272 of NC_072797.1, read as the reverse complement.
TTGTTTTGTGGCACAATTCAAGGTGCTTATTGTTACCTATAAAGCCCTAAACAACCAAGCCTTCCAGTTTGGGATGCAGAAACTCTTCTCCCAGGACGTTTATTAGTAATTTATGATACTTTTCATATCTTTTGTTGTTATGTGTATGTTTCTCTTTGATGCTAGCTCAGTTATTCTCCCTCCTCCACCATTTATATTTGGGATGTTGTAATGTGCTGTTGTATTTGTTGTATATTGTGTTGAATTTGGATATTGTAATATGTTCCTCCCTGCTGAGGAGATTTTTTAAAGAAAAGACATTTTTAATTGCTGGACATTTTATTGTTGGCCTTTTAAAATTTTGATACTTGGTTTCTTATTATTCTAATTTTTGTCAGAAACTACCTCATGGGTAGGTTACACAGGATTGTATCTATTACTCTTTTTGTGGAGGTTTCCTGAATTCCTTACTCTTTCCACAGTGCCTTCTGACCCCTGGAAAGACCATTCCTAGGGTTGTGGAACCTGTGCTAGTTAGGTGGGGATAGAGCAAGGAAGGACAAAGAGGGTGAAATTGCTCCTTTCCCTCTTCTGCAAGCACATCTCCTCATCCTCCTCACTCCAGATCACCTCTGCATGGACTCTGTAACCCCAGGAATAATCTTTTTGGAGATTAGAAGGGGATGCAGGAACAGAGAGGATTGGTGGAAAACTTCCATGCATGGATGGTTGGATATACACCACGGTGTGGTAAACAGAGAAATTCTTTAGGGCAGTTGCTTCCTTTGTCCCCAAGCCCTTTGTCCCACTGAAAACTGCTTGCCATGTCATTTAATTGAAGGCCCATAGGGTTGGATCCAAGGATTCCTCTGATAAGCGAGACTCTTTCTTCTATGAAGTAAGATTCATACTTTGGGACCAAACCATTATCAAATGGCCTTGCCCCACTTACGAAGTGCTGTATTTCCTGAATGATTCCTTCTTGTCCGTGTGCAGACAAAAGCAACCGGGATTATCAGGGGCCTAGACACCAAGCCCTAAAAGAAAAGACTGAGGGACTTGGGGATGTTCAGTTTGGAGAAGAGGATGTTGTGGGGAGACATGACTGATCTCTTTAAAGAGTTTAAAAGGCTGTCACGGGAGGGAAGGGAGCAGTTCCTGGTGGCAACAGAGACTTGAAACAATGGGTTTAAACTATAGGAAAGAAGGTACTGGCTGGATATTCACCTTAAGAGTAATTCAGCAGTGGAATTGACTGCCTAGGGATGTGTTGGGATCCCCCTCATTGGCAGTCTTCAAGGAGCAGCTGGACTTATATTTGTTGGGGATGCTTTAGGCTGTTCCTGCATTGAGCAGGGAGTTGGACTAGATGTTCTGTAAGGCCCTTTCCAATTGAGGGACCATTGTAGGAAGAGGGGGCAATAACCAAAAAATCCTTCACTCCAATCTCCCCTTCAATCATTCCATACCCAACACAAACTCCTTTAAGTGACACTTCATATTTATGGAGCATATTTAGTCCTCCTCAGGTTGGGATTTGAGGTTATATTTCTTTTTTCTTTGGGTTAGCTTACCAAGTCTTCTTTGTATATGAGCAAACCTTACTGCCCCAAGTATATAGAGAAGGCTGTTGGGCCATGGATAACCTGTTGTGCTGTTTTTACCATTCATAAAGGGACCAACCAGTTTACTGTTGAACATAGGCTCAATCCACACATCATTGGATACTGTGTTTACTGACCACTCTGGCCATAGTCGTAGGCCTTGCTTTAGGTGCCTCCACCATCTGAAGTTAGAGACGTAGCAACCTGAGAACAGTCCTTCTCAGTCAAAGTGCTGAAATTATGGAATTCCCTCCCCAGGGAGATTCTGTTGTCTCCCACTGTCATGGTCTTCCACCAGTGTCTTCTATTTTGCTTGGCTGTTCCCTCAGTGACCCTCACTGATCCCCCCTTCCTACTTTTTGTATACATGTCCATGTGTTTGTTTTGTTGTATTGTTTTATATATATATGCATTTAAATCAATATTTTAAGTCCTTGCCGCCTTGGTAACTCTAAACTGGATGGAAAGGCAGCATAAAAATGTTGGAAATGAATAAATATATTATTGTACTATAGCAATCATTCAAAATTGGATTGAATTGTCTACTCAGGAAAATCCAGTTGCAAATATTTGCTGTAGTGTAATCGAAACACAATATCCAACAATGCGTGGATGCAAAGTGGTGATTGGACTGCATCCTACCACTGTACACAGCTAAGAGTGATCCATTCCATCAGCACACGTTGTATCCCATGAGTACCAGGTGATCTTCTGCAGATGCCATGCTAATGGAACATGCAGCTCTTAGCTGCATGGAATCATAAGAATATACTGCTAGGTATCCATGCAGTTGCTCTGAATCAGGTAAATAATTTCTACTGCTTCTTGCCAGGTGAGCCTGATCTTGTCAGATCTCAGAAGCTAAGCAGGATCGGCCTTGGTTAGTAATTGGATGGGTGACCTCCAATGAAGACCAGAGTTGCATAGGCAGGCAACGGTAAACTACCTCTGTTAGTCTCTTGCCGTGAAAACTCTGCTAGGAGTGACCATAAGTTAGCTATGACTTGAAGGCACTCCATCACCACCAGGTTAGTAGTAAGTAAGACAGAAAGAATGGAGTGGGGGTATAATGAAATCATGTAAATAAATAGCTTTTTAAAATGTTCCTTTACTCTTTATGGAGTGATCTAGAGAGATCTTCTGTTTGGTGCACTTAAAAGCAGAATTGATTAAGCTGGAAAACCTTCAAAGAAGCCTTTCCTTAGCTCTGGGGCACAACTTAATTGCCCAACAGTACTCCTCTCCTTGCCATTTCCATAAATCTTTGGTTATTATTTGTGTTTGTTCAGCCAAATTAGTATGCTCAGCCAACCCATCTAGCACCAGTTAATATTTTAACTCTTACTATATCTGCAGTTGTCTGTTTTGCACCTATGCACATCTCCTCCCCATGCATGTTTACTCAGAAGTAAGTGCCACTGAGTTCATTGTGGGATTTTTTGGGGTGGTGGTGGGGTAACTATGCCTTAAAACACAGCCTTTAGTTAATGCCACTACCAAGAGAGGTTTGTAATGGCCTTTCATATTTATGGTGTAGACTTTGTATTGTTGTTTATAAATATGTAATAGTAAGTTGACAGTTTTGCATGAAATATTTATGTTGGTCTACATAGTTGACCCATATTTCTGCCATGAACTCCCTCTCATGGGCATTTGATATATGGAAAGAGATTGTCTCAGGGAGTATCTAGAGAGATCAGATGCAAAACACGTGGTTTCTGTGCCAGTAACTTGGTAGTCTTTGTACTGAATGGGCTTTTCTTTACTGTACCTGAACTTATACACCCATGGCCCTCTCATTTCAGAAGCCTTCTGCTTTTTTGTAGCCTTGATATTAAATGCTTAAGAAAGATCTCTCCAGTTACAATTTGGCACCTATCTTCTAGACACATTCTTGGAAAGAAATGCACTGGAATTAGTAGGATTTTATTATAATTGTTTCAATATGCTGAACATCTTTTCTTTACCTGATTCCTATTAGCAGTTGGTTTGGTTTTGCTCATTTTGTGTGTGTGGTGGGGTGGGGGTGGGGGTGGGGGGAAGCGCTGCTTGCCCTGAGAGCCAAAGAATTGTTGTCAGGTCATCTGTAATTCTATCAGAAACTTTCCAACTCTGCCTCTTATTGCAAAAACACTGATGTCTCCATGACTCCCATGACCAAACAGTCATGGATCCAGAGGGCCTAGAGGACCTGTCAGTCTATGGAGAACAGGATACATTGAAGTTGACTCCCACCCCTTGCAACAAGAAATCCAAGCTCTCTTGAGTTAAGGTTCTTTAATGAGATATCATAGCTTCAGCATATATGTGTCCATAGGTTACACAGAGGTAAGTAAAAGCATCTGGCTGTACACAGGTCCTTAGTTGAGAATGACGTATGGAGTGCTTGCTACAAAGTTTCAGTCCCTCTACGTAAGCCCCCCACCCTTGGTGCCCAACCAGCTGGGTACAGTCAGTGGGAGAGTAGGATGGAACTGTCCCAAGGCCGCTGCGGTGAGCCATCTCAGATAAAAGCGCAGCCTTCCCAGGAGCTGGACATCTTATGTGAAAAACAGACACACACAGGAGATGATTGCAATAAATCACAAAGATGGAGGGACTGTGGACAGCAGACCTGACAGGACCCAATAGGTTAAAATCGTGTTGGTTATGTAGTTTGATCGCATGTAAAGTTATGTACCTGGTGGTTGGTAGGGGGGACATAGAGGTGTCAGTGTTGTGGTAGTAAGAGGCAGAGTAAATACAATGCTGGTAGCTCAGAAAAGGGGAAGAGACCCAGCATGTCACATCTCTCATTCAGATCTCTCTCTCAGCCAACAGTTTCCTGATACCCAAGTCAGCAGATCACTGAGTCTAAGGGCTACACTAGATGTTATGGCATCCACAGGTCCAACTGGTATACGCTGACAGTATTTTAGTGCTGAACTCAGCCATTTAAAAATGCTACAAGGGCCTGATCCTGATCCCCCCCCCACCTTTTCAAATTCCAAAACAACTATGGAGGACTGTTTTGGCACTTGAAAAGGCAGAGGATGGACAAGATCTTCTGGTCCTGCCATACTGCTAGACTTATGGACTCCATAACACCTAGTTTGGCCCTAATAAGACTGCCCTGGCAGGTGGTGATGTTGTTGTTGTTATTCCTTTCAGTATCACCAAGGTTGGGCTGCATGAGTAGGAAGGGGCTGATCTTCTTTGCTCTAGCCACCGGGTTTCTTCATGCAGTCCCAACCAGATCCAGTAGTTGGGCAGTTTGAATTACCATCATCCTTACCAAGTACTCCTTCACACAGAATCAGTGTATGTACCTGATGCTGGGATCTTCTGAAAGAATGGGGACTTTGTTGGTATACCACCCAGCCCACTACTCAACAATCTTCTTTCCTAGACTGCCCCTAGATTTGATGATGAGGGCCCAAGGATAGTTGACAGCGATGACTTCAAAATATACACCAAGGCCAGTCCAGGACTTCACTGTGGCAGCTAGGGCTGTTATAATGCATCGTGTTCAAAGCAGAGCATAAAAACAATGGTGCACTGGGAAAAAATATTTTTATTATATTCCACACAAAGATCCCTATGAGTTTTGCCTTCTGGTGTAAAATATTCATATACATAAACAGATTTATTTTAAAATTTATAAATAGAATTACAAAGAATAAAAACTGAAGACAGACTGATGAGCACCTTCTTTGTTCCCACAGCACTCCAGGACCTTAGTTTACTTTGGAGCTTCCAGAAATGAAACGTGAAGGCAAACCGCCTAAGTGGAGGAAAATTAATGACTGACATTAATGGAGATAATCTTTAGGCCTACTGAGTGGCTGTGATGTCAGTGCTCAGATGTCAGTGAAGTTGGTTAATTTTGCTACTGTTTCATTTCCACACAGATAGCCAACTGAGCTGTTCTGAGTAATGAGGAGGCTTTTACATGACTGCCAGGTAGTATGCAGATAAAATTCACCTGCAACTGCCAGGACTTTGATTCCAATATTTTGACAGTGCTGTTGCAGAATGTTATCAGTGTTCAATCAAACGGCAATTTCTTGAATAATGTTTGGTGATTACAGATCAAGGATATTGACCAGTAAATTGGTAGAACAGCATATTCAAGCTGTTTTATAAGCCAGGAAACCAGTTTATAAAAGCTAGCTGGGCAAGGCTAGCTAGTTGTATATTAGAGGTGGGGAATGCATCCTTAAAGGAGGGGTGGTTCCAGATACTTTGAATAAGGCCTCTCATGAAAAATTTATCCCAAAGAGTCTGAATAATTACTGCTTTATTGCTAATATTCCCTGCTTTGGGCAAGGTGCTCAAGTGAGTGGTAGCTGAGTGTCTTCAGGCTTTTGCAGATGAAAATGATTAATTAGAACCACTACAGCCCAGTTGCAGGGCCAATTTTTGGAACTGATGTTTCCTTGGTCAACTTGTTAATAACATGTTCCAGGGGAGGGTGGGTGGGAAGAGAGGAGGAGAGAATCTCTGTTGGTTCTCCAGAGTCTCTCAGCAGCCTTCATTTCCATCGGCCATGGTATCCTTCTAGGCAGATCAGAAGATTTGGAAATTTGAGCCACTTGGCCCCAGTGATTTCAGTCTTATCTGGCTCATTGGTACCCGAAGGGTGCTTCTGCAGGATGCTATCTGAGTCCATGTCTCTTGTGTTGTAAGGACCTGCATATTCTATCTTATCCCTTAAGCTTTTTGATATCTCTATGAAACTGCTTGGTGAGATTATCCAAAGATTTTGAGTGAAGTTCCACCAACTCACAGATGACACCCAGCTCTGTTTCTCCTTTTCATCTGATTCAGGTGAGGCGGCACATGTTCTAAATCTCTGTTTTGAAGCAGTAATGGGCAAGGAGTAATATACCGAAACTCAGTCCCAGCAAGATGGAGGTGCTCACGGTCAATGATAGAACTAATCAGGAGTCAAGGAGTTGTGGATGGAATCACTCCATCTGAAAGAGCAGGTCTGCAGCTTGGATATGCTATTGCATCAGGATCTATAGTTGAAGATACAGTGGTATGAAACACCTTTCATCTGTTTAAGCTGGTGCCCAGCTGCAGCTTTCACAAACTGAAAAGGTTTAACCCCTCACCAGCTGTTTGGGAAGCTGGTGAACCTTTATGCATGTGCAAAGTTGTAGCTAATGGCTGTACAGGAGGCTTATGAGTGAGAAACCATTGACAAAGCTTGATTTAACCAAAGAAAGATCGTTATTGTACTACAGTAGAATATAAAATACAGAAAGTGCAGTAATATATAGGAAGATCTAGTATATATGGGTAAGCAGCTGATTAACAGAAAGAAAAGGAAAAGATCTGATTTCTAACTATCCTTTGAGAGTTACAAACTGTCAAACTGTACCTGGAACATCCCTGCCAGATGGGTGTTCGAGGTTTGGAGAGGGAGGAGATAGAGGCAACTTCACCTCTAGCACTCTCCTTTATCTGTCCTCAATGAACCACACCACAAAAGGCAGAGAAGACTTTTTAAACCCTCTCTCCCCAGAAGGGGGAAGAGAGACTTTCTACAAAGTATATCTACAAGGTATATGGAAAGGAATTGCATGCAGAACATAGACAATTCCAGGTACAGTATCCCTCTCAAGAGGAAGAGGCACAGAAAAGATGCCATTGTCTGTATCCTAGATGAATAAAAAATTCTAAACCATTTCAGAAATTCACGTGGCAAGCCAACTTTAATCAATGTGGCAAAAATAAATGTCCAGTATATTTTATTAAAAAGCGTTTTCAGTGTCAAATGAAAGAACAGTAAATTGATCAGATCTTTTCCATTTAATGCAATCACATCAGATTATCAGCACCTTGCCTGCCCCTATAAATCATACCTGATCTACATGTACCAAAGTTCTAATAATGTTTTGAAGTCTGTCAGCAAGAATGGCAGTTATCCACATTTATAAAAGATATTGATCACAGGTTTGCACATTGAGTATGTATGGGTTTTGCCAGACTTTGGGATGACAGTAATATAAGCATCCTGTAGCAACACTGACAATAAAATGGATTCAAAAATCTCATTGTACAGTTGATACAATTTTGGAATTATAAATACTGAAAATGTTTTATACCATTCAATAGGCAACCCATCTGGTCCTGGAGATTTGCCTGAGTCCATATTCTTCATCACTACCTTAATTTCATCTATACACAAAGGTTCAGCAAGAAGCTGTTGCTGAGTAATATCTAAACAGGAGAGATCAAGGAGAAAGAAAAATGTATCCAAGTATTTTTCTAGTGATTCTTTGCCCTTACTATGCATTTTGAAATAAAACTTTTGAAACTGTAAGGAAGTTCTCCTAATGTGTGAATTTTCTGAGTGCTTTTACATTCTCTTATGTAATCCGCCTTGAGTCTCATTGAGAAAGGCAGACTATAAATGACAATAAATAACATAAATAAATTTTATATGGATTGTTGGGGTTGTTCTCAAAGTGGTCTTAATAGTTTTTAGTATGACTATGTTCGTGACTGGGTTTGCTCTGGGTTGTGGTGTAGTGGTTAGATGAGCTGTTCGCACCCCCTGAACTTACCACAGCCACGGCACCTGTGGAAGGTGTACCACCGCCACAGCAGGCAGAGAGCAGTGGAATGCCGGTGCCTGGGCGAACCACAGATGGGCAAGAAGGCAGCCCGCGGATGCCAGGAGACCCAGGAGCAGCCGCAGAAAATCCTCTCCCCGGGTGCAAGGCACCAAGGGGCAAAACACACGCCTGAACAAGCAAGTAGACAGGCAGGAAATCCCCCCACCCAGGCACACATTGGGTGGAGCTAGCAAGCTGGGCGTCAGGCACACAGAAATGCCACCTGCCCAGGGGACCTGTCTAGCCGCTCAGATATCCCTGGAGAGGAGGCTACCAGGCCGCCTTGCCTGGAAAGACCCCACAAGCCCCAACCTTCAAGTAGAGAATAAGGGGAAAGGGAGAGGCTGGAGCTGAGGGGAGACACCTGGGAGCCTCCCCAGCTGGCCCAGATCAAAAGCAATCAGCCCAGGAGAAGAAGGGTGGAGAGCAGGCAGGGACACCTGGAAGCCTCCCCAGCTGTCCAAAATCAGGAACAATCAGCCCAGAAGAGGAAGCATGAAGAGCAGAGCAGGAAGCCCTATATAAGCTGGCTCAGTAGGGAGCCAAGGGAAAGGAGTTGAGGAGTGGATAGAGAAAGAAGCGTGGGAGGTGGGAGCTGCATATGGAAGGGAGTGAAAAAGGAGGCAGCAGGCAGTCAAGGCAATGGAGTGGACGAGAGGGTGCGTGGGTGATGTATACCCCCCCCCTCTGCTCACGAACCCAACACTGGCAACAAGCCTCAGGGCAGCCTACCTGAAGCACCCACCAGGCACGAGAGTGCCCTGTGTAGCGGCGCCCCAGCTGAGGCGGGGCAAGGCCGTTTACCTGAAACCCCAGCTAGATGCCAAGGGGCCAAGGGTAGCTATGCTGCAGCCGAGGCGGGGTGAGTCTGCTTACTGGAAGCCCCCTACAGACAGCAGGGTGCCAAGCATCCATGTGCCCAGACGGGGGCCTGACAGTTGGCCTAGGATGTGGGAGACCCAATTCAAATCCCCTCTCCTTAGGTCAGCTTGGGCCAGTCACACACAATGCACCTTGGGTCCCCTTTGAGGAGAAAGGTGGAGTATAAATTAAGTAAATAAATAAAATTATTTTATTTTTGGACTTCAGATTTATGGTGCCCATGAATGTACGAGATAAATTCTCAAATAAATAAATAAATAGAGAGGCTGGTAGATCACCTGGAGAGACCCCAGTCATACCCAACCTGCTTTCTTTACATACAGCAAAGCGCTACGAAGCCATTGCACTATAGTCTCAGTTGCCCCTGCATCTACAGAAACAACTTATCTCCATACTGAATGTCTCCTACAGTAGATTAGAAATACATACTGCACAATCCTGAGCATGCTTACTCAGAAGTTAAGTGCCATTGTGATCAATTGGGCTTACTCCCAGGTAAGTGTGCCAAGGGATTGAAGGTGAAATTCAGCAATGTAATCTTGCCAGGTTGCAGTGCCAATGGCAAAAGGCAGAAGGAAAATATTGTGCTACCAATTACAGCAGCAAATTTTCCAGTGAGGAACACCTCCCCCCACCCCCACCCCCATTTTCATTAATTTCCTTCTGAGCCTAATAAGGGGAGGATTTCCCTGTGGCTGCTGACAGTTTCCATCAAAGGCCTCTCTACGGATGCAAAATAATTTATGTAAAATTAATTAACTGCTCATGTGAATTCACTCTCATTCTGAATAATTTGGGTCCAGGAATGTAAAGTGTTTCTCTTAGTGCAATTTGAAGAATAAAAGCAGCTCCCATTTCTTTCCAGAGTGAAACGTTGATAGATAGAGTTTTAACCTGATTCACAATGCTTATTATTTATTTTTTATAGTCTTTCTCACTGAGACTCAAGGCGGATTACACAGAGTAAGCCAATATAAACAACAGAATAAACAATAAATAATTCACTAAGGTTTGAATTGCAGAAATCTGAAACAGAGTTGAAACAAAGCGTAGGCATTAACATGATACATTAAATAATGCAGAAATTACATAGTTGTTTTAAGGCAGTGCAAGGCTAAGGACATCTATCCTTCCTGTCTCCTTTTGTCTAACTGGTTGATGGTGCAATCCTAGGCATGGTTATTCCAATCTAAAAACATTTAAAGCAAGGGGCTTAAATTGAAGAAAGTTTGTACAGTATTGTACAGTTAGTGTTGCCATAAGACAATTTGGTTATAGAAATCTCTTTTGCTTTTACTGAATGTTTATTAAATTTTATATCCCACTCTTTCTCTATAAAGTTCAGGATGGCATAGATGGAACTTTACCCTTATTTTATTATCATGCCAACCCTGAGTGGAAGTAGCAAGGTGATAAACATTGACCAGTCCCAGGTGAACTTTTTGGCTAAGTAAAAATTTCTATTCAAGCTTTTCCAGCTAAGGCCAACTTTTGATCCATTCCACCCCATGAGCTCTCTACTGCTTTCTACTGCATTATATTTTCTTACATTTTTTTCAACTCATATCTAACAACATGACCTCTTTCATAATTGCCTCAGGATGTTTGTAGCATGGACAACTAAGAGCTTATTTTACCTTACTTTATCTTTGCTCTGAAGAAGAATCCTCTAAAAATGAGACATTTTCAACAATTAGTTGATCTAGGGTAGCCAGCCTCCAGGTGGTGGCTGGAGATCTCCCAGAATTACAACTGGTCTCCAGGTGACAGATATCACTTCCCCTGGAGAAGATGGCTGTCTTGGAAGATGGACTCTATGGCATTATAGCCAGCTGAAGTCCCTCTCCCTCCCAAACCCTGCCTAATCCAGGCTCCATCCCCCAAATCTCCAGGAATTTCTCAACCAGGAGTGGCAACCCTAATGCAAGAGGATGAAGATTGCAGGTAGCAAAAAGGAAAGCAAACAACTATGCATGGGAAGACTAAACAGGACAAGGCATGGGAGTGGCTGTTGCATAAAGGGGAATGAGAAGGGCAAGGAGGAACAAAGAAAGGTCCATGGAAGCAAGGGAAGCAATCCAGTCAATTGTGCAGCATTATTTTAGGGTGATCTGCCTTGGGGCTAGGGTTTGTATCACTTGCAGCTGCTGCATCCACTTCAGTGCTGTTGCCCGCATTGCCTCCTCTTACTTATGAGCTACAGGCCCAAAAGGAGCAGGATCAGTTTCAATAATGCATGACGGATCCAGCACTGGGCAATTGGCCCTGAGTGTTATCACAGGAGAGAAGTGATAGGACTTTGGCAGAGGGAAGGCCTCATTAGCCACAGGGAGAAGAGCAACAAGGATCTGCTTTGCTGTCGAGAGCCGTTCAAATCGAGCAGCATAATGTTACCACCTTTATGAAGATCACCTCAGCTTCATAGCTTGATGACAGCCCTCATTTCTGGTTAGGCTCATGTTTTTAATCTGTACCCTGTATGACAAAAACAGAACATAGCATTGAAAAAAAGTCCAGGAGAGGTGCATAGCGATCAAACAACAAGCTATTTAGCTAATGAATTATGTGATGGAAGTGCATAGTATCTAGTAACAAAAGACCTTGATATCTATTTGGGTGCTCAGTTTCCTGCAAAATAAAGAGTATATTGTTTCAGGGATAACCTGAAGAAAGGATATGGAGCAGTATTACTACAGTAACCTTAACCAATGGAGCTTGTGAAAACAGCCATTCTGCTGTTCTAAAGTAACCTGCGGACAAACTCTATGGAGAGGTTCAGTGAGGTTACATAATACGGTAAGATCAGGTTTTCAGCAGATCTGCACTCCCAGCTTCTCATGATGTGGTGTTCTGATGAAAATTTGGAGTTAGGCAGGCATTCAGATGATCGCCTACCGGGATAGTTCTGGCATTAGACATTAAATCGTGCAGTACAAAAGAGAATACCCAGAAGATTCCCAGAAACCCAAAGACCAGAGAGTGTTTCTTCAGAAGACTATAATTCACAAAGAAAAGCAGCTAACTTTTTGAAGAAAACACTACCTTATTTGAATGAGATAGCTGCCTAGAGGAATATTGCTTCTTCCATAAACAAAAAAGTTATATTGAAACATACCCAGTATAACTAGGTTATTAATTATAGGAAGTGAAATATTCCTGAAGTTTGTCCTGATATCTAAATTCTTCCCTACACAAATTAGAAGCAGACTGGAGGACTGAGCTATTGTAATGAAATCAAACATATGAACAGCATATACCTTCTATATATCATACCTGCGTCACATTAATCTTCAGCAAATTTATATATGAAGTAAGTAGTATTTCAAAGAGTGAAGTCCAACAAACAGTTGAATGGGCTTAAGCTCCTTGAAAACTTACTGTGGGCACAATCCTAACAGAAATAGCAAACATATCTTGGCCCTTGTGAATGCAGCCTAAATTAAATTTATGAACTCCTTAAAAGACCAGAACTGCACACAGTTTTCCAAATGAGGCCACACCTTAAGGACATTATAATACTGGCTGCTTTATTTTCAGTCCCTTTCTTAATAATCCCCTGCATAGTTTGCTTTTTCTACTGCTGCAGCACATTGGGTTGTCACTTCCATTGAGCTATCCACTATGACCCCAAGGTCTCTTTCCGTCTCATTGTTAACAAGGTCAGACCCTATTAGTATATACTTGAAGTTGGGATTTTTTGTTCTAGTGTGCCTCACCTTACACTTGTCTACATCGAACTTCATTTGCCACATTATTGCCCACTCCCTCAATTTGTGAAGATCCTCATCGAGCTCTTCACAGTCTGCCCTGGTTTTTACCATCCTGAACATTTTTTTTCCATCAGCAAACTTGGTCACTACACTGCTCACCCCCAATTCCAGATCATTTTTGAACAAATTAAATAGCACCCGCCTAATACCAATCCTTGTGGGATCCCACTGCTTCACTCTCTGCTTCCTGTTGTTTAACCAAGTTTTAATCCACAAGAGGCCCCATCCTCTAAGCTTATGACTAGACATGGGCATGAACCAAAAAAATTTAATGACTCTGCGGTTCGTGGTTCAGTGCCGATGACGATCCCGAGGTCGTGAACCACAACAAACATTTTCCGTTGCCGAACCGGTTCGCGACTCATGGGGTGCGGAACGGCCCCTGTGGTACTTAGAGAGCCCATATTCCCGGGGAGTGTTTTGCAAGCTCTCCTACAGCCATCACCCAAGTTTGTACAAGATTGCAAAAGGGATCTTGGAGTTATACCCTCTCCAATCCAAGGCCCCCAGGAAACTCCCACAAAAATCCACGATGAATTATACTCTCAGCCTCTCTCCCCAAATGCTAGCAAGTGGCAAGCAAGAGCTGTGTCCCACTCCACTGCTCGCTGAAAGTGAAACCCAGCCTGGGAGCCCACGGCTATTTATAAGCACAGGTCCCATTGAGCAATGCAGAAGGTCTGTCTTTGGCCGTCACAGCTGCCTATCAGGGTTTGCAGGGATGAGATTGGAGTGCCCTTGGCTACAGAACACCCCCTTCCCCCTCTCTCCCCTGGATGTCTTCTCCCAACTTGTAACCGCTTTGCAGCTCCGTGGTTGGAAGGAAGACCTGCCAATCAAGGTAAGCTGGGCTTCCATTCGGGTTTCCAGGGTGACAGAAGGAGCGCAGACAGAGTTCAGGCATTCCCCCGGCAATGTTGCCAGGGGAATTGATTGCTGGCGCCTGACTGTCTGGCTTCCTGAACCGTGGCTGAAAGCACCGAACCAGGCTTCTTCCGAACACTGGTTCGTTGGACGAGGACAATCATGAACTGCCAGATCGCGATCACCAATTGCGTGGGTTTTTGAAGTTGATAACGCGGTTCATGCCCATCTCTACTTATGACTGCTAAGCTTACTCTAGAGTCTTTGGATGAGGAACATTGTCAAAAGTCTTTTTAAAGTATGTAAGTCTACCAGGTATATAATATCTACCAGGACACCATTATTTGCACGTTTGCTTATTACTCTTCCAGGATAAATAAATTATGAAGCTGTGAAATTGCCATGGAGGGATCCTGATGTGATGCTTTAAGACCCCCTCAGCAGATTTTATTATTATTCATATCCTACCTATTATTATTCATATCCTTTATTATTATTCATATCTATTATTATTCATATTCTACCCTTCTTCTTTCAAGGAACTCAAGGTGGCTACTCTTCCCTGGAAGCCTCCCATGCAGGCACTGACCACATTCTTTCCTGCTTGGTTTCAGCAAAGTTGCTGTAACTGGTGTCCATTGACCACACTTTGGGATGCCTGTAAGGGCCAGCTGTACAGTATCAATTATCTCTAAGTGTTAAACTGCATGTTAGCTGTAGTTCCATGATTCTTTCCCCTGCTTTTTTTCTTTAAAAAAAATCATCCATGGAAGACTGCAATTCGGACAGGAAGTCCGAAGGGGAGGGGTACCTATCCTTTCCTCTATGGATAGAAAAGCAATAGAGGGAGTCGTTTGAGAAGAGTGGCAGAAGAATTAAGGAGCCCCCATCACCCTACACACCAGACCTCCCTAAGATCCCAGCCTCTTGCATATGACTGTATCTTTAAAAACAAACACTGAACCTATCACTGAACATTACATGCCTAACCTTGAAAATTCTTTTGGAAGAGAAGGTCAAAATATTTTGCATAATGTTTCATTTGGCTATAAGTAGGGCTCATTTGGAGGGGGAACATGCCAGAACACAGTTCTTTGCGTTCCCCCAAAAGGTCACTGGCAGGTGGCCCTGCACACCTTTTTGCCATTTTGGGACCTGTTTGGGCCCAGATTGGGGCCAAAACGGCCTGGATCAGGTCAGTGCTGGGTGGGGAAGCCTCCCCCACCTGGTACCGACCCGGTACCGGCTGTTTTGGCCCCCAATCCGGGTATAAACGGGCCCCGAATGACCATTTTTGGCCCATTTCGGCCTGGATTGTGGCCGAAACAGCACAGATCAGGGTGGAAATGGCCTGGATCCAGTTGGAGCCAGGTGGGGGAATTCTCCCCTGCCTGGCACCGACCCGATCCAGGCCGTTTTAGCCCCAATACGGGCCCAAAAGGGCCACATTTGGCCATTTTGGGCCCATTTCTGCTGGGATTAGGGTTGAAGCAGCCTGGATCAGGGCAGAAAGCCTGGATTGGGTCGGTGCCAGCGGTTTCGGCCCCAATTGGAGCCCAAAATGGCCATTTCCGCTGGGATCCAGGCCAGAATGGTCGGGATCAGGTCAGGGCCAGGTGGGGGACCCCCCTGCCCAGCACTGACCTGTTCTGGGCTGTTTTGGCCCTTATTCAGGCCCCAACAGGCCCAAAATAGCCATTTCTGGCCATTTGGGGCCCATTTCCAATGGGATTGGGGCCAGAATGGCCGGGGTCGGGTCTGTGCCAGGTGGGGGAACCCTCCCTTGTGTGGCACTGGCCTGGTCCGGGCTGTTTCAGCCCTCATCGGGGACCAAACAGGCCCCAAATGGCCATTTTGAGCCATTTTGGGCCCATTTCAGCCTGGATTGGTGCCAAAAACATCCCTGATCGGGCCACTGTCAGGTGGGGGGGGGACACTCCTTCGTCTGGCAGTAGCCAAATTCTGGCCATTTCGGGCCCGATCAAATCAATTAACTGACTTCTGGTAATGTCAGGGGGTGTGGCATATGCTAATGAGTTCCTGCAGCTCTTTTTCTACAAAATGACCCCTGGCTATAAGTATTAGAAGATATTCAATGTTGTCTGTGCTAGGCCTGGGATACAGATGCAGAGGAATGAGATCGCAGAATTCTGAGGTGATGAGGTGGATTATACTACTTCAGGCCCACAGATCACATTTTTCAAGTTCTCTCAAGTTTTAAAACATCTCATTACAAGTCTTAAAAAGCTATTAGAGCACAGAGTAGACTGGTTTAGAACCTTTGTCCTTGATATACTAAAGCTGTGGTGGTAGTGTTTTTACAAAGGGCATATGTAATGATTTCAAGTAAATGGGTGCACGTGTCTTTAAATGCTTGGTTTGAGCTAGGTGAAGAGTGGGGGTGAGAGAGGGATGAGTGAGTGATATGATTGGTTGATGACTGAGAGTGTGAGCGGAGTGAAGGCAGTTTTCAGTTACTGAGGGAGAGAAAAAGATTCAGTTAGGGCAAGAGAGGCGATCTGTGTGCAGCCTGAGTGTGTTCATGTATTTGTGAGGGAAAGGCAACCTGAGTGGAAGCCTGAACTGAGTGTGTCTGTGAGACTATATATTCATTCTATTTGAAGCAGGCAAACTGTGTGTGCGCCTGAGAGAGAAAGGATTGAGAGTGAAAAGAAAACAGGCTAGCTGTGTGCTGTCTGAGGAGTTCTCTGTGAGAGAAATATAGAGCCTAGAGAAAGAGGCTAACTGTGTGTGAAGCCTTACAAGAGATCTGTGTGAATGAGTTTGGATGAAGCAACTAGAAGAACTAAGAACTACTTTTATGTAACCAATACACTTCTTAAAAAATAAACTTTTATTTTGTTTTGTTATATCCCAGAGTAGCAGTCATTGTTATCTCCCATTCCTATCCTCAGGGCCACATAGAACCACGAAGGAGCCTGACGCATAAACACGTTACCAAAGGGAAAACTTAAATAAAAAATATTGGAATTTAATATTTCTGGTGGCAGCTAACTACCCAGAGGGTGTGAAGGGAAAGACTAAAGCAAAATCCATCCTAAAGAAAGTGAAAATCATAACAGCATATTTTATTGAAAAGAGGTTTAAAAATAGTATCTCCCCAGCACCTTCAGGCTGAACTGGTGCAGTCCAATCTGCCATCTTATGATTCTTTCACTACTATTCAATGAGTAGACCAGGCCTAACTTCTGATGGTAAGGCTTCTGCCCGGATCCATCTAACAGAGCAACCTGCAGCATCTTGTCTGATCTGGCTTGCCCAGGAGAAAGTGGAAGAACTTCAGGAGAAACCAGGTTTGATACTGCCATAGCAAGGAGCTCTAAAAGAGCCACCACTATCCCTTTCCTGCTCGTTGCAGTTTTGCTTAGATGAAGACTCAATTCAGCTTTGCAGTTGCGCTCTGGAAACTTTTTTGCAGCTCCAAGGTAGAAACATGTAATTTATATAAAGCCATTTTTCACCCTTTTAAATATTTTTTAAATTAAACTATGCTTAATAAACAGTTACAAATATAATAAAGGTAGATATTATACAATGATATCAAATAAGTCTTCTACTACAGATGTTAAAGATAGTTAGCATACAATGATATTATTAGTTTTCTTTCCAATGTTTGCTACCTATAAAAATAGTTAAATAAATGAGTAAATTTTTTTCTTAAGCATTATCCAAAACATTTCTTAAGCATTATCCAAAGCATTATCCAAATAATTATCCATTATTGTTGAAAAATCTTTATAATATTATACTTGATATAAGGCTCTATTTCTATATTGATGATACTTAGTATATTGGTAAAGATAATATATAAAAATAGATTCTTTTATAAAGGTGATTAAAATAAGGATTCTCATAGTGCCAGATCTTCAGTAGATTGGTTACAGAAAATGATATATAAAAGAGAAAACAATGAATTGTAACCATTATTCAAACACTTATTACCCTGCTTAACTAATCCCTCTTTCCCTTCCCCCCTCCCTCTCTTAACTCTATTCCTTCTTAAAAGAAAAATATTGATTTGTAGCTTTTATTAGAACTCTTATTAACTAAGATAGTTCCTTCATTCATTCCCCCTCCCACACTTAACCCTAATCCCCCTCATCGTCTTCGTCCTTCTGTGCAGCCCCACATTGGGACTGCGCAGGCGCAGGCCAGCCGCGGAAAAGATTTTTCTAGCTTTTAGAGATGTGAAGGGGACGTTCGGATCCACCGCGCATGCGCGCCGGTGTTCCCGCCAATTTTGAATGCATATATATCCGAACGTCCCCGGCATTCCCTCAGTTCCTTTTTCGCCGCCGTACGAAAAGGTTCTATTGTCTAGCGTTCGTTCTCTCAGCGTCTCTTCGGAGTTTTGGATCGTTCTTTTGCTGGTCGGTATTTTTCCCCTTGTCAGCTGCGGGAGATACCGTTCGTTATGTCGCAAACTTCTTTGTTTAAGAAGTGTCTTAAGTGCGGCACTAAAATGACGCACTCGGATGGCCATGAGCTCTGCCTCATCTGCCTGGGCGAGGGGCATGTTGTCGAGCGTTGCTCTATCTGTATGTCCTTCACTCCGAAGGCAAGGAGTGATCGGAAGGCCAGGCTCCGTGCCTTCTTGTGGGATGCCAACCTTCTCCCCCCCAAGCCATCGGGCTCTTCGGGAGATAGGCCCCGCTCCGCCGCTCCGTCACCGGCGCCGTCTCGTAAGTCGCCAGAGCCGCTCCCCTCGGAACCGACGGGGCAACCCGTTCCGGAGGCCCGATCTGACTCCGGTTCCGGGGATTGTCCTTCCGGCCGGAAGGCCAAGAAGCGTTCCGCATCCAAGCCGAAGTCCTCCTCCAAGCCTTCGGCCGCAGAGGCTACTTCGGAGCCCCAGCCCAAGAAGGCCAAGATGAAATCGAGGGCCAAGGGCCGTACTTTATCCCCGGCTCCGACTGTGCAACCCGGTACTCCATCTGGACCGGTCCTGATCCCTGACGATGTGGTGAGTCTCCGCACCCCGTCTCCTCCTTGCACGCCTCCTCCGTCGGTTCCCGAGGAATTCATGCAGTTTCCGCCTTTCCCGGAACCGTTCCAATCTTTTGAACGTTCCCTGCCGTCCGCCCCGGCGCCTTCGGAGGCCTCCGTTCCGCTGCCGTCTACCTCGTCGGTTCCGCCGCCTTTTCGCTGGCCTGCCCCGATGCCTGCTCCTCTGCCTCCTTGTCAACCTGTCGCGGGGATTGGGAACATGACCTCCTGGCAGGATTTCGTGGCCTGGTTCCAGCAGTCCGTGCCCTTCCTGCAACACCCTTCGGTTCCGCAGCCTCCCGTTCCGGCTCAGCCGATCGGGCACCCGGCGTCCGCTCCTCCGACAACTGGCATGCTTCTCCACCCGTCAGTTCCTGCGACTCGTCCATCAGCCCCGACGCCACGCCGGTCTTCGGTTCCGACGCAAACCTCGCCGGAATTTTCGGATTCCGAGGATGAGGAGGGTCTGGCTTCCCCGTCAGAGTGCTCTTCGGATGTGGCTTCTGACCCTTCCCCGGATGACACCATGGGTGGGCCCCGCTCATCATCCCCAAACGACGACTACAGGCTGTTCTCCGAGCAAATGGTGAGGATGGCTGCCGCGCTGGAGATAGACGTCTCCTCCACGACCTCCAAGCCCAAAAGCAAGCTGCTGGAGGCGCTGTATTCCGGGTCCCCCGCATCGGTGGCGTTTCCCCCCGTGGAGGATTTCGTAGACAACGCTCTTGCGATCTGGCAGACTCTGGCGTCCCTGCCGGCGACGGCAAAAAAGGTTGAGAGGTACTACCGTCTGAAACACGACGACTGCCCGTACCTCTTCAATCACCCTAAGCCCTCTTCCATCGTGGCTGAGGAGGGTCAGGCTCGGTTCCGTTCCGGTTCCTCGTCGGCCCCGGCAGACCGAGAAGGCAGAAAGCTGGATGGCATGGGCAGGAAACTCTACTCGTCCGCGTCCTTGGGATTCCGTATTGCCAACTTCCAGGCCATAATGGGGTCCTACAATCTGTTCCTCTGGAAACGGCTGTCCTCTTACCTTTCCGATCTCCCCGAGGATCGCCGCCACTTGGTGAAGGCCCTTCAGGCAGAGGCCATAAGGCTGTCAAAACAGCAGATGACAGCGGGCAAGGACGCTGCCGACTCCGCGGCGCGCTCGATGGCGACTTCGGTGGTCCTGCGTCGGCACGCATGGCTTCGATCCACGGCCCTGCCGCCAGAGAAGAAGGCGAAAGTGGAGGATTTCCCATTCGAGGGGCCCCAGCTCTTCTCGGAGAAGACGGATGAATCCCTCTCCCTGATGAAGAAAAATCAGCAAACGGCCAAGTCCCTGGGAGTCGCCCCCTCAGCTCAGCCGTCGGGTCCGAGGTATCGTTACGGTCGGTTCCGTTCCTACCAGACCCCTTACCAGCCTTACCAGCAGCGTCAAGGACGTTTCTTCTCGGGCCAGTCCTATGGCCAGCGGTCCTACTCTGCCCAGCAGCGTCACTCTTCCAGGCGTTCCGGCCGGTCCAAGGGCAGGCAACAGCCCTCTTCGCCCAAGCCTTCGACCTCCGTGCAGAAGCCCTCAGTCTTCTGACTAACCCTGAACGCCCCCCAGTTGGCCTCTGAGGACGCTCCCTCTTCTGCCCGGTTTTTGGACAGGCTTCGGCCTTTTTTGCCCTGTTGGCACCTTGTTACTTCTGACACTTGGGTCCTGTCCATTGTGGCCCATGGTTACAGGTTGATGTTTACAGATGCACCTCCTCTCTCTCTCCCTCCCCGTTGTTCTCCATGTTGTGATGTTGTGTTGCACAATAATGTTATAGAGTTGGTTAACAAAGGTGCTGTCCGGGTGGTCAATGTCGCTGCTTCCCCGTGGGGGTTTTACTCGAGGTACTTCCTTGTGGATAAGAAGGATGGAGGTTCCCGGCCCATTTTGGACCTTAGGGGCCTCAACAGCTATTTAAAGGTTGAGAAATTTCGGATGCTGACCCTGGCACGGGTCATGGAGCTCCTAGAGGTGGGCGTCTGGTTAGCTATCCTAGACTTGAAAGACGCCTACTTCCACATCTCCGTCTTTGAGGGCCACAGGAAGTATCTGCGGTTTGTCTATGGGGATTCTGTATATGAATATACGGTGTTGCCTTTTGGGCTGGCCTCTGCACCCAGGGTCTTTACGAAGTGCATGGCCACTGTGGTGGCATACCTACGGTCCAGGGGGTGCTTTATCTACCCGTACCTGGATGATTAGCTCCTAGTGGGACCCTCAGCTGACTCTCTCCGGGACCATATTGCCCTCACTTTGTCTGTACTGGCTAAGTTGGGCTTGGTGGTTAATGGGGATAAGTCCATCCTTACTCCGGGCACAGCCATTAGGTTTATTGGGGTTCATCTCGACTCACCACGGGGCAGAGCCTACCTGCCCCCAGATCGCCTGACCAGGCTTTCTTCCTTAGCCCGTCATTTCCTGCATAACCGTTTCCAAACTGCCCTTTTGATACAAACGTTATTGGGCCTTATGGCCTCCTCCACAGTGGTGGTTTTCTTTGCACGCCTGCATATGAGGCCTCTGCAAAACTGGTTCGTCCAGAGGTACAACCCCCTCACTATGGGCCAGCATCAGAAGTTCTCTATTCCCAGGGTGGTGCAGCGCTCCCTGGCCTGGTGGACTGTCCCTGAGAACCTGTCCGACGGTTGTCCTTTTGGCCCTTTCCTGGCGGAGGTCGCCGTCTTTACTGACGCCTCTAACTTGGGATGGGGAGGGCGTTGTGGGCAGCTTTTGGCCCAAGGTGTCTGGTCCCCGTCTGAGGCATCCATGCACATTAACCTTTTGGAGCTTAGAGCGATCCGTTACTCCCTTGCTTCTTTTGCAGATGCCATCCGGAACAGGAGGGTTCAGGTCCTGTCGGACAATACCACAGCCTGCTACTACCTCAACAAGCAGGGAGGAACGGTCTCGCTCAAGCTCTGCAGGGAGGCAACGACTCTCTGGAAATGGGCCATGGTCAACAACGTCCTTCCCAGAGCCGTGCACATTGCCAGGGAGCTCAACACCTCGGCAGACACATTGAGCAGGGTGTTTCTGCCTCAGCACGAGTGGTCCCTAAACAGGGCTTACCTCAACCGGGTTTTCAACAAATGGGGTACACCGGTGATCGACCTCTTCGCCACAGCCCGCAACAAGCAGGCCCCGCTGTTCTGCTCCCGGGCCGGTATTGGCCGTCACTCCCTAGGGGATGCCTTCCAAATACCTTGGTCCCCAGGGCTCTTTTATGCCTTCCCGCCCTTCCCGCTCATGCACAAGGTCCTCTCCAGGGTCAGGGCCTTCGGCACCCACTGTATCCTGATTGCCCCACAGTGGCCTCGCCAGGATTGGTTCCCTATCTTACTCTCCCTTTCACAGGGACGGTGCCTAGCGCTACCACCTGCCCCGGACCTGCTAAGCAGGGACGGGGTCAGGCACCACAATGTGGCGGTCCTGAGTCTGGCTGCCTGGCTCCTGTGCGCTCCAGAGTAGGCCTCTCCTCAGGGGTTCTTAATATCATTCTAAATGCCCGGAAACCGTCTACCAGGCTGTCCTACCAGAGGAAGTGGTCACGTTTTTCCCGGTGGTTGGCCCCGAAAGGGATTTCTCCCTTTGATTGCCCCTTACCTATCATTCTGGACTACCTCCTGTTTTTGTGCTCGCAGGGTTTAGCCTTCTCGAGCATTAAGGTCCACATGGCTGCAATCTCTGCCTTTCGTGAGCAGATTGATGGAAAGACCGTTTTTACCCACTGGCTTTCCAAGCAGTTCCTGAAGGGGCTCTTCAAGACCTTCCCTCCTAAGGCCCCTCCCATTCCTCAATGGAGCCTGTCCCTGGTTCTCTCCCAACTAATGCTCAGGCCCTTTGAGCCTTTGTCCTCTTGTCCCCTGCCTTTACTCACACAGAAGGTGGCTTTCCTGGTGGCAATCACGTCCTCCAGGCGTGTTGGGGAGCTGTCTGCCCTGCGGTGTGACCCTCCCTTCCTGCAGTTTTTCCCTGGTACGGTCATGCTCCACACTAGCATGGAGTTTCTACCCAAGGTGGTTTCCAAATTTCACCTGCAGCAAAAGGTGTTCCTCCCTTCCTTCTTTCCCTCACCCTTGTCTCCGGGGGAACGGGCACTACACACATTGGATGTAAAGCGTGCTTTATTGTTTTATTTACATCGCACCAAATGTTTCAGGAAGTCTCCTGCCCTGTTTTTATGTTACTCTGGCCCTCGCAAGGGCTCTCCGGCCTCTGCCCAGTCCATCTCTCGCTGGATTGTGTCTACGATTAAACTTTGTTATCAGCAAGCTGGAATCCGATGCCCTTTGTTGGTTACTGCACATTCCACTAGAGCGCAAGCTGCTTCTGCTGCCTTCCTGCGAGGAGTGCCGCTCCGGGACGTCTGCCAAGCTGCGACCTGGTCCACCGCAGACACTTTCATCAAACACTATTCGGTGGACGTGAATGCATGGCGTGAATCAGCTGTTGGCACGGCTGTCCTGCATTCTTTGTTCAAGTAGACACTCACACCCGCCCCCATTGGTGAGATGCTAGTTATTCTCCCAATGTGGGGCTGCACAGAAGGACGAAGACGATAAACAGGGTTTCTCACCTGTAACTGTTGATCGTCGAGTCTCTTCTGTGCAGACACACATTCCCTCCCACCTACCCCGCTGTGAGTGCTTGGTTCACTGAGGTTTTTCTCTGGCGGCTCAGGTGAACTGAGGGAATGCCGGGGACGTTCGGATATATATGCATTCAAAATTGGCGGGAACACCGGCGCGCATGCGCGGTGGATCCGAACGTCCCCTTCACATCTCTAAAAGCTAGAAAAATCTTTTCCGCGGCTGGCCTGCGCCTGCGCAGTCCCAATGTGTGTCTGCACAGAAGAGACTCGACGATCAACAGTTACAGGTGAGAAACCCTGTTTTTTTTCAATGATATTAATACCTAGATCGGTTAAATAATAAATATTTTACATAATGATAAATACTGTGGTCTAAATTATGGTAAACAGTTCCCTGTAGCCTAAGAGATACACCCTATAGACTATTGATATCTAAATATATACCAAACTTAAAGAACTGTAAAAAAATAAATGGGAGCCCTATATGAGCTCTGCTCCCTCCCCCCCATACCTCTACTCCTATATGATTTTTAAAGATTATACGGTCATACATTATATTAAAATTTGCATTTAACTTGCATTGTTATATCACATTTTGTTACATCAAATTTTATTTGCTCTTGACCTGCTGGTTGCACCTCACTGGAATCCTGCTTCCCCTGTGTGTTGGCAAGAGATTGGGTTCTTTTCTTTTCTGTATGGTACTGTTGCAGTTCTTAGGAAACTCAGTACTGAGGTTTTGCAAAAGTAATCTTCCAGATTCCTGGTCTGTAACTTGATTAAGTAAAGTCCTGTGTTTTAACATG